>NC_140802.1:30879761-31479761 GCF_037176805.1 Vigna unguiculata
ATTTTTTTAAAGACTTGTATTTATCTCATTCGTTTTCAGTGGAATATGAACTTGGAGTTGTACTCTTTTAATTGAATATTGGTTTTGAAATTTGTTTTCATTTGTCGCGATTATTTCCCGCATTTTTTAGTAAGATGAATAATTAAATACGACAATTTAATGATACCTTATTTTATTTTAATTAAATTAGTAATATCCGGCTGGGATGTTACAAGCACGAGATATAATATCAATCCTTACTCCTTCTTTTGATCTTGTCACTAAAGTTGATCAAGACATGATATGGCAGGATTTATTGGTAACTAATATTAATGTTATTAACCTTATAGTTTGATTTTGTTGATAATATGTTAAATATTATTGATGACATTTTCTATATTACAGCTAACATTTGATATTCCAAATATGGCGATGATTAAACACAAATGTTTGTCATCGGTGGTTGAGAAATTTCGTGGTTTTAAGACTAAGTTCACGCCTAAGTATGTGTTTGGATATAAAAGGAATGAAAATCCATTGTTGAAATACACATGGATTGATGAAGACACTTGACGTCAGTTTCAAGCTTTGGACATCTGAGGGATGGTTGGTATGTTTATTTGAAATCATCAATTGCTCAATTGATAATTCTATACAATTTGAACTAATTCATGAAGTGGGTTTTATATGTTACAGGAAAAGAGAAAAAAAGGCTCAAAGTATAAGTGCTCAAAATAAAAACCCGCACATATTGTCTCATGGTGGGTATAGAAAACTTAAAGAGAAGATAATGTTAGAAAAGAAAAATTCTAAGCCCCACCTTCTGAGGGTGAAGATATTGAGCCTCCTTCACCATCATCACGTAACCAAAAGTGGAAGTTAGCTCGTCTACGCACATCGGGCAACTACACTTGTGAATTTTCACGAGAAATCTCTGAGAAAATTGTAAGATACAATTATTCTCTAAATAACTCGTTCGTCTTTTATATTGTATGATTTTTTATAACTCTTTTTCATACATTGCAGGATTCATTGGTTGAGCAGAGCTCCTAGGGAGGATTCACTCTAGAAGGTCATCATGACATACTTGCTGCTGCAATGGGACGACCTCAGCACCCTGGACGTGTGCGTGGTGTTGGAATAGGAGTCGACATATGCCAATTTTTTGGTCCCTCCTCTAGTCAGTCTTCATGTAGTCATAATGCTGATTATGAAGAAAGACTGACGAAAAGAATCATTGTGAGGGTGAGAGAAGAACTTATATGCCAATTTGAGAATTATGGCCTCCGTTCGCCAGTGGATCCTCCACCAAAACTTGACCCATTTGTGCCTCCCACGAGTAAATCTTTTTTTCTATAAGTTATGAATTGAATAAATGATATTTTATAAAATAATTGAATAACATTAATAAATCATTGACTCTAATATGTAGAAGTAGAAATAGGAGTTGTTCAGCTCCACCCGGGGATGACATGGACGACACTCATCCATGTATGCTATATATTTGGGATGGTACAGAGAAGACACTAGTGGCTCATGGAAAATTATTTGAGGCAGTCATAGTTCTTCATGGCAAGGAGTTATTAGAGGATGAGGTTAAGGTCACGATAGAGGAGGTTCTCGTGTCATTTGCTTTAGTTTCTGTGCCAACAGATGAGGTATATACTGTGGCACATGCATTCCAATGTTTCCTCACCTGGCCCAGAGATTTGGTTGATTCTGACCCCCCTAGTACAGACTCTCAAACCCACCATATACTAAATTTTTAAGTTTTACATGTTTATTATATTCAAACTTAAATTATATTCCATTTTAACTAAAATTGCATTGATGTAGGAAAATCCTCAACAAAGAAGAGTAACTGAATATTACCATTATTCAGTTATGGATGATGTAAGTCTTTTAGTCATTATATATAGTTATTTGATATATTTATCTATTTACTTATATCAAATGAATTTTATGTTTAGGTATCTGTCTGGTGTCACTGAAACTATGGGGCTGAATGATTTATATGGGTTTGTAGACCTCTAACTCACTCATGAAGACAACAAGTTTGATGACACCCAAGCTTATGTGACCAAATGCTTTCAACGCGAAAAAGAAATTTATTTTTTCCCTTATGTTGCTGGGTCAATCATTTTTGTTAACTTCTGAATATAATCTGTCATTTTAATGCATAACAATGAATTTATTTTATTCTCAGCATCATTGGAAGCTACTTGTGGTTTCCCTAAGGGAGAACCTTGTTGTGTGGTTTCCTTTTTGCACTGACCTCACCCCAACCATCTTAGACAAGTGACAGATTGGTAAGAACATCAATGTCAATCTTATGAATATGACATGTTATATAAAAGTATCCTAACTTATTCCCTTTATCATAGTTCAATTTTTGGACATAACATGTTGTTAGGGAGATCAACGACTAAGGCAAAATGTCTTGTGTAAGACCCGAGAAATTAATGCTAACTTTCATGATGTGGAAAAGTACTAGCTCAAGTGGTTGAGAGTACTTGATTGTGTGAGAGGACTTTGGTTCGAGTCCTATGTATGCCAATTGTGTGTTATCCATTTTTATTATTTACTTATGATATGTTGGGCGTGATAAAAAATTATAAAATTCTAGATTTATATAATTTATCACGAAACATGAATTGGTTGAATTGGTTGTGCACTTGCTTGGACATTGGTGGCTTAAGCAAAATAATTTCTTTTTTGCTAAAATCAGTTTGGCATGAATGTGAAGAGCCTGAAAATCCTAGTTAATTAGGAGGCAGGAGGGTTGGGAACCATGACTTAATGGTGAATCAATAGCCTTAATCTCCTTTTTAAATGAATTTTCGTTTTGCTACATTAACCCTAATTAAGGCATGATTAAGAGACCAAATAAGGGGATAGTAGGGGGTTTGGAGAGTCTAGCATTAATACATACTATGAGGAGAGGAAATTTCAGACCAGCAATTGAGTGGAGAGAGGGAGAAGGAGTGGGATTGGAGAAGAGCAACAAAGGCTAGTGGTGATCAAAGAGTAACTAGAGGAACTATCAAATTAAACGAGGAATCCAAGTTAGGGGAGTTCCTATTGGTGGTTTTAAATTTAATTGTATGTACTCGTGATGTGCCAAGGATTTGAGAATGCTATTTCTCCATTTCATATGCGTTTCATGTGGGTTTCTGAAATTTTTCCAGAAATCGCTTAACGATCACCCCCGACCCGCCAGGCGACACAAGCTTTAGATCTCGTTCCTGGGTTTTCTCCATAAACCGCCTGGCGACAGAGGATGGTCCGCCAGGCGACGCGAAGTGGGATGGCCAGTTTTCGATGTCTTGGATTTTTTTGTGTTAACTGTGATGTTGTAGTGATGTTCCACATGCATGAACATGAATTTTGATGGATATATTTGACTGTCGGCCATATTTTATGATGGATGCATGAATATTACATGAAGTTGGGATTGAGAATCATAAGGGAGAGGGGTAATGGAATAAATGTAGTAATTGAGTATGATTTATGGTATGCTGCATGAAAATAATGTCAAATGAGACCTAAACGATCTTTGTATGAAATTGGACCCTTAAATTTATGTTAAAAGGCATGCTAAAATAGTTGGGTTGAGGGTCGGGGTGCGCACAGGTGTGGAAAAATTTGGGCAAAACCCAGGTTTGGATGCACCGCTTTGCGGCGCAGGATCTGCCGCCAGACGACACCTCAAAACAGGGGTAAATATATGCTTGATATGGGATTTTGTGTTTTGGGACTTTGTGTGATGATTTTATGTGAAATCGGACTAGTAGGTAGAGGGTACAGAAAAGTTGACATGTATGTATATGAATGGGGTCATGCTTAACTTGATAATGAACATAAAGGGGTTGGTCGCATTGAGTTAGATGGTTTTAGTACCTAACTGAGAACTGTACTTGAGTAGAAATGGAACTGATGTATATTATACTTGATGTGTGGTATTGTTCCAACTATGTGAGGGATGATATGATTTTAGTTGAGAAAATATGCCAAGTGAAATGTGTGTGATAGTGTACTTTAGTTATATGAATATGCTTGGATGGATGGGATTAATGTCCTTGAGTTGGCCTAGATTGTATGCTTCACTGCTTATGTTGTTCTAAAGTGTATGTACAATATTGACAATTTTGTGGCATGTTTCAATTAGTAAATAAAGGAGAACATGCTAGACATGATAATACTTGATTTGGGCATGAGTTGAAAATGTATTTTGCGTTTTAGTCATAGTATTATGTCTGGAATATCATGGTTGTGCTATAAATTAAGTATTGTATGACTGAGGTCCCTTAAGACTTGAGGAAAATCCCAAAAACCACTAGTCTTGCGCTACTGGTATGGCGCCTGGCGGCTCGCCCTGCACCGCTAGGCGATAGAGTCTCAAACAGTGGTAGTGGCCACTATATGCGCGTGGCGCCTGGCGGCGGTGTTGTTCCTGCCAGCTAATAGGGGTGAGACAGGGAAACTGGAAGGCGCTTCGCGCCTGGCAGTGTGAGATGCCTGGTAGATGGTTTGGAACCAAGTTCTGCCTAGCGACGCGAGAGGCGCGCCAAGCAGTTTTTGGTGCAGAGATGGTTCGTGAGGAGGATTTCTACATAACTTCGGATAAGTGTCATGATGCGATCCTTTGGCTGGGGGCCCAGTTACGAGTGTAACTTGTATCGGGGTAACATGTGGCCACTCTAGGTTGTTGCCTGGTGGTTTAGGAAGTCTAGTGGAGTGTGCGAGATCGTGGCTCGTACGACGAGGTTTCGGATGATTGCCCTCTTCAGTGCATCTGATTGAGTTTGGTGGTCTGGGGACAACTACGGACTTCGGTTCGTTTTGGGGAACTCCACTTGGTGTCGCGGATTGTGGTCGTGGCAATTTATTCCTACGTGTTGACTATTAGGTGGGGGCTTGTAGTTAGAGGGGCGAGTAGACACTCGTGCAACAAAGATCAATCAGTGGACTCACAAAAGGGTGTAGAATTAAGAGGCGTCTAACGTAAAGGTGAAAAGGCGAGGAACTGAGGAATGGGAAATGCTAACTTGAATTATATGTTTGAGATGCTTTAATTATGTCATGTTATAACTTTTTATTTTTATTTTGAGTTCACCCTAAATGTGTGTGTGGCGATGATCATGTAACTTGTTACATGGGAGCAGATGGTGGTGCAGGTGAGCATGTGGATGCATAGTGTTGGAGTGGAGATCAGCGATGGGAGTTTTTATAGTAGTTTTCTTCACGAAAGTTTATGGACTATTTTGTAATGATTTTATAAGTTGTTTATATTGGTAATAATTGAACACCGTGGACTTTTGTTATATTTGGCGCGTTGAACTAAATGTTTTAAATTTTCCTGTGTTTTTGGGAAAAGCAATTATTAATAAATGAGGTTATTCATAGATTATCTGAATTTTTGTTTTAAATAAGTAATTTCCGGCTAGGACGTTACATCCTGCATGGTGTTCCTCCAAGTTTGATATTTCTATCCATATATTTATAATTGTTTGATTTGATTTTCTTCCTTGATTAATTGTAATGTTGTTGATATAATGTAGTGTAATAGACAAACCAGCTCATATGAGTGCAGTTACTATATAATGCAATGGATGACAACCATTGTGCGTGCTCATATTACAACTAATTCGTAAACGGTAATATATATTTAAATTAAAATGAATACTTTGCAATATTGTCTTTCTATATATTAACTTAAGTTAATGTCTTATTTTGCAGACATTCAAGAGTCCTATGCCAATTCCCGTGAAGTCCATAAAGTTTGGTAGTATAGCATGTGCAAAATTTATAATTCAGATGTACAATAGTATTGATTAGGATATGTATTTGAATTGTGGCTGATTTCCAATTGTCTTTTAAATGTATTTGGATTGTGGATGTTTCATAAAATATTCTATTCTGGTTTGTGCTGGTTTTTGAAAAAAAATATGCAAGTTTAAATGTGGGAATAACCATAAAACAGAATATGTATTTAAAAAAGTAGTATATTAGGCCTCGATTCTAACCATAACCGAGACAAAAAAGCGCTCTATGGCCTCAGTTTAGATAACAATTGAGGCCAAAAGGTCTTCAAATTTTTAATTTAATTTAAATTTTTTTGACTGTATGGCTTTTGTTCGAACCAGAACTAAGGCAGAAAAGTGCCACCTATGGCTTTAGGTCCTTAGAGAAACAAGGCTGAAAGGTGTGCTTTGGCTTCGGTTCACACCCGGGGCCAAAAGCCACCCCATTTTTGCTTCGTCCCAATATGCTTCGGTTCTGGAACCGGGGCAGAATATAAAAAACAACCGGGGCCAAAAGCCCTTACTGCACTAGTGAGAGAATGATAAAAATCTATTGAAGGAAATCAATAGGACCAAAATAAATTTAAAAGATTCTAATAGACATTTGTTGTATAAAAATTTGGAACCAATTACATAAGAATTCGTTATATACAAGACTCTTCTCTTCTTGAAAAATTATGTAGAACCAGTTACCAATATAGATCAATCGATAAGTCATTGCATCTAACACTAAGTTTTGTCAAAACTCCTTGGGACAAAATACCTACTTGCAATTCAGAAGTCTATCGATGATAGTCATGAAAAATATTATATGAAGCCAATGCATCTTTCTCTTCATCTATTAGTATCTCTATTTCTAGATTGTGTATATCAATAGATTTAGACAAAAACATGCATTTTAGAATCGAGCATTCAACTTCGAAAAAATATACTTGTACCAGCCCAGTGTACCTTTTGTTTATTTGCAACTCTAGATCGAGTTCACCGGAGTTCAGAGCTTGTCATACTTCCGCTTCCACTTTGCCTTGGTCTTGATCTCAATCTTGTTAGTTTTGAAATGGTTGAAAAGCCAAGAAAGGTGGGTTGAATTGGCTAGTTAAAAATTTATGCTATCTCTGCAAGCTAAAAACCACCTTTAATTGAATCAAATAGATCACCAAGTTTGAATGCAAACAGTATTGAACTATACACTTTCAATCAATCAAAAACAGAGTTAACAAATTAATTTTACTAAACAGATTCTGTTCTGGTATAATTAATCGATTGAAACTGAAAAACAATCGACTGAAATACTGGGAGAAATGCATAAATGCGAATTTGAATTTTAAACCAGAAACAATGCTCAAGAATGATCAAGACCAGTTCCAAATGATCATACAAACATGCTCAATGCTGCAGATGCCATGAAAACATGCAAGAACATGAAAAAGATGATTAAAGCACAAGTTCTTGAAACTTTAAAATGAAAATACAAGAGAGAAAGGTTAGAGAAGAGAGGAAACCACGAATTTTTATACTGGTTCACTCAAACCTGAGCTACATTCAGTTTGTCAAGGCAACCTTAACTTGACTTTGCACTATTTCAAAAGTTTTACAAAGTATCCACCCTTACACTTCCAAAATATGCAAAAACACCACAAAAGACTCTTGAATCACACAAGAATCACACCAGCACAGCAAGAACCCTCTTGCAGACCTAGAAAACCACCAGGCACACACACAAAGCTTGAGAAAGATCAAACCTTCGTGGTAACACAACCTTGCCTACCACAAACCACTTTCTCCAAGCTTCAAACCAAGCCAAAAGCTCCAAGAATTGATCCAAGATCAATCTTCAACAGCTGCAACACCTATGATCACGAAGGAGAGAGTTTCCACAAGTTTTCAGAACCAAATCATGCTCTAAAATGATCAACTTGCATATCTTTCGAAAATCACAGCTTTTATAGTCAAAATGTTACGAAATTCAACAGGTTGATTTTCAAATCAATCGGTTGATTTCACTTGACTTAAGTGAAATCAGTCGATTAAAAACTAAATCAACTGATTGAATTTGTTGCAATTTAAGACTACTACAGTCATCCTTTTAACCTGTTGAAAAACCATTCAACAGACTAAAAGAGAGATTTTAACCTGTTGAAAAACCATTCAACAGATTAAAAACACAATAAAGACCAAACTACATCTAATTAATGCTTTAAGGTCTACAACATGAATTACAAGCTATAAATACACTTTCTTAATGATGTAACTACATGGAGAGCACATGTTCCAGCCTTGATCACCATGGATATCATCAAATCACCTTTCCTTCATCAATGTAGGCTTCATTCCAATGGTAATGGCTTCAAGATAGTTCAAAAGAGCTTCATTAAGTCTTCATCAAATCTTCAAGAAGCAAACCACCTTGGCTTCACATGTCAACAATCTCTCCCTAATTTGATGAAGTCAATCTCTATTCCATCTATCTTCCATTGCAAAATGCTTCCATTTGTTGGATACCAATTGATGATGTAAAACCTTAGCTTGAAGCTTGTGAACCTGAAAAACATTTACAACAACAATACACACAAGCTAGCAAGTATACAACTGTGATCATGCTCCCCCTATCAATAATATGGGTTCAAATTCAGATTTGATTATTGATTCCAATTTTAATGCTTAGTTTAATGTGATCAATTATTTATTTTCCAATTTTTCTAATTTTTCTTCCCCTTTGGATTCATCAAACAGAACAAATGCATAAAGATAACAAGCATTGCATATCATTTGATTAATACTAGAAGAGAATACAACCAACATAAACTAAAAACAAAAAATAGATGCATAAAGTTGATACAATTAGCCGACTGAAATGAAAAACAACCAACTGAAACAGACAGAACTCCAATTGAAAAACCACAAACACAACGATGCAATGCATGATCCTAAACAACCACCACACTCAATCATCTTGAGGATAATTTCTGGTCTGGAATGAGTGGAGCATATCATGGATGTCATGAATTTGGCCATCCAATGCATTGAACCTCTTATTGCAATAGTTGTGATGTTTATGTTGAGACACATTGAGTTCATGCAGCTGGTTCAACACCATCCTCTCAAAATGTGAGTACACAAGATCTCTATCCTCTGGAGGGTTGTAGGGAATCAAGTCCATAGGGCCAGCAGTTGGTTCTTCCTCTTGATTTGCACCACTTGGACCAGCTTCATGGTCATGTGCACCACCAACAGCTCCGGCAGTTGTCCACCCACTTCTCACCTTGATAAAGCCCATTTGGTGTAGATTTTGGTTGGATGTATGGTTCAATAGTCCAGTTGACTCTTCTAGCTCATCCTCTACATCAATACCAAAGTATTCAATGAATTTAGACACCAAAACCACATATGGAAGCCTAAAATTCGTGAGCCTCTTGGCCTTGAGCATATGATCACAAAATACATAGATCCAATCAACTTGAATGTTGTGTTGAATGCAGTACATGAATATCAAATCTCCCTCATTCAATGTTGAATGGTTGCTACCACATGGAACAAGGATTTTTGTGACAATCATACCAAGTAACCTTTGATCCACCTTGAGACCACCAACATGGAAGTGTTTGATTTCAGCAATAGGATTTCTCAAGCATTGGCCATGGTATTGCATCTTGTTGAATTCTGAAACAGCCCCAGTTTCACCTTTTCTCACTTGCACACCCCTTGGTTTGAGTCCAACCACATCTTTCCAAGCTCTCTTGTTGATCTCCATTTGAACACCCTTGATGTTGGACAGTAGGACATCATTTTTGAACTCCAAGTTGGTGAAAAACACCTTCACCAAGTCTGGATAGATTTTCCCTGAAAGTTCAAGGAAAGACTTCAACTTTTGATGCTTTAGTTGTTGGAATAGGCTCTCAAAGCCTTCAGCCCTTAGCCATGAGAACCTCAACACCTTAGGAATGCTTTGTTTTTTATTCATTTCTATGAGGAATACTTGAATGTTGTCCTCATGATCCTCAAACCATGCTTCAATTCTTCAATGGCTTTCATGATTTGGAGACCTTGGAGTAAGAGGAGTGGAATGCTCATCATCAGATTGGGTAGCTCTTTGGGAAGGACGAGGCATGATGAGTGTTGGTATGGTTGTTTCTAAAAGATGTATGATGCAAATGCAGCAATACAAGTGCGATATTTATAATTCAACAAACTGATTTTCAGAAACAGTTGATTAAATGGTGCATATTTTTCTAATTAATTCGTTTTATGTTACCCAAATCAATTTAATGCAGTCCAAAACAATATCTCATGCATTCATGATGTTTTCAATGTGTTTTTATGAGAGAATCAATCAGTTCAGATCATGTGAGTTGCATGCATATTGGAATTGTACACTGGAATGCTTTTTGGTCAAACAATTCAGAAAAAGTAACACATGACTGTTGAAATGGGCAGTTAGGAGCAGATAGTACCTGACAAAAAGATGCTTCTTTATCTGGGTCGGCTTAACAATTCAATTCGTGAGTAAAAGCACAGTTTAAGTAAAATCAACACATTGAAAAACAGAATCAGTCGACTAAAACAACATCAGAGCATCAGAGATTGAAAATAGAATCTGGTTAAATGAAATCAGCTGACTGATTTTGAAAATCAATCGATTGAAAATCGTGAAATTGAACTTTATTTTTCCAGATATAGTTTTAATGAAATCAACATACTGAATTATGAAAACAACAGATTAAAAATCATAACAGATCAATTTTTCATCATCTAGTGACAATTTAAGTGAAATAAACATGTTGAAATACAGAAACAACAAGTTGACAAATCATGAATTGTGCAAACAGAGGCAGATTTAAGTGAAATCAACACATTGAAATGCAAAATCAACAGGTTGACTATGATAGTTTTTAACTTTTGCATATAGCAGCATATTTTTATGAAACCAATGCATGAGTACATAAGATTAACATGCCACGAACACATCAGACCACATTCTTGATGTCTAAAATGCCTAGTTCAGTTCTTAGCTTGTTAAACCTATCTCTAGCCAATGGTTTTGTAAACAAATATGCCAATTGATTTTCAGTTTTAACAAACTTGATTTCACAATCTCCCTTTTGAACATGATCACGAATGAAATGATGCCTAATCTCTATATGCATGTTGTATTGGATTCTTGGTTAAGTTGATTGCACTAGTATTATCACAATACAAAGGTACCTTGCTTAGCCTTATACCATAGTCCAAAAGTTGATGTTTCAACCATATGATTTGTGTACAGCCATGTCCAGCAACAATATATTCAGCTTTAGCTGTGGAAAGTGCCACACAAGTATGCTTTTTGCTATTCCATGAAATTAGACTTGATCCAAGTAAATGGCAAGTATCACTTGTGCTTTTCCTATCCAATTTGCACCCTGCATAGTCCGAATCTGAAAAAGTCACTAAGAGATATGTTAGAATCACATGGATACCATAAACCAACATTAGTTGTTCCTTTTAGGTACTTTAGAATCCTTTTTGCAGCCTTAAAGTGTGATTCCTTTGGATTTGCTTGAAATCTAGCACATAAGCATACTCCAAAATGAATATCTGGCCTACTTGTTGTAAGATAGAGCAAAGACCCAATCAACCCTCTATATTTGGTTGGTTCCACTGGTTGGCCAGCCCTATATGCATCCATAAGACAATTTGTTGCAATTAGAGTGGCAGCTTCCTTGCAATCCTCCATTTTGAAATTTTTCAACAAGTCAAAACAGTATTTTGATTGATTTAAAAATGTTCCATGCTAAAGTTGCTTGACTTGCAGCCCTAGAAAGTAGGTAAGCTCACCCATCACGGACATCTCAAATTCTCCCTGCATAGCTGCAACAAACTCTTCACACAATGTGTTGTTATTTGAACCAAAGATGATATCATCAACATACACTTGAACAAGTATAACATCATTTTCATGTTTTCTAATGAAGAGTATTTTATCCACTGCACCTCTAACATAACCTTTTGATAAGAGAAAATTGCTTAGCCTTTCATACCATTGTCTTGGTGCTTGTTTCAAACCATATAAGACCTTTTTCAATTTGAAAACATGGTTAGGATAGAAGTGATCCTCAAATCCAGGACGTTGTGATACATACACTTCTTCATTTAGGAAACCATTCAAGAATTCACTTTTCACATCCATTTGATGCAATTTAAAGTTACACATGCAAGCATATGCTAAGAGTAATCTCACAGCTTCTAGCCTAGCTACAGGTGCATAAGTTTCATCAAAATCAATGCCTTCTTCTTGATTATAACCTTTAGCAACTAGTCTAGCTTTGTTTCTTACTATATTACCATCTTCATCCATTTTGTTTCTAAAAACCCATTTGGTTCCAATTATATTAATATAATTAGTTTTAGGCACTAGAAACCACACATCATTTCTTGTGAATTGATTGAGTTCATCTTGCATAGCCATGATCCAATTACTATCATTCAAAGCATCATTCACATTCTTAAGTTCAATTTGAGATACAAATGCAACATGTTCACAAAATACAATTGTACGTCTAGTAGATACTCCCTATTTGATATCACCTATGATGTTGTCCTTTGATAAACCTCTAGGCTGGATCCAATTCTAGGGCAATTTGCTGTCTGCAGCTTTTTCAGTCGACAATTTTTCCTTTTCAGCTGACTAATTTCCTGCAGCAGTGAGCTTTTCTGCAGCAGAAATTTGCTCCTGCAGTAGATCTTCCTTATCTGCATTCTTTGACACTTGATCTTGCAACTTTGGGTTAGTTTCATGAAATACACCATGTATAGACTCTTCAACAGTCATCAATCTCTTATTATAGACTCTATATGCATGACTTTGTGTAGCATAGCCTAGAAAAACACCTTAATCCGCTTTTGCATCAAATTTGCCAAGACTTTCTTTGCCATTATTTAAGATGAAGCACTTACATCCAAATACTTTTAGGTGACTTAAAACATGCCTCCTCCCTTTGAAAAGCTCATAAGGGGTTTTCTTCAAAATTGGCCTAATCAACACTCTATTTAAAACATAGCAAGTAGTGTTGATTGCATTCGCCCAAAAGTACTTAGGTAGTGAGTTTTCATTCAACATAGTTCTAGCTAGTTCCTCAAGTGACCTGTTTTTCCTTTCAACAACACCATTTTGTTGTGGAGTTCTTGGTGCAGAAAAATTATGGTTGATACCATGCTTTTCACAAAAGTGTTCAAACTTTTCATTTTGAAATTCCCCACCATGATCACTTCGAATAGAAACTATCTTGGAACTCTTTTCATTTTCAAGCATCTTGGCAAGCCTTTTGAAAGCATGAAAAATGTCATTTTTGGAAGCTAAGAACAAAGTCCATGTGTACCTAGAGAAATCATCAACAATGACTAATGCATAAAGATTGCCACCAAGGCTCATGGTTCGAGATGGACCAAATAGATCCATGTGAAACATCTCTAAAGGTCTTTCAGTTGAAACAACATTTTTGGATTTAAAAGAGACCTTAGTTTGTTTTATTTTTTGATATGCTTCACACACTCTATCCTTCTCAAACTTGAGTTTTGGTAGTCCTTCAACCAACTGTTTTCTATTCAGCCGATTGAAATGCTGCATGTGTATGTGACAAAGTCTTCTATGCCATAACCAAGTATCATCCTCTTTTGTAAGCAAACAATGGATCCTAAATGATGCATGATGCAGGTCAAATAGATATATATTATTGACTCTTTTGCCTATCAAAACAATACTACCATGTGCATCATATATCAAACAACTATTTGGTTCAAACATGACTTTAAAGCCTTTATCACATAGTTGACTTATACTTATTAAATTGTATTGGAGTCCTTCAACTAGCAGCACATTCTTGATGTTGAAAGACAATCCATTGCCTATGACTCCATTTCCAAGGATTCTTCCTTTGTTGTTGTCTCCATAGGTTACAAACCCTTCCTCCTTCAACTCCAACTTTGCAAATTTGGTTTTATCTCTTGTCATATGTCTCGAACAGCCACTATCAAGATACTACAAATCTTTCTTATCACTTTTCATGACCTGCAAAACAGATTTGGATTATTTGGTACCCTTTAATAGGTTGGGTCCATCATGGTTATGCCTTTCTAGATCCTTTTGGGATCCATTTCATAATCTCTTTAGAAACATCATATTTTCTAGAATGACAGTTCTTAATAACATGACCTTTTTGCATACAATAGTTGCATGAAATGAATGGCATGTCACTTGGCATACTTTTTGAAAAGAAACTAGAGAACTTCTAGGTTTTCTTTTGAAAAGAAGGATTGAAACCAAGTGCAGCTTTGCCAAACACACAATTTTGTGAACCAAGAACAGCCTCTAAGTTTGCTTCTCCTCTTGTGAACCTTGCACAGGTCTTTATAAGGTATTTCACTTGATTTTTCAAAACTGTGTAGTTTTCACAAGATTTTTCAGTTGACTGATTTCTAAAACAGTCGGTTGAATTATTGTAAATCATTTCCAAATGTTCAAAATCAGTTTTTAAATCAGTTGTTTCTTTTTTCAGTTGACTAACTTTGTTTTCCAGCCAATTGTTTAAGCCTTTTAACCGATTGTTTAATGCAGAAATCTTGTTTAATGCAGAAATCTTGTTTCTTTCATTATGCAACTCTTCAAAATCATGCAACAATTGATTATAGTCATTTAAGTTTAGAGAACTTACTTGGCTCGAGGAAGATGACTCATAACCAGCCATGAGACACAAGTTGGCTTCTTCACTCTCATCTTGTGAGGAGCTACTTATTGTTGAATCATCATTGTCCTCCCATGCAATGTATGCACGTTTCTCCTTTGGCTTCTTCTCCTTTTTCCTATCAACACTCTTCTCCTTTTCTTTGTTAGCATTTGAATATTCAATTTTGATATGTCCTTATTTTCCACAGTTATAACATGTAAAATTAGAAGAGTTTAATTCATTGTGTTTGGAAGTATACCTCTTGGGATTACCTTTGATACCTTTCATTTTGAGATACTTACCAAACCTCTTGACAAGGAGATTCAAGTTCACACTTTCACTTGATTCAGCCACCTTAACCTTTTTCTCATTTGACTCAAGCTCACTAAGCCTTTGCATCTCAATCTCATGCTCCCTAAGGTTTTATCACTTACCAACGTAGCAGAAATGCTTTAAACATAAAATGAACTATTACCAAGGTTCAAACTCACAATCACACCATTACCAAGCATATGTACAACCAACAAACCATCACATGTTTCATGAAATTTCATGCGCATTTATAATTATAAGCCATGCCACGTGTCCATAAACACCAAATAAATTAAATAATTAAAACATCACACTAACAGCATACACAGGACTCGAACCTAAGTCCTCTCTACATCATTCAACACACTCAACCAATTAAGCTACAATTTCCCCTTGTCATAACTCCCCGCATTAATTACTTTAGCGATCCCTTTACTCGCATTTATATTAAATAAATCTTTATTTATTTATTTAATTTTCTTGGATCTTATAGTGACATTCCTTTGTGGTGTGTCCGATTGTCTAGTGGCAAACATATTTGTTCATAGGATCGCCCTCGGGTGGAGGAGGTCGGGTTTAAGTAGTTGGATGATCTTTAGGTTACATGTGCTTCCATGAATATGTTGTCTCAACTAGCATTCGAGTGTACAGGATTTACCGAGTTGTGTTTTGTTCAATGGAATTATTATTCCGGCTCCTCGCTCTTGTAGGGATTTTGGGCTTCTTTACCCTTTTCAACCTATTTTCCATAATGGTCATGTATTTGACCATGCGTTCTCTCAACTCTTTTATGTTCTCTAGCCTTATTGTGAAAAGGGAGTTAGAGAATGGCCTGGGCTGAAGACCACAAATCAAAGATTGCATGACTACAAAAGGAGTGAGGTCCAGGATCGTAGCCATTGCAGCGTTGATCATTTCCATAAAGTGCCTAAGAGGTTCATTTTCCCCATTTTGTATGTACTTTAGTGCAATCGAAGTTGTTGGTACCATCTTTCGTCGGGCTTTGAATATGATACTTAGCATTTCAGAGGAATCCACTAATTATAGAGGTAGCATATAGTACTAGTCTAGAGTCGGTCAGTCCAAAGTGTAGGAAATAGCTTGGAAAATGCCCTTTTATCTTGAGTATGGATACTAAACTATATTAGATAAGACTTCCGATGAGTGGTTAGTTTGGTAGTTCCATCATACTTATGGATGGTGATGAGGATGCCCTTTGGGATGATGGTTTGTGCTACCTCCGCCGTAACAGGGTGAAATTCTCCACATTTGGCAAGTATAAGAGATCAGCTTTATCTAGGTAGTTTGGACAATGGTGCTGTGGCTTGTCAACTTGGCGCTCTTCTCGGTCCATGCTTTTATTGGGATGTCGGTTGGAGTTTTGAGACTCTTCTAACGTCCCTCTCTAATTATGGTTATGCAGTTTCCTCAAGCTATGTCACTACCGTGAATCATGAGATCAATTATAGGTTTCTTTGTCTCTATACCGAGCTGACCTATTGTGTTCCTTGTGGGACTTGTGCCTAGTTCATCGACTACGACTTTTAGGGAGTCATATCGGGGTTCCTAGCTTCATCTCGCCCATGATAGACTCTTGTTGCATTGCTTGCGTGAGGGGGACTATTCGTTGGTCGTTGGGTGCCAAGTGTGTACTATTGACACATGATCCTAATCGGATATTACTAATTTAAATGATAATATGATAATACAAACCACATTCACTATAAAGAACTCTTTCCCATGATGCGGGAAAAAATTTCAAACTTTATTATGCGCAAAGATTCAAAACATAAGTTAAACTCAAAGTTTACATCTCTAAAAACTAATAATACATTCGAGTTACAAAATAGTAGAAATAAATTGTTAAATTCCCTTACTGCCCGTCTCCGACACTACTGCTCACCAGCTCCACCTGCAACATCATCTATTCTCGTGTAAAGAATTACACGATCATCGCCAAACATAAGCAGATAGGGTGAGCTAACAACATAAACAATTTATAACCAAGATTAAAAGATGCACACACACACACACACTCATCAAAAAATAAAAATTCTCCAATCCAGAAAACATGGCCACTACCATGCTCATCCACGCTCTACATCCTTAGATGATAACCTTAAGATATCCTTTGCTACCATAAGCCACAACTCATGGTTCCACCATCTACAAGCCATAACTCGTAGATACACGTGCGAGACTATCCTATTACGAACCACAAATCGTAATGCTAGGTGCAGTTCCCAATACGAACCATAATTTGTACTCTCAACAAAAGATTTGCAACATCATTGGCCACAACCCATGATTGCTTAATGAAGTGGAGACCATTCGTATGAACCACAACTCGCACACTCACACCGGTTACTAAATCATTAGGCCACAACCCGAGATCATCAAGTGTTTACCCTCCATTCTCAGGCACAACTCAAGGAATGTCATTCCGAGCCAGAACTCAAGGAATGTTCTGGCAAATTCCATACTTAAGATATCATCCAAAGCCATGTAAACCACGCACCAACCAAATGGAAAAACCCCCTATCCCCTACATTATCGCCTGACATTGCCTAAGCACCGTGTAACATTCTAGTAAGATATTACTTATATAAATAAAATAAACAATTTATTGAAATAAATTTCTCATTTATTATCAAATCATTCCCAAAAAACGCGGGAATTTAAAACTTTAAAACGTAAGAATCGCGATGTAAGGTCCAACATTCATAAGCAGTCTTTACAATTCAAAAGCCAAAATTAGTAAAAACCAATAATTAGATCACATGAAAATTTAATAAAAATAAGTCTTTATAAATCCCTATGTAATCTGCTCCCACTCTCCGCCACTAAGCATCTCCTGGCTCACTTGTAACATCATCTACTCCCAGATAACGAGTTACCCGATCATCGCCACACACAAACAAATAAGGTGAGCTATGCACATAGATAAAATAAATATGAAATAAACCCACCCAAATATTTCATAATTATTTAACTTTTCAACAAAGGAAACACCCACTTTCCCACACTCATAACCATTATGAGGTTATGCATGTATTCTAGATCATGGGACTTTCCTGTGCTTCCACGAACCTCCTTGCTCGCGGTCCAACCTACGAGCCTATCTCGCTCGTAGTTCTACTTCATGGACTCCCTCGCCCATCATCCGAACTCCTCACTCAGACCTCGACACGCATACCCGCCTTTCCTACTATGAACTCCCTCGCTCATAGCATTCTCAGGTTCGAGCATGAAATGAACTCCCTCGCTCACTCATCCCAAACAAGAGTACCTCCGGTGAATAATCTGTTCACATTCCGCATGCGGTCCACCCAATCACGAACTTCTCGCACGTGACTCAAACCAAGCACATCCCAGATCACTTATGGACTTAGTCTTTCAAGCCCAACATCACAAACATTAAATTCCCAACCGTAGCTGTATCCGCCTAGCGCTGCCAAAGCATCGCTGGGCAAAGAATCCACGCATACCGCCTGGCGCCACTCCTCACGTAGTCAGGCGCCACATCACTATTGTGCTAAAACTGCACATTGCGTGGCTTTCGCCTGGCGGGTCTATCCTGCACCGCCAGGCGCCACACCAGTAAAAGTTACCTTTACTAGTTCATCTAGCAAAACTAATTTCAATTTATTCCTACACCATATAGATACTATTTAATCATCAAATTTATCGTTCATAATTAACATCCAATAATCACAACAAGACTCAAAATGCACCATCACACACCATATGTATCAATCATATACATCTATACTTTCACATGTATTCACACAACCCATCAACAACAAGTGTTATACCCGACACACAATTATGGACAACCAACAATATACAAACCAGGACATACACATAATTATTGCCCCAAGACATCACACGAGCAATAATTATAATAAATAATGATATAAAACAATAAAAATAATAAAAAAATAATAAATAATAATAAAACAAAACAAAATAATAATAATAAGAATAATAATAATAATAATAAAACTATAGTAATAAATAATAAAATAAAATAATAATAATTAATAACTAAAATAAAACAATAATAATAAAACAATATTAATAAATAATAAGATAAAACAATAATAATAAAGTAATAATAAAATAACAATAATAATAATATCATAATAATGATATTAAAATAACTATAAAATAAAATACAACAATAAAATAGTAATAATTAATAATTAAGATAAAACATAAATAATTAATAAAAATAGAATAAATAATAATAATAATAAAAAATCATAATGATAGTAATAATAGTCATAAAATAATAATAGTAATAAACAATAATAATGGAATAAAATAAATAATAAAAAAATAATGATAAATTAATCAGGATACTAATAAAACGATAATAGCAAATCTTAGTTACCTTGAAATAAGAAATTAAAATCAATCTTCTTTAATTAAAGAATCAAACAACGAAATATATTTATAATGAGATTAAATCGAAGATTACGTATATGTATACGTAACCAATCAACACCGCGAATATCACAATTCGTATATGATGTTATTATATAATAATTACCTTTCGTAAATTACTAAACCACATACCCTTTATATATATAATATAAATAATAATAAACCAATTATTTATATTATTTAGTTATATATTATATTTAATATATAATATCCCAAACTTAGGTAAACTATCAATTGTTTGCTAAAAGTCCATACAAGTCATTATATAACATTATTATCAATACAATATTGCCACAGGAGATGAAATTGAAACTGTACTATCAATACAAGTCATTATATACCATTATTAAGCAAATAATCAATTGAATATGCTCTCCAAAATCACGTGCTGTGATTTATCCAGGGAAACAATTACCATTTTCCAAGAGTGGAACCTGTGGCTTAAGGGAAATCTTTCTTACCCGCGAATAGGTACTGCACCACCAATCAATCAAGAGAAAAAAAAAACAAAGTCCCCCGTAGGTTTATAACAAATCAATTAATATGTGGTTTGAATTGTTAAAGAAACAAAGACGTTTTGAACCTAAGAAAAAGGACCAAAAGTTGCCTACCCCCGTTCTAGTGTCCAATCACAATTATAAGCCTAAGTAAAAGAGGAAAGAAAATAAGCATACGAAAAGCAGGAAAACCGTGAATGCCCTGCAAATTATATTCTTGTATCCTCGTCATGGATTTTAAATCAATCAAGACTAACTAAATTGATTATGTATTTTCTTTTGTCATAAACGCACCAGCACGTAAACTTTTTGAAACCTAAAGACCCATGAACAAGCCACCCAAAATGCAGATGCCAAGCCAGAGACAGAAAGGATTTTATGCACGCAAGACCACACCCAGATGCACCATCAAAACTTGAGATTTAACCATAAATAACTATATAGTACAAAAACCCTCATCATATTCATACAAAGGCATAAGAGACTTTTCAAACAACATAAAAAACAAACCTCTCAATCACATCACATAGAGCACGAAAATTCAGGTAAGCATAAAATGACAAGAGCAGGACTCATAATCATAACACATATAATTTAATTTAAAACATACAAGGACAACCCCCTTAACCTGAATATCCTTGCTCCCAAGACATTTGTTGCAATTCTTTATCATCTCCAATGGTCTTCCCTTGACTCTCCACCCAAAAACTCTAAATCTCTTTGCAATTCAACTCTAGTGCTCTCACTCACAACAATACAATGATGCCCATTTACTCAAATAAAAAAACGAAAATTAATTGGAGTAAGGTTAATGGCCATTCAAGAGCCATTATTAGATGGTTTTGCAGCCCTTCACAAAGTCAATTGCACAACCAATTCAACCAATTTATGTTTCATGATAATTTTTATAATTCTAAGGTTTTATTATTACTCAACATGATCATGCACATAAAGAAAATAATAACAATTAAATAACACATCATTGGCATACATAGGACTTGAACCTAAGTCCTCTCACATAATCAAAGTACTCTCAACCACGTGAGCTAGTACTTTTCCACATCATAACAATCTCCATTAAATGCCATAAAGGCTCCCCTTCCCGTATTTATTAAATAATTATTCATTTAATTATTTAAATTTCACGGGTCTTACACACCGTCAGGCGAAAATCAGTTGCAAACTGCCTGGCGAAACCTATCTGCCGCTAGGCGCCACGCGCCTTAGGAAGACCTTGGTTCTACAGGTATGCCTGGCGAGACGAACCTCACTACTAGGCACCATGCATTCCTTGTGCCACTGCCCATACAATTGTCACCTGGCGGGATCGTTCTCATCGCCAGGCGCTAAGGACTCTAGGGCGTATGAACCCTAATTTTCCCAATTCTCATCATGTACCTACAATCTCACTCAATTCACCTTTTAACATGCTTGCAGTATGTTTATATACCCAAATTAAGTTCATTTTCACAGCGTATCATACCAATTCCTAATCTGGAATTATCATTCAATTTTCCTCAATCCCAACATGGACCCTCCTATGAGCTTCCCAAACTGTTTCCATCAATTGTATTTCCTACAGACACAATCGACACCTCAAACAGTCCCAAAAACATCAATTAAGATTTCAAGAACCCCACATACCTAAAATTTTCCCCAAAACCCAACCAATTTCAGAAAAACACGAAACTCGAACGCGTCGCCTAGCGACAGTTAATCACCGCCAAACAGTTCATAGTAGAGACACAGAAATTGGGGAATTTAGCATGAGTCGCTTGGCGGCTTTGAAGGCCCGCCAAGCGGTTTCTGAAAAATTTCTAGAAACCCATCAAAGTCTAGAAAACACACACACATATAACCATGCTTCTCATACAATTCACGATTAAATAATTAAAATGTAATCCTACTCTTATTCCCACTTTCAACTCTAATTTTAATTGGCTTAATAACTAAAACGAATTTCACATTAAAAATGGGTTTAATGATCATTAAATGGCCAGTCTAAGATGGTTTTCTAGCTCTTCCAGTTGCCCTTTTAAACGGCTAGAGTTTTTCGATCCCTCTCATTCATGCCAAAAAGTACCAAACAATTGTCAAGCCAATGCACAACCAACCAATCAGTTCATGTTTCGTGATAATTCTTACTCATCTAAGATTTTATTATCACCACCATGGTCATGCATATTTAAAAGAATAAAAAAATTAAATTAACATACAAATGGCATACATAGGACTTAAACCCAAGTCATCGCACTACAACCAAGTACTCTCAACCACTTGAGCTAGAACTATTACCAGTCATAACTCCCCGCATTAAATTACATAAATATTTCATTACCCGCATTTATATTAAATAATTATTTATTTAATTTTTCTTGGGTCTTATAGGTGCCAAGTGTGTATTATTGGCAAACGAGTCTTTAGTTAGGACAAGACTCCAAGGGAAGCCTTTTGTCCTCAAGGCCGGTGGGCTTTTGATTCAACGCATGAAGATTGTCCCGATGCTTTGGTCGCAATGTAGCGAGCTTGTCGTCATAAGATTTGTGTTGTCGTTCATTCTCTTGGATTAAAGTTTGTATCTGACCTTGGAGGGTCCTCATTGGGATAGATTCCATCTCGTGTGACAGTTGAGCTTGGCTCTGAGTAATGACCATGGAAGAGTGAGGCCGGGACAAAGTTTTACCGAGACCTTGAGATAAGCGCCCAATGTTCTTACTGAGAACTTGTGGCGAGCCTTCAGACATGTGGTAAGATCTTAAAGGCTTTGATAGACCTTGATGAGATGCTTGTTGAAGGTTGAAACATAGGGGAAGATCCACCTGCAAAAAGACTCTTTGACACTTTAGTTAGTAAGAGAGTTAGGATCTTTTAGTAAGAGAGAATGAGTATATGAGAGTGTGTGTTTTCCCTAAGGAACACTAGTGCTATTTATAGGGTTTTTGAACCCAAAGGTCCAAGTGATAAAACTCGTAACATGATATCAAATAATAGATAAAAATGACCTACCTTAATTACGTAATAATCATAATAATATTTAGGGATGTTAAACTAGGCAAGCCCGACCTGTTGTTGGCCTGTTAAAATTGGGTGGGGTCAGGCCAACCTGCATCGAGAAAATGGGTTAAAAACTATAATTCGTCCCGTAATTGAGTGGGTTGGTAGGCTTTCCTGCCAATTTCCATTTTTTTCTACAATCAGTTGGATTGTGCATAAGAGTACCTAATATAATACTAGAAACTTCAATTTGAGAATGAGAAACCTCAATCTTAAAAGGGAAAAACTATCAGAAATGAACCCCAATCGTAATACAAAAATTACCACAAACAAACCTAATCATAGTTCAGAAACCACTATCCTAGCAAATCCAACCACAACCACAAAACAATGGCAACAGGGAAAAAGTACGGCAAAGACCCTCCTTGCTCTGTGTGGGAGCCACTATGGATGACAACAACAATGGTCTCGTGCTCCCTTTGATCTCGCACCTCGTCACTCTCATCGCTTTGGTCTTGCTATCCCTCTGGACTCGCGCCTCCTCACTATGTATGTCAAAGGAAAAGCGTTTGTGGTGAGGGTAGTGCAAAAGGGATGTTTGAACTTCAAAGGGAAATGAGGGTGGCGGAGGGGTTATGACTAGGGTTTTGGAGCTAAGGCTTTTGCGAGGTTGCTAAAATCTGATAGTTATAGGGGTTAGTTTGGGGAATTATTTTGGAGAACGACAAAGTTAAAGAGAATAAGGGTTTCAAAGTGAGAGGGGAGAAGGGTTTCACCTTGTGCTATCTGTGTTTTGTTGTGGCAGAGGGTGAATGCAGGAATAAGAAAAGTAACATGAATCGGGTTGATCGATTGGGGATAGATTGATCCATGTTTAAGCCCGGCATATTAGTGGTCCGAGTTCAACTAGGTTGGTGGGCTAGAAAACATTACCCGACCCACCTTTTTTGTTGCGAGTTGGTGTGCCAGCCTGTGGGCCAGACCCATTTCACACCCCTATTTAGCCAACATACCTCTTATATCAAGTATTCTCTAAATATGTGACATTAAAGAATATTATAATGTAATTCAACTACTGAAATTTGTCATAATTATCGTTAATACGAGAATACTAAATCTAAGAGTATCTTGGAACGTATAATTGAGTTTAACAGCCGTACTAGGTGCACTAATATTTTTATTAACAATATAAATTATAATAGTACTAATATTCAAAATTATTATAATAACATCATTGACGATTGTTATTGTAAAACAATATTACAATATTAATAATAATAATAATAATAATAATAATAATAATATTTAACATTATTATTACTTTAAATACGCGTCAATTTTTATGATAACCTAATACATTAAATACTGATATAGTTATTATCATAATAAAAGATAGACATCATGACATAAAATCTAATTTTATTTATTTTGTAAATTTTAAAATTAAGTTGCACTTTGATAAAAAAAAAAAAATTAAAGATAAAAGTATAGATGTTGGAACAAGCTTGGTTAGCACCATAGTGATAACGAGAATAAGAGGGCGGGTGGAGTTCTTCGAATTGGTTGTTAGGAAATTATTGCAGCTGACAAGTGATTTATTATTGCAGTTGACGAGTGATTCATTAAGGTCTTTTAATATTTTTATAATTGCATATTTTCTTAGCTTGATAGTAAAACAAGCTCTGAAAAAAAAGACATATTTTTTTCATCTATGGATTTTTTGTGGCAGTGATATGCATTGAACAAAGGCAAATTAATTGTTCATGGAACAAATGGGCAACAATATAGAGTAACAAGAAACAAAACAACATTTTTCTCTGATAATTGCAATAATTTATATGTCTTTCAGCCTCCTTGAAAATATGTTTCAATATTATTAATAGATAAATGTCCACTTCAACACCACCATCTAATTGAAATCTTTTAAATCATTACAAAATAATACATATTATTTTTTTCTTTATGTAACCACAATAAAGAAAAAACAAACACGTTTTCTTTACCACTCCTCCACCTTAATATACTTTTTTCCATTGATTTTTATTTCCACGCGTTTTATC
Source organism: Vigna unguiculata (assembly GCF_037176805.1). Lineage (NCBI taxonomy): Eukaryota > Viridiplantae > Streptophyta > Magnoliopsida > Fabales > Fabaceae > Vigna > Vigna unguiculata. The sequence continues at coordinate 30,904,556 of NC_140802.1, forward strand.
ATTTGTTTTATAAAGACTTGACTTTGACCGATACCTCGAGAGCACTATCCTATATGCGCATTAATCTTCTTTCGCAGGCGAGTTTTCACCTTCTGCAATGGCTTCCAACAAAATTCAACGCTGCTCTTCCTCACAGACTAAGAATTTTGATGTGTTTGTTAGCTTTAGAGGAGATACTCGTAACGGTTTCACAAGTCATCTTTTTGGCGCTCTTCGAAGAAAAGGAGTTGTTGCCTTCAGAGATGACCAAACCATCGAGAAAGGGGGCTTTTTGGAGTCTGAGCTCTTGCAAGCAATCGAAGGATCACGCGTTTTCATTGTTGTTTTCTCAAAGGACTATGCATCATCCACATGGTGCATGAAAGAGCTTACAAAGATCGTCGATTTGGTTGAAGAAACAGGTCGAAGTATGCTCCCTATTTTCTATGATGTCTATCCTTCTGAGGTCCGAAAACAGAGTGGCGAGTTTGCAAAAGCTTTTGCAGAACACGAAGAAAGGTTCAAAGATGACTTGGAAATGGTAGAAAAATGGAGGGAAGCTCTCAAAGCAAGTTGCGATCGTTCTGGGTGGGATATGCAAAACAAGTAAGTATACACATAACCATATTTTATATGTTATATATTCTATTTTGTTTTTCAAACTATTAACTAAACTATAAGTGACGGTTGAACATTGGCCAAATAGGCAACAATATGAAGAAATTGAAAACGTTGTTGAAAAGGTAATCGACATATTGGGTCGTAATCAAATTTGGAGTTTTGGAGATGATTTAGTTGATATGCATTCTCGTGTTAAGCAATTGGAAGACGTTTTAGATCTGAGTGCTAATGATATTGTTCGGCTTGTGGGAATTTGTGGGATGGGTGGAATAGGGAAAACGACACTTGCAACTGCATTGTTTAATAAAATCTCTCCAAAATACAATGCTTGTTGTTACATTGATGATTTAAGCAAAATTTATTTTAATTTTGGAGCAACAAGTGCTCAAAAGCAACTTCTTTGTCAAGCTCTAAATCAAGGAAATATGGAGATACATAATGTTTCCGATGGAACAATGTTGATGAAAAGTAGGCTATGTCACTTAAAGACGCTTCTTGTTCTCGATAACGTTGACGAAGTTGAACAATTAGAGAAATTGGGTTTGCGTCCTGAATATCTAGGTGCAGGGAGTAGACTCATCATAATTTCTAGAGATCGTCGCATCTTACAAAGTTACGGAGTAAAGGAAGTTTACGACGTTCAACTGTTGGATGAAAGTCCCGCTCTTCAATTACTTTCGAAAAAAGCTTTCAAATCAAACGATATTGGGAAAGAATATAAAAAGTTGACATTGGATGTTCTGCGGTATGTGAAAGGTCTTCCATTGGCAATTAAAGTAATGGGGTCTTTTTTACTTGATCGAGATGTTTGCGAATGGAGAAGTGCAATAGCAAGAATGAAAGAAAATCCAAGCAAAGATATCATGGATGTGTTGCGAATAAGTTTTGACGGATTGGAGAATCTAGAGAAAGAAATATTTCTAGATATTGCTTGTTTCTTCTCCAATAGGAATGACTACTGCTTGGAGCCAACACTGAAGAGACTTCTAGAGTATCGACACTTTTATCCAGACATTGGTATGAAAGTTTTGATCGAGAAATCACTAATAAGTTGTCAAGATGAGGAGATTGAAATGCATGACTTGTTGAAAGAGTTGGGTAAGAGTATTGTCCGAGAAAAAGCACCAAAAGAACCAAGAAAGTGGAGCAGGTTATGGAACTACAAGGATCTCCAAAGAGTCATGAAAATAAATAAGGTAAGCAAAATTTTCTAATATAGATTTTAAGCTTGTCGTTCTTTAGTAATTTATGAATTATCATAAAAATATAATGAATTTTTCCTTCATAAAATGCTTTAGGAAACCGAAAATGTTGAAGCTATAGTTATTGATCAGAGAGAGGAAGAGTTTCTAGAAGAAACGATAAGAGTGGATGCACTCTCAAAAATGAATCACCTGGAGTTGCTCATTCTAAAGAATGTGAACTGTTCTGGAACTCTGGATTGCATTTCTAATGAATTGAGATATCTACATTGGAATCACTTTCCTTGGATGTCTTTGCCATCAACTTTTCATCCAGATCAACTTGTAGAACTGATCCTGCCACATAGCAATATCAAGAAATTATGGGAAGGCAAAAAGGTACTATATATTGTTGGTTCTTGGAATTCTTTGTCTCCAATAAACCGAAAAATGCTCTATATCATATTTTCTTAACTTTCTTTTAGACGATCAAATTTTGTTTTAATTTAAACGATCTGTACAAAAAGCGGGAGAGCTTAACTTTTTTATTTTTCATTTAGTATCCTAGTTGCACAAATAAAATAAAATAAATTAAGGTTGTCTTTTTTAGCTTTTTAATGGAAAACTAAAATTTTACCTACTTGTATTTCTCTTTCAGTGTCTGCCTAATCTGACAATATTGGATATGAGTCACTCAAAAAATCTTGTTGAGGTGCCAGACTTAGGTGAGGTTCCACGTCTTAGGGATCTTGATCTTCAAGGATGTATACAACTAGTCCAGCTCCATCCATCCATTGGTATTTTAAGAGAACTTCAATATTTGAATTTGAAAAATTGTAAAAATGTTGTCCTTAACCTGAATATGCTCTTTGGGATCAGTTCTCTTGAGATCTTAAATCTCTCTGGTTGTTCAAAATTACTTAATAGTAAGATGTTAATGGAGCCAAGGGACACAAAACATTTGGAGGAAGTTGTTAAGATTACAAATGTCATTCAATTCCCAACATCCTCTGTATACAAACTTCTAATGGTGCCTTTCAATTTTCTCTACCCTCCAAAACCTGAAGATTCACTTGGTTTGGTATTGTCTTTGTCTTCTGTCCCATGTTTGGTTTATCTTGATATAAGCTTCTGCAATCTACTTCGAATCCCAGATGAAATTGGGAACTTACATTCTTTAGTAAGACTAAATCTGGGGGGAAACAAATTTGTGACACTACCAAGCACCATCAAGCAACTTTCTAATCTTGAACATTTGAACTTGGAACACTGCAAGCAGCTGAAATATTTGCCCGAGCTTCCAACAATAAAACAAAAAAATATTGGCGGATACTATGGGTTATTGGGATTATACATTTTTGATTGCACCAAGTTAAGTGATATGGAACACTGTTATAACATGGTTTTTTCTTGGATGACGCAAAATCTTCAGGTGACAACTCCATTCTTTCATTTGATTCTCACTTTTTCTGTTTACACTGCTTATGTATACTGAATTTGATTTAAACAGGTTTTCTTCCAACCTACTATTTCCTCTGCTCGGATTGAAATGGAAATTGTTATTCCTGGAAGTGAAATTCCAAAGTGGTTCAATAAACAAAGTGCAAGTACATCAATAAGTATGGACCCATCTGATGTTATAGATGACCCAAATTGGATAGGTGTTGCCATTTGTGTTCTATTTGTCACACTCCAAGATCCTATGAATCTGGGTAACAGAGAGGATGATCATTTCTATACTCTTTGGTTGGGTGTCAATAATCCCAAGCGAAGAGGGTATATAGGAGTTCCAATATATTTTAAGAAAGATCTGGTGACAGTTGGATTAGATCACTTGGTTACGGTGTTTTACTCTCGACAACAATTCATTCATCTTCTAAGCAGACTTCCAAATACCATGCATGATATTCATCAAACTGAATTTGGAACTTGGGTTAGTAATCCTAGAGGTTTACGTGTTGTGGTGAAGAAGTGCGGGTATCGTTGGGTATTTAAGGAGGATCTTCAACAATTCAACTCAAACATGTTTTTCAGCACAAATTCCTCATCTCGAAAGAGGAAACTTCTAACACGCGATTAACCATGGAGAGCCTTCGAAAGCCTTCAGCCTAGAAATTTCTTCTAAACCACCATTCCATCAAATAAGTTTTAACCCTTTTCAGGTAAAATTTAATACACGTATTATGAAGGTCATAATTGTTATTCATTCAACTCTGCTTTGTTTTTTCCTTTGGATTTTTTTTAATTACAAAGTGAAGGTTTCTATCTGATATATTAAAATTCAAGTATCTAATAGCCATTTTTTTGCATAAAATATCCGAGGTAATCTAACTCAAATCGGTTTAACAGGTGACTAGTTGGTATTTCTTTTACAATTTTCAACGGTGTGAAAATAGAAATGTTATCAAAAGTTAAAACGGAAAAAGTAAATATCAGAAATTATGTATATTAAATTGATAATTTCCTTTTCGAGATATAATAGGTATTTAAAAATTTACAAGAATTATATGTGTATTAATATATTACAAATTTACCTTCATAACCTTGACAGGATATATTGCTAAGGCACAATAACCTTCTTCAAGAAAATGTTAGAAAGACATACAAATGATTTGAATGGCCATCATACCTATATCCAACCAAAACACATTCATAGACAACCCCAATTTTCATCTACGAATTTTGACATGTACATACACTTTTAAAAATTCAATAATTTAAGAGAAAGTAAACTGACCACTAAGAGTTTTATGATAAAGAACATGAAAAAAAGACTGAATATAATTGCTAAATATCTTCTTTGAAGTTATTTTCCAATGAGAATGAAAGACTCGAGGTTGTAGGGAAATTAATAACTCATGTATTCAATTCTCAGTCTCCAAGAAGTATGGCAGAGTACAATAACATTAACTCTGAAAGTCCCCCATCTATGATCTGTTTCATTGGCCACTTTGGATACGGATCCTTAGCTAGAGGAATTTGTTCACATAGTTGGTTAAATATAAATACTAATGTTCCACATTAATTAAATTATTACATTTATGATTACCTACATTAGAAATATGATTTTTTGAATCTTTTAGTTTTACTTATTAATGATTAAAAATTGCTGCCATTTCATGATCTTAAAGTTCTTCATGCACTCACCTAGTCGTTTTAGTTACTCGTGTCTGCTATAATTTTCTTTCCCAAGGACTGATCTCTGGTACTCCTTGTCCTTGCTTTCTATCTACCTTGTCATACAATAGGGATGGCTTGTTCCAAAGGAAAATTTAATCGGTGACATCCCTAACATTGTTGATAATTGTTTCACCATTAATTCCACCTAAACATCCAAGTGTTTTTGCATACTTGCGAAAATGAAATCCTACTATCTTTACATGGGTTTTTATTTTCAGATAATTCATTTTTATCGAAATTTGGAATGTTTTAAAACCAATTTAATTTTTTATTAACAATAAAAAGATATTAAAATAAAAAAAATATTTGGAGTGCTCCAATCTTTTTACATACGAAAACGCAAAGGTCAAAATCCCAAAAAAACTAAAAGAGAAGGTAACATATATAGCCTACCATAAAGAGGACATAACAATATTCTACAAGCAAAAACATAGCAGATTTTTAAAGACAATTGAGACAGAAGTATGTTGAGACTAAAAGCAGAAGACAAAAGGGGCTCTTTAAAATGAGAAAAACGAAGATGACTTTGAATGCTGTGGCTAAGGGGTCTCCACACCTCCTTGGCCAGAACATTTTAGTGTCCACCGTGGAGTCTCGGAAAAACACTTCTTGACGCCCAAATATTTTATTTTTCTAAAGCATAATATCGCATAAAATAGGTGACAATATCGAGATTTCAGGACTTTTGCCGCTAATCCAGTCTCTTTCACTTAGGCATTTCTTCACACTGATGAAGTAAGTGTAATATTCAGGAACTTCAAAGCTTACAATATCTTACTTTATTCAATAAGTGAAACATTGGTCATACAAGGAGATAGGTATTATTAGTTAGCCCTGGCTTTCTAACATTCGTTTTTGTCAATGACAAAATTATTATGCAAACCTCTGATTTTGGGTTGTCAAAAAATGGACTAGTAGGTGACAAGAGTCATGTTTCTACAAGGGTAACTATTGCCACATATATTAAGCTTTTAAAATAAAAGTTGAAGGAGGTATGTGTATTCCATGAAGTAGTAAGGTTAATTTATAGATAAAAAATAGTAACCCTTGTGTTTGATGGGACGTGGTGGATCCTGGACTAAAGAAATAGAAGGAAATAAAGAAATGGGCTAATAATAATAATTATAATGATAAAAGTGAATGATAGTTTTATGATGGTGACAGACACACATCTATGATAGCATGGACTTAAGTGGAACCAGTGGTGGGTTATTATTATTCTTACATCTATATTTAGATGAACAGTGATGATTGAGACGCACTGAGTGTTACGGGAATATGGCTAATGCCTTGAAGGTAAGTAACCAAATCCATGATTTCGGTGATGGAACTCACTATACTACCTCCATGTGCAATTTGAAGATTTCATAATATAGCATTCCATCTTCATTTGTATATTGAATTGAGATTTTTGTGACACCCTTTTTATTAAAATATTGTTATGAGAAGGGACCTGACCTTTTCAAGGCCCAAAAGTCACCCATTTTGGGGACTCCACGACCCCTTTCCAGTCCTAATAGTTCTCATTTGTCTCATTTTCTAAAAATAGTTCCCTCTCCTTCCTCCAACTCTTGAATCGCAGCTCTGCTAGGACACCAATTTTCGTCTTCTTGAGTTAGTGAATCTTCCTTGTTTGGAGCTGCTTGAGCTCACATTTCCATGTAAGTAGATCTCCACCATCTTTTTATGATATGCGCAGTTTTAGTAAAATTGACTTTCTCAACTCATTAATCGTTGGATTGAGTTCAAATTTGGACATTTGGTTCATAACATGCTATTTTGTGGTTTGATTGGTTGGATGGTCGATTAGATGTCTGTAGCTTGAGAAATGTGTCACGCATTACCACAGTGATTTTGGTATTGTGATAATAAATTTTCTTAGGAATTTTGGTGTAAGAATTATGGTTGTGTGTTATGGTTGATTGTATGGAATTGATGGTACTTGATATATGAGATGTCTAGATAAAGGAAGGTATCCTGAACTCTAATAATCGTTCAGGCTCACATAGAGCAGAATGATTTATGTGGTGAGAGTGGTAGGAGGTCCTAGTCTTGGAACATATTGGGCCCAAAACATTAGAGGATTAATCCTATGTGTGGTTGGGTGATAACCCCTTGCGTCTAGATTCTATAGAGTTTAGAAACCAGCACAGGCGCATACTTTCTTTAGAATTCTATATCAAGGGTATGGTCCGGATAATTGAGTCAAAGAGTCCTGTATTTGTTTGCTTTCACATGATTTGGGTGCTTACTGCTTTAAATGATTTTAATCTTATTTAGCTTTTATTTCCCCTGTAACATGATTAAAACATTTCTACTCTAGCTTACCCTGTTTGTTTGGTGTATGTCTTTTGTTTGGTTTTTCCTTTTGCGATGATCATCAATTAATTGGTGTGAGCAGATACGGAAACCCCTGGTGGCCATCAGGATGATGGGAGCGCTGCGGTTTAGATGAACCATGTTTTCGTGTTGGCTCATTAGTGAATCCTTTTTGGAAGAACAGTTACTGTGTTGTAATTCTCTGCTCTATGGGCAGTTCTTTTGCGTACTGTTAGCTTCTATATTCTGTTAGTGGCCATTGTTTTGTGCCTTAACTTTCATTCCAAGTATATTTTGGATAACTGTAATAGTCAGTACATGTATGCTTCATGTCATGTGCTCTTTCATATTATAGTCATGTGATGTTTAATTTTAGTAGATTACTCTATTTAAAACAGATGTCATAATTTTCACCCTTTAAAACCTGCCAAATATTCATCTGCAGTAATGCATTTATGTTTTGGTGTTTTTAGCCATTTTTATTGATCATTACATTTACATTGTTTTAAAGAAGATTTAATATTCATTTTATATTTTGTTCACATTTGTACATTCACTATCACCGCACTGCATTGTACTCATCTAAAAGAAAACGATTAAGCTCTGCATAAAGTAATATGCTGGTTGATTTAATATTCTTATGAACAACTGCTGGTGAACTAACTTGATGTAGGTATACTACTAGAAAAATGTAATTTAACCACCGAATAAAATTTTTTATAAATTAAGTAGTTATGATAAAAAATATTTCTTCAAGAATTTAATATAATAAAACTAGTATAAAGTAAATTTTGTTATGATATATTTTAGAGAGTTAGTTATTTATTTATGTTTCTTAATGAATACATGCATAATTTATTATTTAATGATTAGTTTGCTTGTTAATAGATCAAAATATATTTAATGATTAGTTTGCTTGTTATCATAGTACCTAATTAATGCATTGACTTTTGCAAGGACCATGTAGGTGGAGTGGATATTTTCTGTAAATTAAAATTTTGACTAATATTAGGATAGAAACAGAGGTGCGTTATTAAAACTTGGAAATTAGGAAGATCAACTAGTACATTTTGGTGTGGAGTGAGAGAGAGAGAGAGAGATAGATGGAGAAAGTATAAGGAACTGTTAATTGCTTATAGGCATTGGTTCATGTTAAGAGGGTAGGGTGCAATAAATGTTATGGTTTCTAGTACATCTTGTTCTCTGCATCTTCCATTGCCGTTGGATTGAGACATGTGATAATATGAATTGCATCCTGTTTTTGGAGCCTAGGGTAAGTAATGAATTTTTTCTTATGAGATGCAATTATTTAGACTTGATTCAATGCATATAGCATCTTAATAAAGTGAAAAGTTTCAAACTCAAATGAGAAGCTAATGTTAAAGATATATAAAATTTCAAAGCTACATGACAAATCGTTATTGGCTAAATTAGATTTTATAAGAATATGCTCTTCACCTTCTTAATTAAAAGTCAGGACCAGAATAGTTTAATGATACAATATTAAAGTGATAGAAGAGAATATGCTTGTTTCCTTACCAATAACTCTTATATTACATATATCTAGGCTTATGAAGGGAAAGAAGAGAAGAGTTACAACCTCAGAAGAAAGGTATGATTTGAACTATAATAACACCGATCACAATTATATTTGAAGGCTATCCATTATTGTAGACACTACTTGTGGAGAAGGTTGACTTTGGCAAGGCCACACATTTTCAAAAGGCACAAGTGTGTTATGGTTGTCAGTATCTAGGATTTATAGTTTTCGAGATGTCCTGCTAGTTAGATTAGTGGTAGCAGAAAGTGAAAGGGAAATAAATATTATGATGACCAATTATCTTTTAATCAATATTGTATTGTTTGCATTAAATCTTAGCAACGTAACAATATTATCAACATTTTTTAGATTATTATATTATTTTGAAAAATATTTATCTAAAATTAGAATTTTGATTAAATTGGGCAATATATCATATCATAATATATATATATATATATATATATATATATATATATATATATATATATCATAAGGTTAATATTATTTAAAAAAAAATTAAAAATTGGAAAAAAGGAAAACATCATTGACTAATTTAGGTACGGAATCAAGATTTTAAAATTGGTTAATAGATCGGTCACTAATTTACTGATTTAGCCACCGATATTATTTTATTTAAATCAAAAAATGTATATATTTGTGATCGAATTAGCGACTGAAAATAATTTTATTAAATTAAAATTTGTTCCTATTAATGAGCGAATTAGCGACTGAAAGTTCAGTTGCTAGATTGGTCTTCAATAGTTCAAAGTGACCAAATTTTTAGTGATTAATTAGCAACCACAATTTCGGTGACTGTTAGGCGACCGATTTTAAAATCAGTGGCTAACTGTTTTGCGACTAGAGTTTTCACTACTATTTATTTTCGGTGGCTAATTCGGTGACTATGGGTGTTTGTGACCAATTTTACCTATTTAACGACTGATTTTGTCAGTGGCTAAAATGTTTTTTTTTTTTTTCTGTAGTGGTACCTATAAAAAATTGGAGAAAGTCTCTTAATTTATTCTAAAGTAAGATTGAGATTTATGTTTAATGTCCAACCACATGTTGCACACAAAAATAGGGAAAAAGGAAACTTCCATTGTAAGTAAAATGCTTACTTCCGCAAAGTGGCAATCTCCCACCTATTACATTTCAATATTATTGTGGATAAAAAGAAATAACTCATTTCAAGTTTTATAGTGCAAAATAACCTCCACTATTTATATTTCTATGTATAAACATTAGATAAAGTAATAATCTGTAGTCAAGATAACCTTTTATTGGGAAAAAAGAGCAAGCAAGAAACTGGATTCCACTTTTAAATCAGTCGAGCCCATAAAGAACATGTCAGCATGCAATTAAGTAGAATACCAAACAAAATAAATAAAATAGAACGACATTAAAATAAGAGGAGCTTATTAAAGTGTATTGCAAGTTATATGAGAATCTAGAAAATTCTAAGATAAAAGTACCGAAATGTAATGAAAATTGTAGAATAATGTAGAAAAATCTAAGATAGAAGAAAAAAATCTAGAACATTTTATATAAGTTCTAGTTAAAATGTTCTACAATAATCATGTAAATGAGATAGATCTATAAATACCTTTGTACCCTACTATTTTATGTATGACAAGTAAAACAACATCTAACACACCACTCACAATTACATAACGTACTACCTTCAACTATTATTTTCACATTTTACTATCTCCACAATTTTCTTTATCAGATGAAATATTCCTTTCACAGACTCAAAGTACAATCAGAGCTCATAAATCTGACAAGAAAATAATTAAAATATTGTTCATGAATTGATGCAAAAAATCCAAGAATGAAGTATAAGGACCTTATAATCCCGTAGAAATCTTGTCATGAAAATTCCATATCAATGGTTCACTAAATTCGTCTGATAGATGAAGGAAGTCAAGCAATGGTCCATTTTTATGAAATCCGTACACCTAGAGGTGATGCCCACACTTGGAGCAATAACCTACAAGGTCCGTCACATTTGGATGATGCAAAGTGGGGATGTTTGAAATTATTTCTATAAAATCATTGGAAAGGATTTCACTGCTATGTCAGAATCATTAAAACTTTTGGTCCAAAGTACAAAATTTCACGGACTCTAATGGGACTTCTTTGCTTTTTTTTTTTTTTTGGCTTCGGCTTGGGGAGGGATTGTAAAAGATGAATGCATTTGTTTGCTTGTGTATAGATAATACATAGATTTGATCCACTTCCAGTAATATTATTTATTAATGACAATAATCTGGATATACTAACCCTTGACAATAGGAAGACGTACATCTATCTATTCTTTCGGCTTTTTTTTTGGATTAAAATCTCTTATTGTTGTGGACTAAATTTTATGTTGATAAACTTGTACTTTGAATGCTAACACTATATCAAATTATAGTACGCAAAGAGCATAATTCCATATATTAGTTTGTTAAAAATAAATTGTTGCTGCCCAATGTTTTTGTCGTACACCTATCACCACACTGCATTTTGTACTTAACATAAGATTGTTATATAATTAGTAATAAGCATATTGTACTTAAAGTTGAATGACATAAAAAGGAAAAGAGAAGCAAGAAAAGTAATAGAACAAGCAAACTCAGAAGCTGGTTCTGCAGTCCAACTCTGCAATTAATATATATAGAGATTTTTCTTTGTCAGGTTGCAACAAGCTTGGCTTTCCAAGTTCACCCTGCACTGCGTAGTCAATATATCACGGTTAGTAAAATACAATGTTCAAATTACAAAAATTGTTTATAGTTTTAAACAAAAGGATCTTACAAGAAAAGAAATAAGAGACAAACATTCTAACTTTTAACCAACCTTCATATATACTGGAAATCTCAACTGTACAACTCATTCTGAATCGAGCTGAAAAATTTGCCTACCAAGTGGTTAGTTTATCAAACGAATAAATTAAAACTATTTAAAATGAAAAAATTTGATGGTCTACAAGAGTTAAATCATCATCACAGAAAACATTGTCAAATCAACGCAATGAGTTCTCATAAACTATCCCGGGTGATGATGTGAATAATGTGAACAACTGTCACTTCAAAAATACTGATTTCAGATTCTATAAAATGGTCTGGATATTTATATTATTAAAAAAAATTCATATCTTTTGTCAATTTGTTTTAAAAATTTATTTTATAAAAACATTTACAAATTTTGTTGTAAAAAAAAATTGTAAGAAATTGCTACCAACATTTTGCAAAATATTTTGTATAAAATACTTTTTGCAACAAATTTTGTAAGAAACACTTGTGACAATTATAATGTTGTAGGAAACAATTACCTACGAAAAAATTCTCTAGCAATTAAGATTTTTAGCAAAATAGAACAATGTCTTTTCTTGCAATTATTTTAACAAATTTGTAAGAAAAATTTCATGTAATATAAAAGATCATAGTAGTGTTAAGGAACACCGGGTTAAGTCAACTCTGAAATGATTTAAAAATAAATAAAAATAATAGAGTGGATGAAGCCCACACTCTCTAAGCCGACACAAAGTAATAATCAAATATAAATTAATATAAATTTATTTATGTTGACATATGTGACCATGAAGTAAAAAATGTTTTATTACATATTGTAAATGTTGAGTTGATTAGCATCCCACTAACTATGTTAAGTGCTTAAGCTAAGTAGAAACATGAAAATAACGTGGACAAAGACGTTAAGTTTGAATAGAAAAAATAAATGCATATATTACTTATAGCTTCAATTTTTCACTTTTAATTAATATATCATGTTTTCTTTTCTAAAGTTCTAGTGGCCTAAAAATGGAAAATGAATAGCCATTCCATCCATATATGCTTAAGGCATGCGTTTCCGTAAATGAGATATGAAGGTTTATTTATTATATTTACATAATCGATGACCTATTTTTTTTTATCGACAAATTAATAATAATGTACTTGGGGTGCTTTAACCCTTTTACATAGAAAATAACTAGTTCATAAATTACAAAACCAACAAGTATATCATATAGTTTTAGCTACTAAGAACATTTCCATCTTCTTGTAGATTTTCACAAAGGATTATAAATATTATTCGGTACATATAGGTAAAGTCAGTACATGAGGGTATTCTTTTACTCATTTATGTTATACTCAGCCCTTAAGCACAAAATATCGGCTTATCACAAGTTACAACCACTTCTCTTGCATATTAAAATGCAAGTGAAAAAAGTGATTCCAGGTAGCCCTCTCCCTGCAACTACTCTACAAAGAGCTCATCCAACCATAGAATAAAGTGATTAATCCATATAGAAAGCTGAAGCCTACATCTGCAAGGAAAACAACCAAGCACTCTAGACCGTAAAGTCTAGGCTATAAGTTAGAAAACCATATACAAGTAGCCTATTATTGCCCCTAGCTCATTAAAGCAAAAAGGATAAAGAGTTTCTAAGCTATGGACCTTCAACATAGAATGGGACATAGGCACCAATCATAAAATGAAAAATTTATATTTTTCATTTATTTTTCAACCATGCCCATACCTTCACTTGGGCCAAACTAAAGATCTCTTCAGGGTCTGGTACACCATTCCTAAAAACAATATTGTTCCTATGATTCCATAATGTCCATATTATAGCAATCCACACCCCTTTCCATAACATATTACCTTTGAGGTCTAGCTCTAAAAGATGAAAATGCTCAAAATGTGCTTGAATTTGGTTATGGCTTACCCCCAAGTTCCTAGTCCATTTGTTACACATATTCCATATGTTGGTAGTCACTTTACAAGTAATCAGAAGATGGTTGATGGTCTCATCCTGCTCACTGCACATAACCCAACTAACATTGTTTAAAAAGAATAGCCCGCCATACAAAGAACTTTGTAGATGGTATAACCTTTACTCTCCAAAATTCCTCAAAGAATTGTGTTTTATCTGAAGGTCATGAACCTTGCAATAAATTATATGCTTACTTAACCGTGTATATCATATCTTCCCCATTATTCCACATCCACATATCGCTTCTTCCTCTAACAAGAGTTTTGCTATCAATTTCTTCCAAGAACGTTTCAATTTGAGGCTTCTCCCATTCAAACCAATGTGTTCTCCAAGACAAAATCCATTCCCATCTATCATTGTCCCACTTCCCACATTCGCTTATTGTTTTGTTTTTGTTATATGTGTTGGCATATAACTTAGGATAAACCTCTCTAAGTGATCTATCTCCCGTCCATTTGTCTTCCCAAAATAAAATTCTACTTCCTGAACCTACTTTCCACCTCACATTCTCTTCAAACCATTTTCTGTCATCACTAGATCCACAAATCTTTATTAAATCTTTCCACCATCTAGATTCACTTTGAACAGTCTTTCTATCATCCAGACTTTTCCAAGATCCATATATAGACTCTAAGATATCTTTCCATAGCCCCTTTTCATCAATACCTAATCTCCACTTCCACTTAGCCAACAGAGCTTTGTTGAATAGTTTTATATTTTTGATACCTAAACCACCCCCCCTTGGTTTACATAAAGTTGCCATTTCACCCATGCTATTTTTCTCCCTTCTGCACCCCAACCCCATAAGAATTTTCTTTGTATTCTCATTATATCTTTGCTAACTATGATCGACATTTTGAATAAAGACATATAATACAATGGTATAGATGTCAAAACCGATTTAAGTAAGCACACTCTCCCAGCAAAAGATAAGAACCTTCCTTTCCACCGAGTGAATTTTTTCTTTATTTTATTCACTACAGGCTCCCAAAATTGCTTCCTTCTAGGATTTCTGTAAGACCCGTGAAATTTAATTAATTAAATAATTAATTAATTAATAAATGAGGGTGGGAGAATTAATTATGACATTAAATTATGAGGAGAATGACGTTGCAAAGTGCTAGCTCATGTGGTTGAGAGTACTTTGGTTTGTATGAGAGGGCTTGGGTTCAAGTCCTATGTGTGCCATTTTGTGTATTATTCATTGTTATTTTAATATAGCCTAACCGGTGGTGTAATAATATGACAATTGAATTATGATTGTTAGCAAGAAACATGAATTGGTTAACTAGTTTGATATTGATTTGGGGAATTTCATGGTTGTGGGTTCGAGTATTGGAGAACTCATATTAAACTTTAATTTTTGATATTTTTGGCTTTGGTTTGAATTTGAAGAGTTGAGAAACATCCTAGTGGAAGGGCGGAATAGGGGTGGCTGTGAAACAAACCATAAAGGGACAATGAATGGGAGTTAACCACCATTAAGTGGTAATCTCGTTTTAGGTTAATAACCTAGGTTTAGGCACACTTTAAAAAGGAAAAAAGTGGGTAAAGAGCAAAGGTTTGGCAAGCTGAAAATACACCAGTGAGAGAGAGCACGAAATTTGGAGTGTCTGTGAGTTTGAGGGTGATCTTTGGGGTTGCATTGAGAGAGAAGGCTAAGGAGCCAATTGGTGAAGGGAGAACACTAAGTCGTCAAGCTTTAAGCGGAGAAAAAAAAACCAGGTTAGGGGAGTTTACCATGATTAATTTGTTGTTTGGTGTGAATTGTGTGAAAACCATACTTAAATTATGCATGCACTGTATTATTTTGAGATTCTGGCGGTACAGGGATTCAACAGAAATTATGCATGCATTGTCATATTACTGCGTTTCTGGGGTTCAGCGCCTGGCGGTGAATCCCTGTACCGTCAAGCGACTCAAAGCCTGTGTATGTTCTGAGTGTTGCTGCATGAATCGCCTGGCAGAATTGGTGGTGACCGTCAGGCGACGCGGGTCCGATCATCGTTTTGGGTTTTCCTGCGCGTTTTGGTGTGAGTTGTTCGGAGGGAAAGCGAGGGGTGAGTTTTAGGAGATGATCGGGTGTGAAAATGTTGCGATTTTGAGTGTGATTAAGAGTGGAATTCGATGGAACAGTGTTAAGGTGGTTTAGGGTTAGATAAACGAAGTTGATGTTGGGAAGTTGCAAGTGAGTAAAAAGGGCTTTGGAGAATTTGTTAATAGATGTGCAAGTAACTGAACCATGGTCATTGGGAATTCGTTGGGTAGTGAATCAAATTTGGTTAGAAAAGTGGGGATTGGGTGGAGGTGTTGGTGCGAGAATTCTGGGAAACTACCAGAACTTCATGAACTGCCTGGCGGCACGGGATCTGCCGCCAGGCGCTGTCACAGAACCTTGGGTGTGTGTGTATGTCTGCGGGAAGTTTGAGGTGTTGGGTTTTGTGGAGAAAGCTGGGGTTCTATTATATGTTTTAGGAGTATAGGTGGAAGTCGTTTTGTCATGGGGTGGCGGCACTAGTAAAGGTGGGGATTGGTAAACAAAATTCGTTGAGGATTCTAGGGTGGAGTAAAATCTGATGAGTTTAGGAGTGGTATGATTGAGTAAAATAGAAGGATATGATGTAAAGTTGGGTTACCTTTTTGAGACTAAAGAGTAGCTTAAATGGTTAGAAGAATTAACTTTGCCCATTTGGGAATCTAAGGAACGCCGAGCAAGTGAACAATAAGATTATGAAACCTTGGTGGTAGTGCTGCCACGAATGGGGTAATAAGGAAAACATGTCATGACAGGTTGATTGTAAACGTTGGAACTATCTTCATGGGTACAAATAGTGCGCGAAACACAACTGAGATATTGCTTTGACTAGAGACATCACAGGTAGTAAAGATTACCAATTAGCGAGACTCTGAATAGGGGAGATGGAGTATTGACAGTTCGAATGGTCCCTGAACCAGAGCAGAAGGGTAATTTGAAAACACTATCATGACACCTGGCGGTAATGTGCGAACTGCCAGGCGATAGTGTCAAACATGGGGGGGGGGGGGCTGCAAGTGAGTGGCGCCTGGCGGAGGGAAGAGTCCCGCCAGGCGATAACGACACGAACAATGGCTCCTGGAACAGCGTTCGCCTGGCGGTGTGGACTGTCCCGCCAGGCGGTAGTTACAGATTTTGTGGGTTTGAGGCGCTTGGCGCTTGGCGGTACGTGTCCCCCGCCAAGCGGTCTAGAAGCTGTGGCGCCTAGCGGTACGTGTCCCCCGCTAGGCAATTTAGCTGTTGTAAGTCCTAGTTGTTGGACTTTGTAGGGTGTTTTACAAGGCTTTTGGTGGTGCTTTAAAGGTAAGATTGCTGGGTTCCTTGAGTTGTGCTTAGAATGTATCCCTTGAGTTGAGCTCGAGATAGAGGTTAAGCATGTACATTCCTCGAGTTGAGCTCGGAATGGCATCCCTCGAGTTGAGCTCGGGATGGCGGATGAACACGAGGAACCCTTGAGTTGAGCTCGGGTTGGCGAGTGTTGCCGGTGTGAGTGTGCTGGTTGTGGCCAGTACGGATGGGTCCAGTTAGATTGCCCTCCTCAGTTGTTGACTGACGAGTTTGGTAGTCTTGGGACATTACGGACTATGTTCGTAATTGGGAACTCCACCTGGCGTTGCGGTGTGTGATCCGTAGCATTGGTTCCCGCATGTGCTCTATCGGTTGTGGCCGATAGGTTTGGCAGCAAATTACCTTGAGGTAATCACTGGAAGAGGTAGAACCCGAATGGTCTGGTTGTGGCCAAACGTTAGAGAATTGGTTAAAAGATGGTACTTTGATATTTGTGGAGCTTATATCTGTTAAATTGATGATATGATTTCTATGATGATGTATGTTGTTTTCATAAGCTCACCCTATCTGCTTGTGTTTGGCGATGATCATGTACGCGGTACACGTGAGCAGAGGATGTTGATGCAGGTGGAGCCGGTGATGCTTAGTCGCGAGTGGGGGTCCTACTGGGGGAACTTCTTATATTTACTTTATTTGTTTTTGGAAACTGTTGTAAACCCTTATGGGTGAAACTATAACATTGTTGTTTTGGTTTATGGAATAAATGTTAATAAACTTTATGCGAACATTTAATAAATTTTAAATTTCCCGCATTTTTGGGAAATGAGGTTATTCATAAATGCGATGTCTTTATATATTTAATCGTTTTAAATATTTAAACCAGTAATATCCTGACGGGATGTTACAATTTCCTCCCACACATACACCTAGATACTTGAATGGGACATTCATTAATCCACAATTGAGTATATTAGAGCTTCTTAACAATTCATCTTCCCCAACCCCCACACCTCCTAGCTTACTCTTATGGAAATTAATCTTAAGACCTGATGCAAGTTCAAAGCATCTAAGGATACTTTTAATAACCACTATATCGTTAGAACTTGGCTTGCAAAAGAACAAAGTATCATCTGTAAATTGCAGCATATTGACATTTAGCTTATTTCTCCCTACCCTTATGCCTTCAAGCAAATTCATCTTATCGGCTTGTCTGACTAAGCCCGACAACCCTTCTGGAACTAGAAGGAATAAGAGAGGTGCTAGAGGGTCCCCTTGCCTTAATCCTCTTATTAGAGTGAACTCTTGAGTTGGGCTACAATTCACAAGGACAAAAATTGTGGATGACTCGAGGCATGCTTTTATCCAACTTACCCATTTAGTTCCAAACCCTAATGTGCCCAACATATAGTATAAGAAATCCCAACTAACTGAGTCATATGCCTTTTCAAAATCAAACTTTACTATCAAGTATTGCTTCTTGTTATTGTGTGCTTCCTCAATTACTTCATTAGTCACAACAACACTATCCAATAAACCTATGCCCTCAATAAAAGCATATTGTTTTCTGTCAATTAGACTAGGCAAAATAAGCTTAAGTCTATTAGATAAGATTTTAGCTATTATTTTATATATGCAAGCCACCAAGGAAATAGGTCTATATTCATGTAAGCCAATAGGGTTATCTGTTTTGGGTATAAAGGATATGAAAGAAGCATTGCACCCTTTTGGAATGAAGTTATTTACCTGAAAATCAATTATAGCTTGTTCAACATCCCTTTTAACAATTTCCCAATGCTTTTTAATAAATCCAAAATTAAACCCATCTGGTCCAGGACTCTTAGTGCCATCACATTGCCACACAGCTGCTCTAATTTCATCCTCTGAAATAACCCTAATTAGCTTTTCATTATCCTGCTCAGTTATAGAATTAAACTTTATTTTTCCAAACCTAATTTTCAATGGTGTTGGGTCTGTAAGCCTTTGTTTAAAGTAATCCTTTACAATCACTTTCACCACATATGGTTTCTCACACCATTGCCCGAGGATATCCACACCTTTGATCTCATTTTTCTTTCTTCTCCCATTCACTATAGAGTGAAAATACTTAGAATTAGAATCGCCTTTTCCTATCCATTTAGCTCTTGACTTTTGTTTCCAATTCACTTCTTGCCCGTGACTCATTGCACTGTGTAACATCCCGTCAGGATATTACGGATTTATAAATAAAATAAAAGAAGTAAATAAATAACAGAGCATTTAATAATACCTCATTTTCCCAAAACGCAGGAAAATTTAAAATTTATTAAATGAGTAGATAATGTTCATAATCATCAGTCATAAAAACTAAAAACCAAAGGTTATAATATCACCCATCAGGGTTTACAACTGATTCCAAAACCAAATAGAAGAACACATAAGGTTTCCCCGAGTCTATCCCCTCTCCGCGACTAAGCTTCACCTGAGCCACTTGCATCAACAACATCTGCTCCCGTGTACCGCGTACACGATCATCGCCAAGCACACGCAAATAGGGTGAGCTTAATAGATAAAACATATATAATGTTACAGATATATATATCTACATACACACATATCACCATACATAACTTAAACATCCCACATTGTTCTATACTTTAATTCCTACCATCTGACCCCCAATCAGATTGTTCGTGTTCTATATCGTCTAATGCTTACCATCTGGATATTTTTTCCAGATTTTCCCAGCACCCTTAACCCAACTAGTTTTCTTTCTTTACGAACTCTCATCACTCGCAATTCCAATCCAATCACAGTCACAACAATTCAATATTTAATTACAATGATCAACTATTCCTATGTCCAATTCACGGTAATCCATTTCAAATCGTAAATACCGATATCACACATTCAACCCTAAACTCATGTACACTGTTCCATTCATTTAAGCCCTTGATTACGTGATTATATCCACCGTTGATCCTCAATATTACTCCATAATAATTACCACTGACCTTTGCCCCAATCAGATTCAACCTAGGATGCCAGAAAATCTAGAACGAGCCAGATTGCCCCGCGCCGCCTAGCGGTTCAACCAGTCCCGCCAGGTGCTTCATCAGCAAACCCAGAAATTGATTAAGACGCCTTGATTACGTGATTATATCCACCCTTTAAATTCAAGCCAAAACCCAAAATAGCAAAAAAAAAAAAAAGTTTAATTTGGTTTCTCCATGGCTTGAACCCATAACCATACAAATGCCAATCAATGTTCAACCATTTAACCAATTCATATTTCTTGCTAATAATCATAATTCCATTATCATATTATTTTGCAGCATGATTAAGCTATATTAAAATACAACGAAAATAACATAAAGTTAACATACATAGGACTTGAACCCAAGTCCTCTCACACCAATCAAATACTCTCATCCATTTGAACTAGTACTCTTCCACATCATACTCTTCATAATTTAATGTCATAATTATTTCCCCACCCGCATTTATTAATTAATTAATTAAATCCTATGGTCTTACACGCTGGGTTCACTAAAGAGCTCCTTTCTCTCAACTCTTTGGTCATCCTCTAAAGTGCTCCCATCATCCAACTTGTCCAACTCCTGTATTTTATTAATAATGTTATGCTTTTGAAGATTAAAATGAAAAATTTGATGGTCTACAAGAGTTAAATCATCATCGTAGAAAACATTGTCAAATCAATGCAATGACTTCTCATAAACTACCCCGGGTGATGATGTGAATATTGTGAACAACTGTCACTCCAAGAATACTGGATTTCAGATTCTATAAAATGGTGTGGATATTTATATTATTAAAAAAATCATATTTCCTGTCAATTTTGTTTTGAAAATTTGTTCTAAAAAAATACTTACAAATTTTGTTGCGAAAAAAAAATTTGCAAGAAATTGCTACCAACTTTTTTGTAAAATATTTTATATAAAATACTTTTCGCAACAAATTTTGTAAGAAACACTTGTGACAATTATAATTTTGTAGGAAATAATTACCCACGAAAGAATTACCTACCAATTAAGATTTTTAAAAAAACAGAACAAGGTCTTTTCTTGCAAATTTTTTAATAAATTTGTAAGAAAAATCAAATGTAATATAAAAGATTATAGTAGTGTTAAAGAACACCAGTTAAGTCAACTCTGAAACGATTTAAGAATAAATAAAAATAATAGAGTGGGTGAAGCCCACTCTCTCTAAGCCCACATAAAGTAATAATCAAATAAAAATTAATATAAATTTATTTATGTTAACATATGTGAGCATGAAGTAAAAGATGTTTTATTACATATGGTAAATGTTGAGTTGATTAGCGTCCCTCTAACTATGTTAAGTGCTTAAGCTAAGTATAAACATGAAAATAACGTGGACAAATACGTTAAGTCTGAATAAAAAAATAAATGTATATATTAATTATGACTTCAATTTTTCAGTTTTAATAAATATATCATGTTTTCTTTTCTAAAGTTCCAGTGGCCTAAAAATGGAAAATGAATAGCCATTCCATCCATATATGCTTAAGGCATGCGTTTCCGTAAATGAGATATGAAGGTTTATTTATTATATTTACATAATTGATGACCTGTGTGAAAATTGCTACTCCAATGCACACTACATCCTTCTCGAAAACAAATTCAAAACCCTCCAATGTTGGCCATCTAACATTCTACGTCATCGATCCTCATCTCTCCCAATCAATTTTCTAGCTTAGTTCAATCCAGCATCATTCATTCCAATGAGACAGAAGCATGTGGGGTTCATAGCTCTACAACTCTCAACTTTTATTTTTTCTTTTTCTAATCTACTCATGCATTGCGATGGTGGTGCCTAAAACGCCTTTGGTGTCATTTTGTTTGTAACAAGATTTTCTATTTGATGGATGAGATCTCATAGCGGGTTGTTAAGATAATGAGAAGGACCACGTGTTTTGCCACCGTTAAGTGGATGAACGACAACCTTATATAAGCCTTCTTGAAAGGATCCAAAACCTCCAGTTCCTTTTCATTGCAAACATTGGTGTTTTAAAGTTTGAGTAGTTTCCATGACTCCAAAATCTGCAAAAGATGAACATCTCTCGTAATAAGTTGAAATAATTTCCACAACTCTCCCATTATCATATTGCGATAAAATATTTTTTTCAATATGAGAATATGATTATTCGCACCCTAATACAAAAAATATAATATTTAGAAAACAAAATAAAGAGACGGTTTAACCGACTCAATTAAGAAATTATATTACAAAAATAATTAAAATTTATTATATTAAATTAATAGGGACGGTTGTGTCCACGCTATCTGTGACACAAAATTAAAGTTGCAAAAAACTAAAAGAGTCATTTTTGAGTGGGTGGGACCGTGTTTAATTTGCTTCCAGTATTGCAGCGCATGCAAATATTCAAAAGTTTCCTTACATAGGACAAGGGATGAAAACACACGCATAATGGACGAATTTGCGTCCGGTTTTTACTTTGGGTTGGATTTTAATAGGATTCCAAATATTGTGTTTTCTTGTAGTGTGTCTCCCTCACTCTCTCTTATCTCCGTCTTGCAATCTCCAAACACCTTCAATACCTGATCTATTATGACCATTTTTTCATTTCATGAAAATTTTGAAAGCTCAAGGTGGAGCTGGTTTTTCTTTAGGTAATTTTTTCTCACTCACCAAACTAGCAAGGCATAACATTTTTTCTATTGTAAGCATCAATAGTTGACAAAAGATCCACTCAAACTCTGCTTGTTATTTGTGCTTTTGATTGTTGCTTACTCATTGATATAACCCATAATAAATATTCTAATTTGGCTCGCAACGATGGCCTTCTTTCCTTATAGTTATTTTATGACACCGCCACTTTTTTTTTGGGGTCTCTTCTCCTTGTATTGCATCCACGAACTATGAAAAATCATGAGCTAATGTGTTTCTTGCTTCGGATTTCCCAACACTGTTCACTCCAACCATCTACAACACAATACAAAAGAGAGAAAAAATACAAGCTGCCAAATGGTGCATATTGGAATAGGGTTGAATCTTTAGGGTTGCTTTGGACTAGGTTATGTTGCAGAAGGTTAGTGGTAGGTTTCTTTCTTAGTTTGATGAAAATTAAAGATGATTATATACAAGTAAAAGAGCTTCACATAAAGGAATGGTGTAGGTGCATTATGTAACACCCTATTTAAATAAATACGTTAATTTAAATGAAATGCCATACGGATAGAATATAAAAGACAAGTCTTAGAGTACAACACTACCCCACACAATATCTAGAATTTTACTAGAAGGAACCTAGGCACACCATGATGCCAAAAACAAACAAAATACAAAGTTCAACGGTACTCCAGGTGAAATTAAAGGGCAAGCAAATACATGGGCCATATCCATATAATAAAACTCATAGCAGTAGAGTCCAGCCCAGGTGGACTATGCAGCGGAATCATCCTTTCCCTGTTGACCTCGAGTACCTCTCGCATCTGCTCACATCAATAAATTGATGATCATCGCAAAAGGAAAAGGACCACACACAAAGAAACTAAACAAGCAAAAGGGGTAAGCTAGAGTATAAAACGGTTTATCATACATATACATGCTATTTCATAGACCAATGAATATATGTCAACCAATCATGTTATGACTTGCAACCAATACACTAAGACTCAGACTCGACTCATCCAGATACATAAATTTAGTCGGATTCAGCGGATGCTTGCACTTGTGGTGGATTTTCCTGCTCACCCCAAGCTAAGTGTTACAATGTTTGAATCCCCCACACATAAGGTTAGCCCTTAATGGATTTCAGGCCTCCTGCTACTCTCACCACATGAGTCAGTTCGCTCTAAGTGAGACTAATTGACTCCTTAGAGTGTCAGGATGCAACCTCACCTTGAATCCTTACCAAATTATATAGATGGGGCACCACCATGAACTTCCACTAACAGGGCTCATGGAATTACGTCTCGACTACTACAACACCACCATGAGGTCTCACCTAGAGGCTCATGGGTTTACGTACTGACCACATACCAATCATACTCAATCAATCAAGTAATATTTATCATGCATATAAATCTCATGCCACCCTTTAAAATAAATCCTCATCCATAAGCCATGTCGAATCCATTTCAACTCATCCTTCCCAAATCCGTGAATATAGAAGTGTATTTCATACCGACACCATGCCATACTCATTAACCAACCTTCACTCATATCTCATATCAAATCCATACCAAACTCATCATATTAAGTCCATGAATCATCCTATACGTACATCATACTCACATCATGTTATACTCATAAGTCACAAACCATAATCCATCTTATTCATGCAAAATCACTCAATTCATGCTTTAAAATGTGTATTCAGTCCATACATATGATCAACATCCAAAAATGAATAAATCCAAAGAGTAAATACATGCCTCGCCCAGCTCCTCGCTCAGGCAAAAGGGCCTCGCTCAGGTGAGAGGTTTCCCTCGCTCAGGCGAGCTCCCTTCGCCTAGGCGAGGGCTCGAATCAGGAACAGTGGTGTTATCGCGCCCTCTTGCTTAGGTGAGACCTCCTCGCATGAGTAAGATGGGCTCTCGCTCAAAACAGAAGCTCGTCGCCTGAGCAACAACTCACGCAAGCAGCCTGGGTGAGTTGCTGCTAATCTCGCCTAGGCGAGACACACTCGCTTGGGTGAGAAAACTAGAACCTTCCACTGTTTGCGCAAGCATATGCATCCAATCGAAACAAACCATGTTTTAACAACTCCCAAACAATTATAATGGCAATCAAACATCAAGCTCACGGAGCAAAACAAAGCACGTGGGAAAAATGCAATAAAATAGTAAACCTTAATTTCCCCTTACCTGGAAAGAGCTAGCAGATTATTTCGACCCTAAGCCCCCGAACGCAACAGCTCCTAGAGCGGATTTTAGAGCTAGAAAGATTGGACAAAGAGGGAACAAGGTTATAATTGTGACCCTCAGTTGGAATCACGAAACTGAGTTGGGAATGGAAGAAGGTGAGTGAGATAATACTTACTTGAAGAAGAAACGAGGTTGAGTTAGCTTGAAGATGACGGAGCTCTAAACCGTAGCAGAGCTTATGCTTTGGAAAGGAAAGGAGTTAAAACTTGCTTTTGGCAAAGTGATAGCAAAATGGGACTCTTGGCTGCTTTAAGGGCCTTGGCACCCTATGGGCCAGCCATTAGGCCTATCTGCTTAAGATAGGCCCTCAAAACTTAGGGAAGAAAAGGAATATAAATAAAATAGGTCTTACACATCACAAGAAAAAAAAAATATTTTAACGGAGATTTGTTTTTACATTACCCAAAGTTAAAACCTCCGTTAAATTATTTATTTGAGATTTCAATTTCTATCACTAAACCATCCTTAAAGGTTATGTTCACCAAGGTTTTTACGAGCCTCGGGAAACTTTAATCAATAGTCACAGTTTCTTATCCTCTTATATCACTACAAGAATGCTTAAAAATAGCTTTCGTAAATTAGAGTGGGTGAGACAAAGGACGCTAATAGCATCCCACTAACGTTTGTCAAAGAGAAGTAAAACAAGAAAAAAAAACATAAAATCCTTAGAGTGGGCTGAACTCACTTAAAAATATTATTTAAATTTTAACATTAATTAAAAAAAGAATGTGTGGATTCAAGTGTGATAAAGTCCATGCTACACTATCAAAGAATAGGATCAGTCAAAAAAGGACTATATTAAAGTGCGTCAAGCCCACTCTAGACTGATGTTAAGTAATAAATAAAAATTAAATATATTTATCAATGTGTACAAACAAATAAAATTTAAATATATTAATTGAGAATAGGTCAGACTAACACTAAACAATAAATAAAATTAAAATATATTAAATATATCTCTAAATTGATTATGTAAGGTACTCTGCACATAAAAAATGAAAAGACTAAACATCGAAAAATGAAAAAGACTAATTTAAACAAATAAATTGTGAGGAATGGAAAATGAAAAGTTAAATTAACTTTTTCCTCTTTTTCTTTCGTGATCCACACACTCTCAATCAATAATAGTAGTTGAATCCCTTCACCCCATTCATTATTCATTAACCCTTATTTGTTATCATCATCTTTAATCTCTCAGACTACACTCTTCTTCACCTTAGGTAAATCTCTCACTTTTCTCTCACCAACTCCAATAGCTTCCTCCTCCAAATCACGTCACTTCACTCCCATTTGTGCCTTCTCTCTTCTTCCTCATTCTTCTTATTTTCTAAATTTCTTTTTCTTCTTGCAGATTCAAGAGGAGCGTGAATTCGACAAACTCCGTGACGGAGACAGAACAAGACACACCGGAAGTACCCCTTCTCACCACTACCATCCTCCCACGCTCATTCTCCACACCAAATCCAACACCCACATGAAAAAGAGATTTGAGACCACACTCTAGAGAAAAAACCTTCATCTTCCCTTCGATCACGTCGCCAGCCACAATGCCTCAAACACATGAGTTGCGTGACGCCTCCATCACGAGAGAACGTTAGTGGTCTGCTCTACGCCACTGCATCGAGCAGATCTCGGACCTTGGATCAACTCCGACGACGCCCAGATGAATTGCAATATCTACGTTTCGAGCCCCAACACTGTCGTCGCCAACTATGCTAATTCGGATTAGTGAATTTGTGGAAAAGAAGTCTAGTTAATGATAGGGTTATGTGTAATTTAGAAATTTAGGAACTGATTTCTTACTATTTACTAATTTACTTGGTTTGCAGTTAATGAGTGTAATTTGAAGGGTTTTTGGGTTGCATCCAACATTAAGTTAGAAGGTAGAACTTGCTTGGTTGTACCATCATTACTTTAGTTAATGAAAATTATTTACTCATTTGTTAGATGAAGGTGTGAAATGTTTATTTTACGATTGATTATAAATTTTGTTGTTTAAAATAAATATTTTAAAAACACCAGCAACACGGGTTTAGCGAAGGCTTCATCGATGCTACACGATAAATTATTTAAAAATTATAGAGTCCCCTTTGGGTGGGTGGGACCATCGCTAGTTTGCTTCCCACTTCCAGCGCACGCAAAAACAAGAAAGTTTCCTTCTCTGTTGCATCTGCTCAAAATGGACACATATGGGACGCTATTGCGTCCATTTTATGCTTTTGGGTGGGTTTAATTGGGACTCTATTTCTATGTTTTCTTGTAGTGTTTGTTGTGGTGCATGAACATGGTTGAGCTAAGTGCAACTACTGTACGTGATTCAATGCATCCAGTACATTTCCAATCATTCACCTCCCAACACAGCATGAAGAACTATTGCTGCAACAAGAAAATACTATGGACAAGCATAGATGCACCTGGTTCACTCTTTCCTTTTCCTAATTCTCTTAGGTTGTTTTTAGAATTTTATTTTTTATTAATTTTACCTTGAAATTTGTTCTATTTTTTTACTATAATTCTTGGAAATATACTGAAGTTTTGCATTTCAGTTTTAATTTAGTAGATGAAATTGATATTTTTTACTAGTTCTAATAGTATTAGGCTTGTTTCGATTTTAAGTACTTTAATAGTGTTTATCAAGTGACACATAGGATGGGAAGATTTTAAATTTTTTCATAATTTTGAGTAGTTATTTTTATTTTCATTAGTCTTTTTGCTATTTTTAACTTTGCATGAATTAATAGTTATTTTTATGTTTACGAAGTGATATTTTAGATTTCATGCTTTCTTAAGTAGATAGAAGTAAAATTAGTTTAGGTTAGTGATTTTGAAGTTGTGTGAAGAGTTAGTTTGTTGTAAATTTTGTTTCAAGTAGAAATTAGCCCATATTCTCAAAAATAAAAAATACCATTCTCATAATCTGACTGGTATTTATGTCTTGTGCATTGCATTATAAAACTTTGCAATAATATGCATATACATACAATTACGTATAAAATCATTATGAAACATATATACAATAGGACATTATGTAGCTAACAGATTTCAGACAATATAGTCTAGAAGATCTGTTTGTAGGGAAATGATTTACAGCAGAAGGTTGACCATGTGGAATATATGATAAATCCTTTTGTATGATAAATTATTCTAAAACAAAAAGGAGATCAATCTTAAAGGGAGAACACAAAACCATAGGAAGGAGGTATGCCCGTATGTGACAACTGAAAATTTTTAAGAGTTAGACTAAAATATGAGTGGTGGCGTAAAGACATCCACGACATTGACTGGACTAATAATATAACACTATGTGGTGAGACTTATGGCTAAGCACATACCAACGAACCCATCACATCCTATTCACTTTAAATTAATTGTTGTGTTGTGGTGCATCTGTCTTTTTGTTGATGTCACATATAGGCAATGAAATGTTTGGTCCAAATTATTTGAAATTTTCACAGACATACATGCATTTGTAATAGTAGCCTTTTATTACACAGTAATAAGATGTAGAAATTAACTCTTAGTGAAATATCAATATAGTAGGAATAAAGTGTTTCAGAAACAATGTATATAAAATGTGTATGTGTATAAAGGTTTGAGTACTCCTAGTACTCCTATTTATATACATATTTATACTTACCGATAAAAGAAGTAGAAATTAGCCTTAGTGCAATTTCCTTATTTCCTTTTGACTAGTTTTAGTAAAATAGTTAGATTTTGATTTTCTAATAAATGGTAGTAGTTAGTTAAGTGTTTGGTAATCTCTTGGCATTTAGAACTTTTCTTAATTGTTATTTTCTAGTTTTATTTTCGGTTTAGTATAATTTCTAGTTTTTACTAAATCTAACGTGCATTTCTTAGGTTTATATAGGTGAATTTTGAAGTTTTTCTTGTTAGTAGTGGTTAGAGTAGATTTCAGCATTCTTTCACCATTTATAATTTTCTTAGGAACTTTGTTTACTTGGTGGCTTAGGTATTCATTTTTACTCTTTATAGCATGATGCTAGGTACTTGAGTTAATTTTAAGTAAAATTTTAGGTTTTTGCTTGGAAAATTTCGAGTTTCCGGTTAATTGTGAGTTTTAAGTTTATTTCTAAATTTATTATATTATTCTAAGGTTGTCTAGGTAGTTAGCTGCCCATTCCAATTTTCATTCCAGTGTGGTTGTCAGATTTAACAATTTTAGTCATTCTTGTTCAAAGTTTAGGTCTTCACTAGGCATATTTTGAATTTCTGGTATTTGTGAGTTGTGACTTGAGCTTTTATCTTTCTTTGGCCATTTATAAGTTGTCCAAATAGTTAGATGACAGCTCCATACAACCGTTTAAACCGATTTTAAATTTTCAGTCTATTGTGGTGCTAGTTTTAGGTTATAGCCATATTTTGAGTTTTAGCTAGATTTAGTAATTTGAGTTGTTTCTTAGTCATATTTTATCATTGCAAACTTGTTAGGGTAGTTGTTTTCCATTGTTATAGGTTAGTTTAGTGTAATTCTATGCTTTTGGGTTAGTTTGGTTGACTATCATAGCTCTAGGTGGTGAATTTTAGAAGTCTTCTTAGGAATTAGTGTTTGAGTCAGCTATAGGTTACCTTTAGTCATTAAAACTAGTGTAAATAATTTCTTCAAATTCTCTTTAGTGTTGGATTCTCTACATTAAGCTTCCGTTTGTTCTTGTTTGAAGTTGGCTACATGTTATGTAATCTCTAATACTCGAGATGGTTGCATGAAAAACTGATTTCTCTTAATCTATTTTAGGAAGCAATATCAAATGATGTATTGGAGAAGATAATCTTCTCTTTTAAGGTGGGAAATTTTTCTTTCTTTAATGCTTTTCTAACTCTTATAATCGTTACTGAATAAGTTTTACTCTGTCTAGGATTTCAAATAATTGTCACTAGTACTGATTCTGTTTTGAATATGCTCACCCGTGAGGTTACGGAAGTTGTCCCTAATGGGCAAGAGGTAAAGCTTTTTACAGAGTAAAATTTACCACCTTTTGAAGTCTTTTGTCATGACTCCAACTAAGGTAGTCCCAATTGTGTCTGAAGAAGTTGTGCCTTCAACATTTATCAAGGTAGTTTAACCTTTTCACTTCCTCTTCTATTTACTTTTATTTCATATCTTTTTCTTTCAATGCTAATATGTTTGATGTGTGACATTTGGTCCCAATACTTTCCGACTTGTAGCATGAATTTTCTAAATAATTAAGGAAAGTCTATGATTTTCAAACTTTTAATAGTTTAATAGTAGTGAGGCAATTGGTGTCATCCGGAAGAAAACGTAACTTCAGGCAATCTTTGATGTCAAGTGCATTCAAACAAGTTAGCATTGGCAACCAATAAGTGTGGCCATTGAGGCAGTGCTATAATCTCTTGCTTTCTCCTATGTATTTTTGTTAGGTGAAGTAGACTAGTCCAATTGGTTAATGAAATAGTGATATTGTCAAAAAATACATTGATTCAATTATTGAGAAACTTTTTCTAACATTCTGAAGATGTTTGCTGTCTGATCTAATCATGAATGCTTATGGTAAAATATTTGCCATCACTCTATAGCATTGCTTATTGAGTTAATTAATATGGCTGGCAAATAATTCTTTAATATTTTTAGCTGCACCTCTAAGTCAAAACTTAGTGCTATAGGTCTTGAAAAAAGGGGTTCAGTGTTCATGCTTGTTTACGAGCTTAATCTTTATTACAGGTTTCAGAGTATACCAACTAATAAATCAAATTTTTGTGTTTTAAAAACCATTTGTAATACTTCATAACATCTTTTGTTACTTTTCCTTAATTAATATTGTTCTTGAATTTGGATTTGAGTATATTTGTTATACCCGATATAAATTTAATTATCTATATTTAACTTGTTAATTAGATGTGTTATATCTATTTTTGTATAACTAAATATAGATAAATCAATAAAACAAATGTAAATAATTGTGTTGGAAAAAATATATGAATGCATAAATGATAAATGAATAAAAAAATAATATTAATAATTTAAAAATTTATAATACTTTATAGAGGTTTTAAAACCTATAGTAATTTAAGAAAATTGTAATTATTTTACAAAGATTCTAAAACACATGGTATTTGATGGAGCTTTCAAAAACTCACGGTAATTAACGGGGTTTTAAACCTACAAAATTTAATAGAGATTTCAAAATTTCCGTTCAATAAACAAAAGAGAAAATAATACCCAAATAGTACTAGAACAATGGTAAAATTAGTAACAAACCTAAGACTAATTCTAAAAAAATATGAAAGAAAAAGTGGAAAAGAAATTAAACTAAAAACAGAGAAACAGGTAGAAGAAGTGAACACTATATCGACGATATATACCAGTGACGTTTTTCAGCTTTAATCGACGACATCACCATGAAGAGTGCCAATCTGCAGCGGCTGGAAGAGGGTACATGGCGGTGACCTTACACAACAAGTTCTACATTTTTATGTCTTTTTGAATTTTCTTTACTTTTACATTTTCTAAGGACCTTAAGAGTTGTTATAGCTTGATGAAGTTCTTCCTCCAACTCCATAGCTTGATTGCTTGTATTCTTCTCTCCCTTTCTTGTAACTTGGCTTTGTTTCTTGTGACCACTCCATCTTGTGTCGGTGATTTCCAAACCATGATCTCATCATAGGTGGTCAAAATCTCAATTAGCGTCATAAGTTACATTGCTTGTTGTTACTCTAAGCTAAACCTGATCTTGGATTAGTTCCTTATTATCTTTACTGAATAGATAAAATTCCTTTATATACGCCTGTGTGTAACTAATTTTCCCAATCAATTAAAAATTTATTAGTCATTAGTATGTATAAATATATAATAGGAACTAATTTATGTGTATGGACAAACTGTTGGGAATAGTCCAAGTGTGAGTCAAAAAGTCCCACATTGGATAGAAAAGACAAAGTTAAACACTATATAAGAATAAAGACCCATAACAACATTGCCTTAAGGTTTTGGTGTAAAAGTGGTGTCTAAGGTCTTATATGTGTAAGACTAATGTCATATAACCATATAGAACCACAATCTCTCAATGACCATAACTATGCCATGACCATGACCATAACCATGTATATGAAAAAATATATAACCTATCACAAACAAATCAAACTTTTAGACTAATGATGAACCTAATTGTTTAGTACGTCTTGAGTTAGGACGAGACCCGCTAATAAAAAATAGCTAAAATTTTCTTATAAAGTGTTGTATGTATACACCACGGTCCCATACCATTAACTAATCCATCCCAAACAAAACTATTAATTTTTCTGTAAATTTGTTAAAATAATTTACAATGAAAGATTTTTTTTCTGTTATTTATTTTGTAAGAATTTTAATTAACATGTAATTTTTTTGTGGGTAATTATTTTCTATAAAATTATAAAATTCATAAGTATTTCTTACAAAATTTGTTGCGAAAAGTGTTTTATACAAAATATTTTATAAAAAAAATTGACGGCAATTTCCGACAAATTGTTTTTCATAACAAAATTTATAAATATTTCCTACACAAATAATTTCAAAATAAAATTAACAGGAAATTTGAATTTTTTTAATAATGGTCAGAGAAATTTGAACTATTTTGAAAGGATTTGATGAATCTTTTATCAATGCCAGTAAATATCTTTTTGGATTTGGCTGACTAAAGGGTTGGTTGAGCAATATGATTATTTCCCATGTATGTATAACTTTATAGTTTAACTATACAGGACCCTCATTTTTTGTCCCTGGGATCTTGTTTTACGTACTACTAGTATAAAATGATCTCTATTCCAAATGATCAAGTTAGTGTCTATTAGTTTTTCTTAGTTTTTGTTGTTTGTATTCTTCTCTTTTAAACACAATTGTGCAGCACATACAAAATCACACACATACCCAACATCCAGAGCATAATGCAGTTTTCCTTATTTTGAGTTTCTAAGTTTTTGGGAGATAGCGTGTCTACTTTTATATGATAACCAAATACAATAAATATAATTAAAAAAGTGATATAATTATATTATCATATTAAAAAAATAGATTTTAAGAGCTAAATAGTACAACTTATAAATAAAACATGTATATAATATTAATAAATATATTATACATAAAAAGATAATTAAAAAAGATTCTTTATAAATTATGATAAACAATACAATTTAAAATTTTGAATTAAGTTAAAATGAAATTACACGAGTTCAGTTTCATTACAATAGTAAAATTAATATTTTAATGATATCTTAGCATTTTAGAAAAACAGAACATAAATGTTATACTTGTAAATATTGTTTACCTGGAATGAAATTGTTTTTCAAATATTATTTATTATTTCTTTTATTAAAGTTAAATTTTATTCATTTTGAGAATTTCAAATAGAAAATTATAGATGTTGGGACAGGCTTGATTGGAAAATTACCAAGAAAGTGATAACGAGAATAAGAGTGTCGCTGGAGTTCTTCCCATTGGTTGTTAAGAAATTATTGCAGGTGACGCGTAATTCATCAAAGTCTTTTTTTTATTTTTATTAATAATTGCATATTTTCTTAGTTGATGATAGTAAAAGAAGCTCTGAAAAAGAAACATATCTTTTTGTTTCTTTGTTTAATGTTGTATGTGTTAGGGTGTATTTGTTGAGAGAAGAGAAGACTAGTTTATTGTGCACATGGGGAGGGACAGGATTTAGGTAACCTCACCCAATGACACTACCAAACTAATGAATAGATATGGTACTATGTAATTTTTTTTATTTTATACCATTTGTAAAGGATTCACATGATATCTATTAATGTCTACACATGCACTTTGTGTTGGTTGATATGAAAAGAACATCTTCATTTGAGGGAAAACATCAAATCTCTTGGTTTGATATCACGGTCTTGACCATTGGCACCACAGTTTCTTTGAAACTGCTCAAGGTCTAGGTTTCTATTTAACTACTGCATCTGAGCTTTGTATATTTGATGGTTAGCTTAATAATTTGATGACAGATCTGGAACAGATTTTTTGTATATGTTCATGGTTATATACACAGCAATGAGTTTAGCACTTTTGGTGTCTTATTTGTATTTTAATTTTCTTAAAATTGATTATGATAACTTGTTCTTTTAGGTTTAGGTTGTGTGGGTTACATTGCTGAAAAGCTTGTCTTATATCTTTAAATGCGGTTTTTGTGATTTTGATAAGGTTGCAAATTGTTGAAAGAGTTTAATTATGACTTGAGAAAAAGCCGGAGATTGTGGGTTGAAATGATGAACAGTGAGGACAAGAAATTAGATTGGTAACTTATGAATTTTTTATTTTTAGCATGAAGATGTCGTTGTCTTTATTTAAATTTTGGGGTTTTCGATTTCTTCGACCCATGTGAGGTTGGGTTCTATCAGAAAAGTTTGAAAGCTAATTGCATTTTCTGTGTAGGGTTGTTGCCTCACTGAGTTGCTACTTGCTAGAAAACACTTGAAAGACAAGAAGTGCTTAACTGCATTTACAGCAGACATTTACTTCTTTTATCATGCTCTTCTTTGGTTTTCTGCTTGTGCTGTTGTTTCCTCCAAATGAGGACAACAAAATTCATCTGAGTGATTAGCCATGAAAGCTTAGCAATAAACTATTCCAAATGCCTAATCTGTCAGATGAAGTCTGTCAGTGGTTTTATATGATTTCTAAAATGGATATCTGAAACCATATTAATGTGAAGTGATTGTTAATAGCAGAATATATTATTCATATATAAGAAAATTTTAACCATTTGATTACATGATTTTTGTTGTTTGGTTTTTCAAAATATAAGATGCGAGATAAACATCAGGGTTTTGACATCAATGAGGCCATGATTTCCTCTCTCAGATTCAATGGACGATCACAATTTTTGAATTATCCATACCATATAATCTGAATCCTTTCCATTGCACTTAATCAACAATGGAACATGTGAGCTTAACATAAGTGGAACTTGCTACAAATTGATTCAGGGTCATTGGCTTTGGAGAATACATTCAATGGAACAATGTAAAAAAAGTGATTTTTTCCTCTTTCATTTAGCTTCTTTAACTGCTTAATGTAGCGATGACAAACCTCTTTAAATGTGAAGGAAATTTTAAAATTAAGTTACACTTCGATAAAAAATGAAAAAATAAATAAAAGTATAGATGTTGAAACAGTCTTGGTTATAAAAGTACTATGATAAATAAAAGGGTGGGTGGAGTTCTTCCATTTGGTTGTTAGGAAGTCATTGCAGCTGACGAGTGATGCATCAATATTTTTATAGTTGCATATTTTCATAGCTTGATAATAGTAAAACAAGCTCTGAAAAAGAAAAACATATTCTTTCAGCTATGGATTTTTTTTATGGCAGTTATGCAAGAAACAAAGGAAAATTATAATTGTTCATGGAACAAATGGGCTACAATGTAGAGTAACAAGAAACAAAACAATATTTTTCTCTCATAATTGCAATAATTTATACGTCCTTCGAGCCTCGTTAAGAATATGTTTCAATATTAATAGATAAATATCCATTTCAACGCCACCATCTGCTTGAAATATTTTACATCATTAAAAAATAATACATTATTTTTTGAATGTAACCACAATAAAAAAAAAAAGAAAAAAAACACGTTCTCTGTACGACTCCTACGCCTTAGCATACTTTTCTAATTGATATTTATTTCCACGCGCTTTTATTTGTTTTATAAAGACTTGATTCCGGCAGATATATTGAGAGTACTATTCTATTCGCACATTAATCTTCTTTAGCAGGCGAGTTTTAACCTTCTGCCATGGCTTCCAACGAAAGTCAACGCTGTTCTTCATCACACACTAAAAATTTTGATGTGTTTGTTAGCTTCAGAGGCACAGATACTCGTAACAGTTTCACAAATCATCTTTTTGAAGCTCTTCAAAGAAAAGGAGTTGTTGCCTTCAGAGATGACCAAACCATCCAGAAAGGTGACTTCTTGGACTCTGAGCTCTTACACGCAATTGAAGGATCACAAGTTTTCATTGTTGTCTTCTCAAAGAACTATGCATCATCCACATGGTGCATGAAAGAGCTTACAAAGATCGTTGCTTGGGTTCAACAAACGGCTCGAACTTTGCTCCCTATTTTCTATGATGTCGATCCTTCTGAGGTACGAAAACAAAGTGGAGAGTTTGCAAAAGCTTTTGCCGAACACGAAGAAAGGTTCAAAGATGACTTGGAAATGGTAAAAGAATGGAGGGAAGCTCTCAAAACAAGTTGCGATCGTTGTGGGTGGGATCTGAAAAATAAGTAAGTACAAATAGCCATATTTTTATGCTATATATTCTATATTATTTTTGAAAGTCTTAATTAAACTCTCAGAGATGTTTGAACTTTGGCCGCTCAGGAAACAATATGAAGAAATTGAAAACGTTGTTGAAAAGGTAAACGACATATTGGGTCGTAATCAAATTTGGAGTTTTGGAGATGATTTAGTTGACATGCATTCTCGTGTTGAAGAATTGGAAGAACTGCTAGATCTGAGTGCAAATGATATTGTTCGCATTGTGGGAATTTGTGGGATGGGTGGGATAGGGAAGACAACAGTTGCAACTTCGTTGTTTAAAAAAATATCTCCTCAATATAATGCTCGTTGTTACATTGATGATTTAAGCAAAATTTATTGCAATTTTGGAGCAACAAGTGCACAAAAACAACTTCTTTCTCAAGCTCTAAATGAAATAAAAAATATGGAGATACATAATGTTTTCCATGGAACTATGTTGATAAGAACTAGACTACGTCATTTAAAGATGCTTGTGGTTCTTGATAATGTTGATGAAGTTGAACAATTAGAGAAATTGGGTTTGCGTCCTGAATATTTAGGTGCAGGGAGTAGACTCATCATAATTTCTAGAGATTGTCATATCTTACAAAATTATGGAGTAAATGAAGTTTACAATGTTGAAGTCTTGGATGAAACTCAAGCTCTTCAATTATTTTGCAAAAAAGCTTTCAAATCTCACGATATTCCGAAAGAATACAAGGAGTTGACATTAGAGGCACTGAAGTATGCCAATGGTCTTCCGTTAGCAATTAAAGTATTGGGCTCATTTTTACACGATCGAGATGTTTGTGAATGGAGAAGTGCATTGGCTAGAATGAATGAAAATCCAAGCAAAGATATCATGGATGTGTTGCGGATAAGTTTTGATAGTTTGGAGAATTTAGAGAAAGAAATATTTCTAGATATTGCTTGTTTCTTCTCCAATAGGAATGGCTATTCTTGGAAGCCAACAGTGAAGAGACTTCTAGAGTATCGACAATTTTATCCAGACATCGGTATGAAAGTTTTGATCGAGAAATCACTAATAAGTTGTCAAAATAAGGAGATTGAAATGCATGACTTGTTGAAAGAGTTGGGTAAGAATATTGTTCGAGAAAAAGCACCCAAAGAACCAAGTAAGTGGAGCAGACTATGGAGCTACAAGGATTTCCAAAAGGTCATGAAGTTAAATAAGGTAAACAAAGTTTTTTAATATGTATTCTTAGCTTGTCATTCTTCAGAAATTTTTAATCATTAAAAATGTAATGGTTTTTTCTTTATAAAATGCCTTAGGAAGCCAAAAATGTTGAAGCTATAGTTATTCAGCAGAATGAAAACGAGTTTGTACAAGAAAGGATAAGAGTGGACGCTCTATCAAAAATGGGTCACCTTGAGTTGCTAAGTCTGAACAATGTGAAATGTTTTGGAACTCTCGACTACATCTCTAATGAATTGAGATATTTGTATTGGGATCCCTTTCCTTGGATGTCTTTACCATCAACTTTCCATCTAGATCAACTTGTAGAACTGATCCTGCCTCGTAGCAATATCAAGCAATTATGGAAAGGAAAAAAGGTACTTATTTCTGGTGCTTAGAATTTTTTTTTTCTTAAAAAAAAAAAAAGAACTTCATCTCACATTTTCTGAGTTTTCTTTTACATGGTTACTTTTTTTTTCAATTTTTTTATCTTAATTTAAAGGTTAAATATAAAGATACTTCATCTCATTTTTTCAACTTATATTTGCAAAAAATAAGGGGAAGCTTAAATTCTTCTCATTTAGGGATATCTCTTTTAACCTTTTTTAGTGGAAAATTGAAATTTTCTTTACTTATGTTTCTCTTATAGTGTGTGCCCAATTTGACAAAACTGGATCTCAATCACTCCAAAAATCTTATTGAGGTGCCAGACTTAAGTGAGGTTCCACTTCTTATGGATCTTAATCTTGAAGGATGTATAAAACTAGTCCAAATCCATCCATCCATTGGTATTCTAAGGCAACTTCGTCACTTGCGTTTGAGAAATTGTAAAAATCTTATTGAGGTGCCAAACTTAAGTGAGGTTGAACGTCTTACAGATCTTACTCTTGAAGGATGCATAGAAGTTGTCCATATTGATTCATCCATTGGTAATCTAAGACAACTTATATATTTGAATTTGAAAAATTGTAAAAATCTTGTCCTTAATCTGAATATCCTTTCTGGGATCACTTCTCTTAGGACATTAATTCTCTCCGGCTGTTCAAATTTACATAATAGTAAGATGTTAAGGGACTCAAAGGTCAAAAAACTTCTAATGTCGCCTTTCGATTTTTTGTACCGTCCAAAACCTCAAGATTCGTGTGGCTTGTCATGGTCTTTGTTGTCCTTTTCTGTCCCGTGTTTGGTGTATCTTGACATAAGCTTCTGCAGTCTACTTCAAATCCCAGATGAAATTGGGAACTTAAGTAGTTTAATAATATTAAATTTGGGAGGAAATAAATTTGTGACACTGCCAAACACCATCAAGAGACTTTCCAATCTTCACTGCCTGAACTTGGAACACTGCAAGCGGCTGGAATATTTGCCCGAGCTTCCAACAGTAAAAGAAAGATTTATTGACGAAGACATGAGTTTATACATTTTTGATTGCCCCAAGCTGAGAGATATGGAACACTGTTATAGTACGGTTTTTTCTTGGATGATGCAAAATCTTCAGGTGACGATTCCATCCTTTATTTCGTGTCTCACTTTTATGTATAACTAGATTTACTTTAATCAGGTTTACTTGGAACCTGGAATGGAAATTGTTATTCCTGGAAGTGAAATCCCAAAGTGGTTCAATAAACAAAATGCAAGTACATCAATAAGTATGGACCCATCTGATGTTATAGATGACCCAAATTGGATTGGAGTTGCCATTTGTGTTCTATTTGTCACACAACAAGATCCTATGAATTTGGATGAAAATCCTTGTCCTCTCTCTACCATTCAATACTGGGTCGATGATGACTGGCTGTCAACGATTCCAATATATTTCGAGAAAGATCTAGTGACAGTTGAGTTAGATCACTTGTGCATAGTGTTTCACTCTCGGAAACAATTCATTCATCGTCTAAATATATTCCCAAATACCATGCATGATCTTCATGAATTTGAATTTGAATGTTTTATTCATAATCCTAAAGGTTTACGTGTTGTGGTGAAGAATTGCGGGTATCGTTGGGTATTTGAGGAAGATCTTCAACAGTTGAACTCAAACATATTTTTCAGTGGAAATTCTTCATCTCCAAAGAGGAAACTCCTAACAAGTAATTAACCACGAAGAGCCTTCAACCTGGAAATTTCTTCTCAACCACACAATTCCATCAGGTAAAATTTAATACTTAAAATTTAATTTTTTTATTGATTTGAAAATGATGGTTTCTACCATGTATTAAAGTTCATGTATCCAGCAGTGATTAATTTTTTGTACTAACTGACTAGTTAGTATTGTAATCTTAACAAAAGATAAAAGGTTAAAAAGTAAATTTCGGAGATAATGTATATTAACTTGATAATCTCATTTTAGAATTATAAGAGTTATTTTAAAATTTATACGAAGTATATGTGTGAGATCCTATATATTATAATAATTATAAAAATATATAAATAAAGTTAAATATTTTAAGTAAAAGATAAAACGATTTGTTACTTATAATCTTAAAAAAATTATTTTAAAATTTTTATAAGAAATAAGATCGAATGAAGTTAAGAATATTAAATAAATTTTATACAAGATAATCAAATGTTTTAATGATATGTGTAGTTAAGGTAATATTTTAATAATATTTATATAATATAATATAATATATTTTAATGGAATCTTTTAAAACATAATATATAAATATATAATAGATAATATTTACAATATATAATATAATATAATAAATATCACAAAAGCTTTATAAATAAATATAATATATATATATATATATAATATAATATAAACGTATATACTGTATTATATGTAAAGTATAAGGTATATACGTTTATACTTTAGGAGTAAGATAAAAGTGGGATTTTGTTACTAAAATCTTTATTAGTTTATCATAGTATATGTCTCGGTTCTTGTGTACCCGCTGCATATAAACACGCGGTGATATTTTTGTAATTAAAGGCATCTTTTATGTCTCGGTTGTTATACTAACCGAGACATAAAGCTTAAAAAATTTTACAAATTTGCATTGTCCACAAAATTTGAAAATTTTTAACTGCTTTTATGCCTCGGTTACCACAGAACCGAGGCCTAATGACTTTTCTGCTTCAGGTTTTTTTTACCCGATGTAGTTACTTGGCAGTATTTTAATTTTTTTTTAATTCACTGACAGAATATGCCTCAATTTATTTATAACCAAGGCAGAAGGGACCTTTTTGCTTCAGGCCTATTGCCAACCGAGGCATATAAGAAGACAATATGCCTTGGTTTCAAATCAACCGAGGCAGTATGGCTTCGTAGGGTTAAAATAAACACAAATCCTTTCGCAGTCGCACAAACCATCTGTGATATTCTTCTTCTCCGAGTATCCCCACATAGCACACAACATCCAAATCTTTTCTTCTTCTTCCATTGTGCCCTAGTCGTTCATTCCAACTTCACCATCGCTGCACCGTGGAAGAGGTGGTTCCGTGGCCGCCACTCATTTTTGAGCAACTCCACTGCGTCGCTGCTGCGTCGTTCGGCCTGCGTCGCTGCTGCGTCGTTCTGCCTGCACCGCTGCACTGTCACTTCACTGTCGAAGAGATTGTTCCGACGCTGCTGCTTCTTTGACGAGATTGTGTGTTGGTGGTTTCATTATGGCTCATAGAATCCTTCTATGCGGCAACGTTTTAGGCCGCCTCAGCCAACTCTTCAAGTGCGTCTCTTCAGTGATTCTCATTGTATCCTTTGTTGCTTCTAATCTAGGGTTTTTTTCTATCGTTACTCACTTGGAACATTGTTTTCATGTGATTGCTGCAGGTGAGCAAATTTGCAGGTCCATTCGACGCGCTTTTGTGCGTAGGCCAGTTTTTCCCGGACTCACCGGAGTCCGTTCATTCCCGCTCCGTTCAATCGTCGACAATATTTTTTTATTTATTTATGATACACAATTAGGCCTCGGTTGGAGGAAACCGAGGCAGTAACTACTTTTTCTGCCTCGAGTTAATAACCGAGGCATAAACGAGAGTTTTTTTACCTCGGTAGTATATGCCTCGGGTGCGAACCCGAAGCCAAAAGTGAAAAATAACTGATGTCGTTTCCCTTCCCTACACTAGTGCTTAAATTTGGTAGGAGAATGATTTATTAGATTAAGCATGACCTATAAGTACAGCGAACTAGGTGAGCATTGAAGCATTTGAATTTAGTATTCAAACTAAGAATTTTCAAGTGGCTTAGAAAATGAAACATAAGGTGTTCTTTGAAGGAGGGACATGAGTCAATTAAAGATTAAAAAGAGTTAGATTAAACTTTGGAGTATCTAGATGAGGGGGGCTAATTACTTTAGTTGTTTTAATTATTTCAACATGTTTTGACTTGTATAAACTTCTTTTGTATCCTATTTGTGAATATATAACAAGTTGTGGCGATGTATTAATGTTTTGTGAGAAACCTTGTATGGACATGGAATGTTTTCTATATCCTATTCTTAGTAAGAGGTGAAGTCTTGAGCTCTTGGTATGTTTTCTATATCCAATTAGTCTCTAGTGATGAATAGGGGGTTTAGTTTTGTGGGAGTGAATGACTAGTAAACTCTGTGTTGCGTGCTGGTACAACTAGTGAACTTCACCCATAAGTCTCTTCAGGAGATCAGTAGAGAGTGAACTTTGTCCATAGGACTTTGAGTTCTAGCTCTAGTGGTGAGTGATGACTGGTAAGCTATGTGCATGAGTTGCATATGGTAACATGTTTTTTGCTTAGTTCTCAAAGAGCAAATGGAAACAATGTGATAAGGTGCAATAATTGGGGAAGTAGTTTATCAAGTGATTTGTGTGAACTTGTTAGAGTGAGATCCTTGCACTGGAGACAACACATGTGTTTGTATCATGTGTTGTTTGAGTTTAAGATTTTTATTGAAAAGTATTTTAAAACTTATCACCCTTCAATTTTTGTGGTTGTGATTTCCTTATGCGAGGATCGTCATTTTATACAGCAACATATATAGGTGTTGAGGAAGATGCGCAAAAAAGATGAGAGTATTGGGGACAATTGCCGGAGCAATGTTTTTTAGTCGTTCTTTTTTTTTAAAGAAGTTTCTTTTCCATTGTTAGTTTCTTTTCCGTGGGAAGACCACACCAAACTCACGATAAGAGTGCACGAAACGTACATAAACTATACCTTTTATGAAAAAAATTTAAAGATATAGATGGGAGTTGTAACATCTCGACCGGATATTACGGATGTAAATACACAATAAAGCAAAATTAATTAAGCCGCAATTAATAAAACCTCATTTCCCAAAGACGCGGGAAATTGAAGACACTTTATTACTTCAATTAAAACCACAAACCATGTAATATCAATGTACATCAAGGGAGACTCGTTCCCTTCCTTCCACATGGCCACAACCATATAATATCAGTACATATCAAGGAGACTCGTACCAGCTCTTCCACATGGCCACAACCATGTTACCAGTGTTCTATATCTTCTATT
Source organism: Vigna unguiculata (assembly GCF_037176805.1). Classification (NCBI taxonomy): domain Eukaryota; kingdom Viridiplantae; phylum Streptophyta; class Magnoliopsida; order Fabales; family Fabaceae; genus Vigna; species Vigna unguiculata. The sequence continues at coordinate 30,947,288 of NC_140802.1, forward strand.
GAGTATCTTAAGGTGCCTTGCTGCCACCCCTATCAGCCACAACCGATAGAGCACGTGTGGGAAACCATGTTACGGATCATACATCGTAATGCCAGGTGGAGTTCCCAAATACGAACATTGTTCGCAACGTCCCAGGAGTACCAAACTCATCAGTAATCATTGAGGAGGGCAATCCATCTGGACCAATCTGTACTCGTTGGCACACCATGAAGTTTGACAATCTCCCTTACATATAACTCTGATAGCTTATTCAAATACATCTTCTGATTAATTGGCAAGAAGTGAGCACACTTCGTCAATAGGTCTACAACAACCAAGATCGAGTCATGCCCTCTCACGGACCGCGGTAAGTAGGTAACAAAGTCCATGGAAATGCTGTCCCATTTCCACTGAGGAATGTCAAAAGGCTCCAACGTGCCACCCGGACTCTGGTGCTCAATCTTCGCCTTCTGGCATACCAAACAGGAAGCAACATAACTGGCAACATCCATCTTCATACCCGTCCACCAGAAGGTCGCTTTCAAGTCCTTATACATCTTAGTCATACTTGGATGTATGCTAAGACGACTCTTATGCCCTTCATCCAAGAGCATCTTCCTCAATACCCGACTCCTAGGTACACACACCCTCTCTCTAAAGTGCAGGATGCCATCCTTACCCATTTGGAAATCCTTCCTCTTCTCGGTGTCCAACTCACCAATTATCTGTTGCAGTTCTTGATCCTTACCCTGTTCCATCCGGACCTCGTCTAAGAACTCATTAGTGATCTGCAACATGTTGCACCGTATATGATCAGCACCTGTGTGTAGACTCAAGTTCATATCTCACAGTTTCTCTATCAGCTCCAACTCTTTCACCATCATAGCAGATATGTGAACTCTCTGCCTACTCAAGGCGTCAACAACTACATTGGCTTTACTTGGATGGTATAGAAGCTCAAAATCATAGTCTTTCAAATGCTTCATCCAACGCCTCTGTCTCATATTCAGCTCTTTTTGATCAAATAAGTACTTCAAACTTTTATGATCGCTGAACACTTGGAACTGTGAACCGTACAAGTAGTGCCTCCACGTCTTGAGAACAAATACTACTGCAACTAACTCCAAGTCATGTGTAGGGTAGTTCTTCTCGTGCATCTTCAGCTGACGAGATGCATAAGCAACAGGTCATTTCTCCTGCATCAACACACAACCCAATCCCTAGTATGAAGCATCACAGTACACCTCAAACGTCTTGGTTGTGTCAGGAATAGCTAGTATAGGTGCAGTGGTCAATCTTCTCTTCATGTCCAAGAGAAAGGTTGGTCCTTCCTAGAGAGTTGAGTCAATGGACTCACCATTTTGGAGAACCCTTCCACAAAGTGCCTGTAATAACCTATCAGGCCCAAGAAGCTTCTCGCCTTAGTTATTGTCTGTGGTCTCTCCCACTTCACCACTGTTTCAATCTTTGCTGGGTCCATTGCTATTCCTTGGGCTAAGATTACATGGCCCAAGAACTGTACCTCATCCAGCCAAAACTCGCACTTCGACAGCTTCCCATACAGTTTATGCTCTTTGAGAACCTCCAAAACCATCCGCAGATGCTCTGCGTGTTCTTCTCGACTCTCAGAATATATCAATATGTCCTCAATTAATACAATGATAAACTGATCCAGATACGACTGGAATATTCTATTCATGTAGTCCATGAATATAGCAGGAGCATTCATCACCCCAAACGGCATCACCATATACTCATAGTGCCCGTAGCGAGACCTAAATGTTGTCTTCTGCAATTTTAGTCCATGAATATTCTATTCATGTAGTCCATGAATATAGCAGGAGCATTCATCACCCCAAACGGCATCACCATATACTCATAGTGTCTTTTGACCAAGATCTGATGATAGCCGGACCTCAAATCAATTTTAGAGAACACCGCAGCTCCCCTCAACTGGTCCAAAAGGTCATCAATTCTCGACAGTGGGTACTTGTTCTTGATTGTTAACTTATTCAGCTGCCGGTAGTCAACACACAACCTGGAACTACCATCCTTCTTTTTCACAAGCAGTACTGGTGCTCCCGATTGTGATGCACTTGGTCGGATACACTTCTTCTCAAGCAGATCCTCAATCTGCTTCTTCAACTCTACGAACTCAGCTGGCACCATCCGATACAGTGCCATAGATACTGGGCCAACTCCAGGGATTAGATCAATGGTGAAATCCACATCCCTGCTCGGTGGCAATTCTGGAATTTCATTAGGGAAGACATCTGCGTATTCATCTACCACTAGAATCATACTAATCTTCTCTACAGTACTCTTCTTCTCCGTTTGAGCTACTATCATAAAGCAAGTAGCTCCAGCTTCAATCTCCTTCCTTGCCTGGTTTGATGATATCAATGCCAATCCTTCTACATCTGGGAATACCACTCTGCGTTGCCCGTAATCGATCACCACGTGGTTACTGGCCAACCAATCCATACCCAAAATCACATCCAACCCTTCTAATGGTAAGCAGATGAGATTCACCTTGAATATGCGGCCTGTCACCTCCTTAGGGCATCCCACACAAATCGAGCAGCAACATTATTCGAGTCCCTGCTAATCTCGCCTAGGCGAGTCCAGTTCGCTTGGGCGAGAATTTCAGACTTTAGCATTGTGTCACGCACGCAAACACCAGTTCCACGTACCAAACCACATCTAATTCATGCCAAGCAATCCAGAATAATATACCACACATGTACACATAATTCAGACCCAAAATAATCCCCAAAAATCAAGTTTAACGCATAAGTCGCAATTACAATACCCTAACCCTCATTAATTCCATACAATTGCATACTGAATTTCACTCATACAACATCCCCAAAACAATCAATCAACCTTCTGGTCATATCTTACATGCATAGCACGAAATTCCATGGCTTATAATCATAAACCAAAAGAAATCAAACGCGAAAGCTCCCATAACCTGGAATTTCCTTGCTTAAAACTTGAATTTAGGGACCTTTCCTGGAACACCAATGCCTTCTCGGATGCTAGGGTTGTCTCTACCCTTTTATATTCAGGCCACACTAACCTTTTACCAAAAATAAAGTTAAATTTGAGTCCACCAAGGTTCGAACCCACAACCATGCCAAAGCCAAATCAATACTAAACCATCAGGCCAACTCATGTTTCTTGCTAACTCACACAATTCAAGTATTATATCATACGAAACATGCTCCAACATATTATTAAAACAATAATAATTAAATAACACACAATTTGGCACATATAGGACTTGAACCCAAGTTCTTTTCACATAATCAAAGTACTCTCAACCACTTGAGCTAGTACTTTTCCACGTCATACCCATCAGAATTTAATGTCATAAATACACTACCTACCCGCATTTATTAATTATTTATTTAATTAATTAAATTTTGCGGATTTTACAGGAGCAAAACATGAAACCACTTATATGACTTTTCTGTGTGTTGTTGATCGTTCCTTACAAATCTAGATTTTTTCGAAAAGTGCACTGGTTCGATTATAGTACAACAAGATTGTATGTAAAGGGATTTAACTTGATAAAATAGTAACCTATGATCTATTCAAGTTTATGAATAAAACAGTGATAAAAGTTGTGGCAAATTTAAAAACAGTTTGAATGAATGATAAAAGTAAGTGAATTTGATTAAGATGTTGAGATTGAACTTGTCTACTCTTCCTCTACTACACTACCTCTGACTCGTTACAAGTTATATTCTTCACTTTAGTGTTCCTAGAAGTTGTATGACCCAGGAAAAGTAATTGTTATTTCAAAGGTGGTATTTTGATGTGAGGGTATTTAAATTAATAAATAAATAATTTTATAAAAGTGAAGGATAGTACAATTGGTTAAAGCCTTAGCTATGAGGTGATGGTCATGGATTTGATTTCGGATGTATGCATTTGAAGTAATTATGTTTTAAATATTATTTTTATAATTATTTTGGAAGTATTTGGGTGACTTTGGTGTTACCTATATTTTATAATTATTTACAATTTATTTGGGATGTTTTACTGTTTGGATATTATTGTAATGTTTGTTGTGTGTGGGGTCGAAAGTAAAAATAGGATAATTTATATGGTTTTGAGTGTTGGTTTAGATCTTAGAACTGGTAAGTTTGAACCTTGGCTAGACCAAAAAGGCGTAAACGTGCAAAGTTTTTATAGGTAAACAGAAAACTTTGAGAAGAAGCAATCTTTGGAGCACTAGAAATTTTGTGCGGATTCTTTGTAGAAGATAGAACTAGAATAGTTTGGTGTTTAGAAAACTTTGAGTCATGGTTTTGTATGGTTTAGTGTGAGTATGGTCAATGGAAAAGTGCAAAATATTATGTTGTTCTGTTGAGAAGAAGAAAACTTGGGGTATGGGTTTTTGGTAGGAGATAGAAGTAGAATAGTTTGGTGTTTAAAAAAAATTAAGCCATGGTTTAGTATGGTTTAGTTTGAGTATGGTAAGTGGAAAAGTGCAAAATATTATGGTGCACAAAGAGAGAAGGGTATGAAATATTGTGGTAAGTTTACTAAGTGACATGATGATATTAGATGTAGTTCTGTTCTATGTTGGTTATTTTATTTAGTCTTTGTTGAATTGGTTGTGTTGTAATGGGGAATGATGTGCATGAAATGGATGGTTGAAAGGTAAGCAATAAAGTATTGTGAAGGTTTGTGGATGGCGAATGGTCAGTTGGTATTTCTTTGTGTTTGATTGCTTTTGAAGTAACCCAAAATATGTGTTTTACACTGATTTTCATATTTTGGAAGTGTTTTTGCGAGGCGGTAGGCCCTAAGCGATGTGTTTACGAGGCATTGGAGTTGATTTTCTAGCGCTGAGTGGTGCTTTTTATGAGATAAATGGTGCTAAGCGCTAGCGTTGAGCGTTAGGTTGTCCATTTTGTTTATTTTTCTTGGTTTAAGTGTAATAGAACGTTCTAAGGTGATGATACATGCATGGTACAGTTGTTGTGATATTCTCTGATGAGTATATGTCATGATATGATATATTCGCATGATGAATGGATGTATGTTTGTTCATGTGATGAGATGTTGTATGTATGTGTATACATATATGATGGGATAATATGAGTTCTTTGATAAACGTAAAGCCAAGATTGTTCTTGTACCCAAAAGGATTAAGTCGAGTAAAAGGGTTTCTTTCAACCATAAGGCTTTGGCATGAGCTTAGCAAGGGTGCTCTTACCCAAGGCTTTGTTGAGCGGGTATAGTTGTTGCTTGTAAGTCTATGGAAAGTAGGGGAAAAACCTTTTCTAGGAGGCGTTACTACACAAGAAAGGTAGAGCAGTTAGTTGTTAGAGAATGTCATGTTGTTTAATATTACTTGGTAGTAATATATGGATGATTGCATGTTGTGGTTTTGGAAAGATGTGATGGTTTGTTATCTTGGTTGAGTTTATGGAGATATTGTGATCATGCACGGTGAGTTATATGTTGGTGATATACTATGGTATATTGTTTTATCTACTTCACTCACCCTTGTTTTTATGTGTTTTTTGTGTTTGTGTTTGATGCAGATGCTAGTGGAGATGCATAGTTGTGAGGAGCTCTTTTGAAAGCCTCTGGAAGTTTTATTATGAAGCATTTGGAAACATTATCTTTTGAATAAGATGTAATAGTTTGGCTAGTTTTGAGTTTTAAACTTGGAAGAAAATTGTATTAAGTTTCGTTTTGTTGACTTAAATCAATTTGGTTTATTTTAATGATGTTTTATTCGGACCAAAATTTTGACAAGTGGTTTTTATAAATAAAATGGTTGTGAAGTTTTCTATTTAATAGCATGGCATCAGAGGTTGTGTTTTGAAGTTTTGGAATTTTATATATTACACGTGGTATGTCAAAATTGGTGTTACATTTGTGATATCAGAGTTAGGTTTTACTATTTTAAGGTTTTTTGGTTTTCAAAATTTTGTTGGGGTTTTGGGAAGTGAGCTCGATGTGCTTCTATTGTGTGATTTTCTGGCTTATGATGTGTTGATGAGTCTATTGTAATGTCTTATAATGTTCTGAATGTTTTGGTTGCAATGTTGCATTATTTTAATTGGATGTGTGTGGTCCAAATGGCACGTCGTGGACCTAGTACGTCAAACCCAATCCTTCCTGCTAATGAGATTGCATAGGCCATCCAACGAATGGTCAATGCGATTCAGCAACAAACTCCTGACAATGCACCTCGAAATCAAATAAGCTTGAACAACTTCATGAGGCACAATCCTGCTATGTTCAACGGAAAGGCTACACCCTATGAAGTAGATGCTTGGATTTAGGAAAATGAGAAGATCTTTAGGGTCATTACTTGCCTTGAAGAGTAGAGGCTGACTTATGCATCCTTTCTACTTGTGGGTGATGTTGAGTAATGGTGGGGTGCGTAGTATGCAGCAATAGATGGAAGTTTGTGGTGAGGAGGTCAACTAGGTCAATTTTAGAACAAGGTTTCTAGAGAAATTATTCCCTGATAGTGCTAAGTTTTATCGGGAGGCAGAGTACATGACGCTGCAACAAATGAAGATGTTAATGCAAGCTTATGTGAATTGATTTTGGTATCTAGCCCAGTTCTACTCTTAGAATGACAGAGGAGTGGAGGTGCAACAAGTTTGAAAGAGGGCTAAGGCATGAGCTGGCGAAAGTCATAGTGTCGATGAGGATTAAGGAGTTTTCGATTTTTGTGGAACAGGCAGATAGTGGAACAATTTGAGGTGGACCATAGTTGTGTTATCAAGACTTAGAAGGGCAACTTTTCTGGAGGCAAGGAGCAGAAGAAATAATAGGATAAACTTCAATAGTATACTTTTAGTGATGTGAAGTGCTATGAGTGTGGTAGTGCTCATTACAAATGTAGTTGCGCTAAGTTAATTGGTGTGAATATAGAAGGAAGAAGGTGCTACATCTACAATAATGCAAGACACCTTGCAAATACTCTTCCTGAGAGGAAGCCAAGAAATGGATCAAACTAGCAAAAGCCTTATAGTGAGAAGCCTCGAGGATCCGGAAGAGTGTTTGCTTTACCTAGTGTTCTGCCTAGTTAAAGGTTTAAGTTTTATCTAGCAAGTGTACTAAGTTAGTTGTAGTACAACAAGGTCGTATCCACAAGGATTTGGTAACTAAATTAGTAATCTAATCTAACCCATGTTTAGCAATGAAACAAATCAAAGGTTTGATTTGTTATGGTTAAAAATAGATTGAAAACTAAGTTTGAGAGAGGTGATGTTGATTAAGGTGTTGGGATTTGACTTGGCATCTTAACATTATTGTATTGCCCTTAATTATCTATGAATTATGTTCTTTATTTTCATGTTGGTTAAAATACCTTTTTGGTCCTAATTTTCGTCAACTTTTTTCAAATAAGTCCTAATTTTGGTTTTGTGTTCAAATAGGTCCCAATTTTTGTCAATTTTGTTCAATTGGGTCCTTTTTTGCTAACACCGTTTAAATCATTAACGGCCATGAACAGTGACTGCCACGTGTCACTTCGTGGTTTGTTTCAATTTTTTATTTTTATTTTTAATTATTTTTAATTATTTTTTAATTATTTTTTAATTTTTTTAATTTTTTTTAAATGTACACATGTCAACCCAAGAGTGTGCCACGTGTCACTTCGTGGTTTTTTTAATTTTTTTAAAATTTTTTTAAAATTTTTTAATTTTTTTTAAATGTCCACGTGTCAATCCAATAGCGTGCCACGTGTCAAAGTCAATGTTCTAAATTCAATTTGGTCCCTATATTTGTTATTTTTGTTGAATTAGGTCCCAATTTTTGTTAACATTAACCAATTTGGTCCTTCTCCAAATTAAAACCAAATTTAATTTTTATATTAAAATTCACATTTTTTATTAAATATTTTTATATAATATATTAAAATTCACATCATTATAACTTTGATATAAAAATTAAATTTGGTCACATCTTCGATAAGGACCAAATTGGTTAATGTTAACAAAAATTGGGACCTAATTGAACAAAAATAACAAATATAAAGACCAAATTGAATTTAGAATATTGACTTTGACACGTGGCACACTACTGGGTTGACACGTGGACATTAAAAAAATTTAAAAAAATTCAAAAAAAAATAAAATAAAAAATTCCAAAAAACCACGAAGTGACACGTGGCACGCTCTTGGGTTGACACGTGTACATTTAAAAAAAAATAAAAAAATTTTAAAAAAAAATTAAAAAAAATAAAAATAAAAAAAATTCAAAAAAATCAGGAAGTGACACGTGGCAGTCACTGTTCATGGCCGTTGATGATTTAAACGGTGTTAGCAAAAAAGGACCCAATTGAACAAAATTGACGAAAATTGAGACCTATTTGAACACAAAACCAAAATTAGGACTTATTTGAAAAAACTTGACGAAAATTGGGACCAAAAAGGTATTTTAACCTTTCATGTTCTTGGAAGTATGCTTTACATGTAGATCTAACCTCATGTCTGAGAGTTAGAACCTAAGGGTGTCAAACACAGGATGTCCCCATCCAGGTGGAGGAACCCATGCATTAAGAGCAAGACTCTTTAAACCAACTAAAGTCGCATATCCATCTTTGGTATATGCCAAGCATTAGGAGACTTGATTGAATCTAAACACTAGACTAGATGTTTATACTTCTAGTGTTGATTAGGTATGATTATTGGCCAAGTCACCAAAGCATTCAACACAAATCAAGTAACCAACATATAAAACAAGAACACAATAAATATATAATCAAGTGCAATACAAAAATAGTTTAGAAGTTACATTTAATCCCAACTAGGAAGGAATTAGCTACCTATGATGATGAATACAATAAGAAGATGGAGTAGCCTTCTTCCTTCCATTGCTTTACAAAGATATACAATACGAACTAAGCTAATCTAGGAAGTTTCTCTCTTTAAAGTGATTTAAAAAATCAACATATGAATCCTAGGGACATGCCTTAGATTTATAGAAAAACAAGCATTGCTCTAGCTTCCATTCTTGAAGATTAGCCATGGAGGTTTTCTTCATGAGTGGGTTTGCTTCCAAGCTTGGGCAACCATCTTGGTGATCAACAATAGAGTTTCCTGTCATGGAGGTTTTACTTTGATGCTAAGGTTCAAATCTAGAACTTTTGGAGCTTAGTACCAACTTCTTAATTTCCTTCATTTACCTACAAAACAACACAAATTTATTAAATTCCACTTTTTATAATTTCTACTCACCACATTCTGTATTTATATGAAACTAGGGCAATTCTAATGATTTTTACATTGATTTAATGCAAGATAAATGTCTAAATGATGTGCAATTTATCTAATACTAGACACTTATCAAAATGCCTCAACTTCAGCTCTTTGCTTATCCCCATGAAAAGCTTGAAACAGTTCCATAGAAAGGTGTCAAAAGATTTGATCATGGTTGGTTTACGAATTTATCATCCACATTTATCAAAAAAGCTAAGAGAAATGCAGTCAATTACTTGAATTGGAACCAATGAAATCAGTTAGACACAAATTTAGTTCAGTTTTCATAGTTAAAGATCACACACAAGGTCTCTTAAATAACTTTCTATTTAAGTGTAGAATTGCATCCTCCCAAGTGTTCAAAGTGTTTGCTTTCTTAGTATCCTTTTGCAATTGTCCTCTTAGCTTTGTATTTTCATTCTTAACTACCATGTACACATGATTGGCAAAGACCACTAAGGTCTTTTTTGGGCTTGTAACGTGGTCGGCTTATGAAAAGAAATTTGTTTTACAAGACAACTAAGACTCACTGATAAAAAGGAAAACTCCAATGTACAAGTGTCATGAGTATAAGCCTATTCCAGCCGTCTTTTCCTTTTGTTTTTTCTCTCCTGCTACACCCAATTTCTTTTCAATTCTTTTCATTCCTTTTGGTACACCCCTAATTACTTGATTTGCTTTATCATTTCTAATTTGAAGTGTCCATATTCAACTTCATTCTTGGCTGCATTTTTCATTTTCCTTTATATTCTTTGTAATGCTTTTAGCATACCCAAACTTTATTCCTTTATTCATCATACAACTCATCATTCCTTCATGACACACATTTATTGCATCCTTCTCATCAGTAATATGGGTTGGGATGACCTAAATTCTAAGCTCAAGGTGTGTGTTCCAAGCCAAGGTTCAAAAGAGTATTTTTCATTCAAAGGTCATGTAGGATAACTCTTTGGTCTTGGTTCATACATAATTTTTCAAAAAAAACTTCTGTCGATCATTTCTAAGCCAATAATGCTTAATAGCTATTAAAAATTAAACACAAAACTCGTAGCTAATCACTTAGATGCTTTTTCTTATTCTCTCACATTACTTTTTACTGGAAATGAAAATATATACGAATAAGGTTCATCATTAGCTAGCCAAAATAAATAGTTTCATAAATATTTTCTTAATTTTAAGGTATCTTTAAATAGATTTATGTTTTTATCTGATTTTTTTAGGAAAGTAAAGATTTTAAAATTATATTAATTTTGCACGTTTAATTAGAAGTCGGATGGATTTGTAGGATGTTGTATTTTTTTTATATGTAATAGATTTTGATATCCAAATTTTTTTAAAGATCATTATTTATTTAAATCGTAATATTCTATAATAAATTCTGATGACAAGTTATGTATGTTCTTTTTAATGATTTTAAACGTCCCGTCGAGATCTCGATTTTAAAATGCAAAAAATCTTTCAAGATCTTTCGATAGAACAATTAAAAAAACGTGAAAGTTTTAGGTTATCTATTCTTGCATAACTAGAACACATAGCTTATCCACAGAAAACTCTTCTCATGGCTCTTTGAAACCAAGATGATTTTAAGCCTAAGTTTTGTTAGACATCAGTAGAGAACGTGTCTGCAAAAGACACTCAAGTCAAGTACTACAAGATGTAATAAATATTGTAATAAATAAGCATATAATTAATTATATTATGATTCTATTTATATTAAGGTTTATGAGTCTTTATACCTGATTGAGTGTCAATCACACAAATAATCACCTTAACTAATTTGCCTATCATTCTGTTAATAAATAACATTTTAACTACTAACTTTAGGTGATTATAATTTTCCTCCATTTACTCTTTTATCAAAGTCTTTTCGGACATGATATAATACTAACTGAAGTTCTTAGTCATATGAATGTGAGGTGATGTTAGGAATATAAACCGAGATGATCCCATGCTAGGTAACCGAGATAATCTTGGACACGTATAGTACATTATCTTATTTTAAATATTTGATTATTTTAGTAAATGCTTTCTTGGAAAGTCTTTCAAGATCTTTAGATAGAACAGTTTAAAATAAAACATGAAAATTTTAATTTATCATATTAAATTTGAAAAATGGGCAAAAATGATCAATTTATTTTTATTAGTATACATTTTTTTAAGATATAATTGGATTGAATCAATACTTGTTAAATCTACATTCTTCATTGGTGTAAAATAAATTCATAAATAACAATTTTTTTCTTATTAATAAAGGTTAATATAAAACAATTTCAATTAAATTTATATGAAAATCTTTTAAATTTTATATATAAAAGATTATAACGATTGGAACTGTTTAAGATTCATCTTTTTCCATTATATGACATCAATATATATAATTAATATATATTCATATTTAGTAATACTTGCATTCATATTAGTTTTTTAAATCCTCTCTTAATAAACGTTTTATAAGCAATATAATGAAATGTATATAACTTTAATTTATAAAAATATTGACCCAAGTATCCCAAAATATTATGAAATATAGCCATACTTTTATGTAATATATTATATTTTGTTTTCGAAAGTCTTAATTTAGGTTTCGGTGATGATTCACTTTGGTCGCACAAGAAACAATATGAAGAAATTGAAAACGTTGTTGAAAATGTAATAAACATATTGGGTCGTAATCAAATTTGGAGTTATGGAAATAATTTAGTTGACATGCATTTTCTGGAAGAACTTCTAAATTTGAGTGCAAATGATATTGTTCGCCTTGTGGGAACTATATTCCTGGTATTTAGATCTTTTTTAACAGACAAAAAGATGCTCCATCACATTTTTTTAGTTTTCTTTTGCATGGTTAATTTTTTTGTCTTAATTTAAATGTTGAAATATAAAGATACTTTATCGCATTTTTTTTCAATTTATATTTACACAAAATAAGAGAGGAAGTTTAACTTTTTTTCATTAGTCTCCTAGATGCACAAATTAAAAAAAATGTTAAGGGTTGTCTCTTTCAACCTTTTTAATGTAAAATGAAAATTCTCGTAACTTATGTTTCTCTTACAGTGTCTGCCTAATTTGAAAAATCTGTATCTCAGTCACTCCCAAAATCTTATTGAGGTGCCAGACTTAAGTGAGGTTCCACGTCTTATGGATCTTGATCTTGGAGGATGTATGCAACTAGTTCAAATCCATTCATCCATCGGTATTTTAAGAAAACTTCATCTTTTGAATTTGAAAAATTGTAAAAATCTTGTCTTTAATCTGAATATCCTTTTTGGCAATAGTTCTATGAGTTTAAATCTCTTCGGCTGTTAAAATTTATATAACAGAATGGTGTTAATGGACCCAACAGATCATTTGGAGAAAGTTAATAAAAATACAAATATATCATCCCATTGCCAACATCCTTTGCATACAAACTTCTAAAGTTACCTTTCCAATTTTTTTAACCCTCCAAAACCTCTAGATTCACTTGGTTCGTTATGGTCTTCTTTGTCTTGTCTGTCCCGTCTTTGTGGTATCTTGGCATAAGCTTCTGCAATTTACTTCGAATCCCAGATGAAATACTTTTGCAATTTTATATTTTTGCAAAACCTTCGTTTCCACTCTCTTCTTCATCTATTATCTTCTCCATTATCATCTATCACCATTTCATCTTTAAAATAGACAAATTTCAAAAATATGGTTGTTGGAAAAAAATGCATTTGTTATTAACACTAGTGTAATTTTACGTTTTCACAGCACCCTGTATGCCTCAGCACAAACAAGATATATTAATGAGCGGTTGACATTTTTATAATTTAAGTAATCTTTTATGTATCAAATATCATCTCAACCGAGATAAAATATGTTTCATGCTTAGTTATTAATGCAACCGAGGCATATGTGGGCCAAAATTTTCAATCTTTTATTGATTTGAAAATTTTAACAATCATAGCAGAATTTTTATGCGTCGGGTCGGTGTCAACCGAGACAACGGTTTATGTTTTAGGCCTTATTTAACTAAGACAGATAATATTTTAGGAAAATTATCTTTTGACAAATTTTTTTAACAAAGTTTTGACAAAGTTTTTATAAATAGAATTAAATAAATTAATTTTTTATTTTTAAATCAAAATAAAGTAATAATTGTAATATTTTTTTTACTTAAAAAGGTAATTTGTCACAAGTTTGTCAAATTTTTTGGTAAACTATCATCTTCCAATATTTTATGCATCAAGTCTTCATTTAACTGACTGGGGAATAACTTTTTGTGCCTCGGTTTCGGATTAACCGAGGCAATGAGCCTTCCTAGGGTAAAAAAAATCCAAATCGCGTCGTTATTCAACGTAATCGTCTTCTTCATCGTGAACTTCAACACCAGGTTCCCCTCTTCCACGCCAAGTAGTCGCGCCAGCCACAAGTTTTGGCCCTCCACTGCCGCTGCACCGTCAAACAAACCGTTGTGGCGTCGTTTCAATTGTCGTTGTTCAATCCCGCTCCTTTGCACGGTATATTTTTACGTTTTAGGTCATTTTTGTTCCGCCTCCATTTTTTTTTGCGTTATTGGGTTCATTCTCACGATTGCTTATGCATTTTGGTCTTTGGTGAATGCGCACCGTGGTTGTACGTCATTGATGGTGGCGTAGTCCAAGCGCTTTATTGGAACGCGATTTGTTGGTCAGGAACCATAGTGGCTATGGTGGCCGCTTTTGTTCAAGCACAATGTTTATTAAAGTATAATGCAAATTCTAGAACAATCTAGAAAAATCTAAGATAGAGTTATTGAAATGTAATGAAACTTCTAGAGTATTGGAGAAAAGCTTAGGATAGAAAGAAAAGTCAAGAACATTCTCTATGTAGAAATATCTAGAACTATTTGTTCAAGTTCTAGCTAGAAGTTTCTAGAATAATCTATGGGTCTATAAATACCTCATGTATCCTACCATTTGCAACATGAAGAAACTAACACAACATCCAATACAACTACTGTCAACTACAAAATACACTTTTTCCAACTACAACTTCCACATTCTACTATCTCCACAATTTTCCCTATCCCATCAACTATTCCTTTCACAACCTCAAAATACTATCAGTGGTACCTTAGCTACGTTTGGTCATCTACTGGGTGTAGATAAATTTTTCAACTACTTCAAAAAAAATTAGAACTCCATTCTATACTACTTCCAAAATATTTTCTCAACCTATGGCCACTACCAATCAAACATCATCAATTCCAGTACCTATTTTCACAGGAGAAAATTATGAAGAAGGCAATAGACATGTGGTTACTTATAACAAGAATTTACAAAAACCAATGCTAATTGGAGGATGGACTGAATTAAGGCACATATATGATCTTCACGATTTTCACACTATTTATTTTGGATATGTGGGTGATTCTTGCTTCCACATCACTATTTTTCCCAGTAAATGCAAACCTTTGTCTATTGCACGTTTTCTTAAAAGAATTGAGGCAGATCAACCCCTTTTCAATGGACTGAAGTTGCATTTCTTAATATTTCTGAATCCAAATCAATGCAATGCTAGCCATCTGGTGAGATTAATTTCATATTTTTTACTAAATGGATGTTTCTATCATATTTTGATTTATGTTTCGAAATTATTTTTTAAATTTAATCCATATACTAATTTCATTAATACTTTATGTATGTTTTAGGATTTGCCAGCTGATTTTGGCAATTATCTTCGTCAAGGAAGATTTAAATACATTTTTCTTTATGGACCACGTAAAACAGTGAAGTGCAAACTACTGTTGAGAAATCATCCTAAGAAGTCTAGCAAAATTGGAAGTGGCTGGAAGGAATTTTGTACTGCTCATGGATTTCATCAAACTATTGACTTGGTGTTTGAAGTGGACCACATGAAAAGCAATCAGAATGTCAAAGTGCTAACATATTGTAATTTTTAATTTACAGTTAGTATAAATAATTTTGTTTTTATTTCTGCCACTTATGTAGTTTTCAACCTAGAAGTTTTTTTATTTTCAGCAATGCATATGTATAGTTCTACCTTCTTATCAGTGAAATCTCTTTGAAGCTTCTCTGAATTACTCTGAAAGATGAAAAGTCATACATGTTATGGTATGATATTCATAAATAAAATTATTTTGTTCTATAATTCAAATGAAATATATATGATGCAATTGAAAGATATATAGTTGGACGAATAATGAAAAGTTATCAGTTCTATAATCATATGTATGGATGTATGTTGCTTTAGTATGTGCATACACTCACTCTATGTTATCATTTGACACATAATGAGGTTAAGATTGCAGATACTTCCTATGAAAAAGTCATCTTTGTTTTACTATATATAGTACTGCATAAAAAACACGTCTGATTGTACCTACATAAAAAGGAAATGTTTTGTTAGTTGCAAGAACAAATCAACTCTGAAATAAGTGCTATATATATGAATGATTCTGATATATTAACACTCAGCACTGCATGCTCTTTCTCTTTTTAATGTTTGTCTTCTATTTTAATGTTTTTCTTCTGAAACAACTGCTTCCTATTATAATTACATATATTTTTGTTTCCACAATTGTGATTAGAGGTACAAGCTACACAAAAAAGTTTAACAAAGACATTCACCAATATAGTAATAAAACAGTAAACACTTTTTCATCCATTGAGTCAACTTACCTTTATTTTTGCTTCTTCCATTGTAACCTTTGAAACTATTCCATAACATTTCTGTACTGTAATGGAGCATAACGATTGTAAAAATGCAAGGCTCAGAAGGAAACTGGTGCTACAACAAAGGTTCAATGCAAGAACTCATCAACATTCATGTAAGTCATTAACATCTTACTTAAACCATTTATGTTTTCTAATTCTTCATCAATAATTTATTTAAAAATGATGTATTTGTATGTTTCTATGTTTTTTTATGTTGCAGATGACAAAGAAGAGAATGCAAGAAAGAAAACTAAATTTGCAAACCATTCTTCTCAAAGTAAATAAATCTCAGGATTTCTTTTTATATATATATTTGTAACTGTATGTTTTGGATTTTAACTTCACAACACAGATGCATACTCAAACATCTTTGTTGTTTTAATCACAGATAAACCAACTGTATCGCAAAGATCATTTCACAAAAATATAGACAGGAATCCATTACAACAGTTGGATATTAGTAAGTTTTTTTGTTTCTAAGCTATATCTTTACAGAATGTTGTTAAATGAATCAATGAAGTCTTTTTGTTTATTTCTTTAATAACAATGCTTCTACAATAATCCTTTTCCAGATGTTGACAACAACAACAACAACCTTCACAATATGAATTCAATATTTCACAGACAAATTGGTCAGTTCTGAAGTTCTTCCAATACTTAATTTTAACATTGTTTATGAATCATATTAATTCCGTACCACTTTAAACTAACCTTCGTTTCAATGCAATAACTGTCAACAAATACTCAAGTTTTTTAAGTACTTTAGTTGAACAACAAATCACTTCACAATCTGCAACTTCTACTTTAACTTACCATAGTCCTTTCGGTATATTTCTACATTATTCTTAATTTCTTATATACCTGTTTAAATGACAATTTTAGATTTTATATCAATGTTTTTGAATGATTCCAGCTTTTAACAATAACAGTCAGAGAAATTATGGACAAAATAATTACAATTCCAGTGCAGGTAATTACATTTGGATTCATACTCACAATGCCAATGTAGGTAGGACAATTGTTTTTTGTTGTTTTTCATAGGTGGGAGATCAGAGGTTGTAAATGAGTCGCATTCTGTTTCTAAGAATAAAGTTGTCAAATATCCTTTTCAAGTCATACAATCACTTCAAAACAGATTCAATCTTGATGATGAAACAACAAGACAACATAATTATTCAGACACAACAAATGATGATTCAGCAACGATAAGAGATGATGGTAATTCTGATATTAAACTTATTGATGTTAATATAAATTCCTTTGAAATCATTAATTAGTTTTAATCTTACTAATATTGAAGAATATACTACAAGTACTACAACTACAAACGAATTGTATTGCAAAGGAGAGTTACAAGGTACATAATGTCCAACACAATTGTATATAACTGCAGATTAAAATATTCGCATTTTCATTCTAATGTTTTGTAATAATTTTCAGAATTGCTCAATATTGGAGAACCTTTCTTGGAATGCCAATACTGTAAAGCTCAACTTTGGTATGAAGAAAGAGCAGAAAAATGTAACACCTCAAAGGGAGTTGAATTCTCATTGTGTTGTCAAAAGGGAAAAGTCTAAATTCCACTATTAAAAAGATCACCTAATCTTCTTGAAGGTTTGTTAAATGGTGAAGATCAGAGAAGCAAATCATTTTTACAAAACATAAGAGTATACAATAGCATGTTTTCATTTACTTCAATTGGTGGTAAGATTGATAATTCAATGAACAATGGTTCTGCTCCACCACAATTTATTCTGAATGGACAGAACTATCACCGTATTGGCAGTTTATTGCCAGAGCATGGATCAAAGCCAAAGTTTGCACAGTTGTACATATATGATACCGAAAATGAAATGACTAACAGAGTCAAACATTTCAGGTCAGTGAATATATTAAATAATTTCATTATATGAAATATTTAAATACATGTGTTGACATGTATTCTCTTTATTATTTTTTAGTTCAAACACAAAGGAATCTGTTATAGATGAATCATTGGTTGCTGATTTGATTCAAATGATTGACAATCACAATGTTCTTGCGAAATCTTTTAGAAGAGTAAGAGATTTGTCACTGGAACATATTGAATCAGATTTCACGCTAAGACTATTTAGAGGCAGAAACAAAGACCCTAGAGTCTACAATACACCTTCATGTGATGAAATAGCTGCACTTATAGTTCGTGATTTTGACAATAAGGATGTAGGCAGAGATATAATGGTCAAAAAATGTTCTGGTGAATTAAGCAGACTGCACGAAACTCACACAGCTTTCATTCCACTACAATATCCTCTCATGTTTCCATATGGAGAAGATGGTTATCAAGAGGATATCCCAATAAGAGAATCTCATTCAAAAACAAAATCCAGAGTAAGAGTTAGAATTTCTTTGCGAGAATTTATTGCCTTTAGAATACAACAAAGAGCTGTAGAAGTAGGAAATATTGTGAATGCATGCAGATTGTTCCAACAGTTTCTGGTCGATTGCTATACAATGGTTGAAGCCCAAAGGTTGTCATTCATCAGAGCGAATCAGAAGTTAATTCGCTGTGATATTCTTAATGGATTACAAGAAGTTGTTAATAGAGGAGAGACAGATCCTTCTTTAATTGGAAGACGTATTGTCTTGCCTACTTCTTTCACTGGTGGTACCAGATACATGTTCAACAATTGTCAAGATGCTATGGCAATTTGTAAAAAATTTGGATATCCGGATTTGTTCATTACTATAACATGTAATGTGAATTGGAGTGAAATAAAAGAATTTGTCTTACCAAAAGGCTTATCAGCTTCGGATAGACCTGATATTGTATGTAGAGTGTTCAAGATGAAGTTGGATGAAATGATGACAGATTTTAAGAAAAAGGACTTCTTTGGAAAAAGCACTGCAGGTATGTTATATATGAAGTAATATACATTATATAAATTTATATTAAATTAGATTCTGAAAAGTATATTTATTTTTTATTTATATATGTAGGAATGTACACAGTAGAATTCCAAAAAAGAGGTTTACCTCATGCACATATACTTTTATGGTTGGATGGAGAAAGCAAGTTGAAGAATTCAACTGATATTGATAAAGTAATATCAGTTGAATTGCCAAATGCTGATTTGTACCCCAAATTGGAAAAAGTTGTCTCAAGTTACATGATTCATGGACCATGCGGACCTGCAAGACATAATTCACCTTGCATGAAGGAAGATGTTCTAAATTTTATCCAAAAAAATTCACATCTTCGACTTCAATTGATGAAGAAGGATATTCATGCTATAGAAGACTTGATAATGGTAGATTTGTTGAGAAGAATGGAATTAAGCTGGATAATAGAAGTGTTGTTCCTTACAATCCACCACTTCTAATGAGGTATCAAGCATACGTCAATACAGAGTATTGCAACAAGACCAATTCAATTAAATATTTGTTCAAATATGTGAACAAAGGTCCCGACAAAGCTACTCTTAAAATAAGCAACAACTCTGCACAGTCTGAAAAATCAACCATTATTGATGAGATCAAAAGGTATTACGATTATAGGTATCTATCACCATGTGAAGCTGCTTGGAGAATATTTGCTTTTGACATCCACCACAGATGGCCTCTTGTTCAGCGATTGACCTTTCATCTTCCTGGCCAACAATCAACTTTGTTTAAAGATGATGATGATATTAATGTGGTCTTCAACAGATACGAAAATGCTAACACAATGTTTCTAGCTTGGTTTGAGGCTAATAAAGTTTATGAGGAAGGAAAACAATTGACTTATTTAGAATTTCCAAGCAAATTTGTGTGGTTTGCCAAAGAAAAAGAATGAAAACCAAGGAAGAAAGGCTACAACATTGGTAGACTTACTTATATTCCTCCTGGTTCTGGAGAACTTTATTATTTGAGGATATTACTGACCATTCAAAAAGGTTGTATTGATTATGAAAGCATTAAGACAATTGATGGAAAGTATTATGAAACATACCAAGAAGCTTGCTATGTTTTGGGATTGTTGGTTGACGACAAAGAATATATTGATGCAATCAAAGAAGCAAGTGAATTTGCTTCTGGGTATCAACTTAGAAGATTATTTGTTACTTTGTTGTCGATGAATACAATTTCTAAACCAGATATAGTTTGGAATTCTACTTGGAGTATCTTATGTGATGGAATTTTGTACCAAAAAAGGAAGGAGATGAACTTACCAGGTATTTCATATTTTTTTTTAATTTGCTATACATATATATTTTAATTGTATAATTTACTTATTGCAGGTCTTCAAATTCAGAATGCTGAATTACAAAAACTATGTCTGCTGGAAATAGAGGAAATGCTAATGTCAAATGGTAGAAGTTTGAAAGATTATCCTTCATTACCTCAACTTGATCTTTCAGATGTACATACATTCAATAATAGATTTATTGTTGATGAGCTGCAATATAATAAAGAAGACATGGCGAAAGAACATGACAGTTTGTTTAAAGCACTGAATGATGAACAAATTCATGTATATCAGGATATCATGACAGCAATTCTTTCAAAGAAGGGATGATTCTTTTTCTTATATGGCTATGGTGGTACAGGTAAGACTTTTATGTGGAAGACATTGTCGGCTGGTCTAAGAAGCAAGGGCATGATTGTTTTGAACGTAGCATCAAGTGGAATTGCTTCTTTATTACTTCCTGGTGGAAAAACAACACACTCTACCTTTTGCATCCCACTGTTAATTAATGATGAATCAACTTACAACATAGCACAAGGTAGTCTCAAGGCAAAACTTCTTATGGCAACCAGTTTGATTATCTGGGATGAAGCACCAATGATGAATAGAATGTGCTTTGAGGCATTTGATAGAACACTAAGAGATATTATGCGAAATGTTGATGATGCCAATAAAGACAAACCATTTGGTGGCAAAGCAGTTGTCTTGGGAGGTGACTTTAGACAAATTCTACCAGTTATCAAAAAAGGATCTAGGTTTGATATCATAAAATCATCAATCAACTATTCAGAGTTATGGAATTGTTGTAAAGTGCTAAAGTTATCCAAGAACATGAGATTAAGTACTACATCAAATACTGAAACAGCCAATCATATTCAACAATTTGCTGATTGGATATTGAACATTGGAGATGGGAAAATGGATCTAAATGAAAATGGTGAGTGCATGGTTGAAATTCCAGAACAGATCTTGATTACAAACACAGATTTACCTTTATTGGCATTGGTTGAATTTGTCTATCCTTAATTTGTGGTTAACATGTTGAATCCTAATTATTTTGATGATGGAGCAATTTTATGCCCAACAAATGATTCTGTAGAGCAAGTAAATGATTTCATGTTGTCTTTAATTGGTGGTGAAGAGGTGACTTATTTAAGTTCAGATACACCTTGCCAATCTGATGAACAAGATGAAGTGCAATTTGAATGGTTTACATCTAAATTTTTAAATGATATCAAATGTTCAGGGATACCAAATCATAAACTAAAGTTGAAAACAAGTGTTCCAATTATGCTCTTGAGAAACATTGATCAAGCCAAAGGTCTATGTAATGGCACAAGATTGCAAGTCAACCATTTAGGCAAGAATGTAATATGTGCAATTGTAATTACTGGAAAAAACATTGGTGACAGGATTTATACCAAGAATGGATTTAGTGTCATCTGATTCAGGTTTGCCTTTCAAATTTCAAAGAAGACAGTTTCCGATATCTTTATGCTTTGCAATGACGATTAACAAAAGTCAAGGACAAACACTTTCTAGAGTCGGCCTTTATCTTCCACAACCTGTATTCACACATGGCCAACTATATGTTGCTATTTCTAGAGTCAAGACCAAAAGAGGATTGAAAATACTTATATTGGATGAAGATGGAAAGGTAACAAACACAACTAAAAACGTTGTGTACAAAGAAATTTTTGAAACTCTTTGAAAAGAAATCAATTATAGGTATGTCATATCTATTTTTTTTTTCATTTCAAAACTGTTATAAATATATATCAATTGATTTATGTTATTTTCTACTATGTAGGAAAATCATGGTACAATAAAAGTTGAACAAAGAAGTCATTGTGTACAAAAGGAAATTTTGTACAAAACAAATTTATGAACTTCAATACCAAAGGATATATTCTAGGTATGTCATTTTTTTCTTTTTTTATTCTTATATTAACAAAGTAGTTTATTAGTCATATTTTTGTTGTTTGTGGTTAACAATAGTATTCAATGAAATCAAATATTAACTTCACATACCACTTTAATTACATTCTAAATTCATCTATTCTATTCATACACTTCAACATCTTTTTAAAACATTACATTCTCATCATATAGATTATTAAATTTCCAATACCCCATTGCTATTACCACAATTATTAAATCTAAAAAAAACCCGTGCGTTGCACGAATAGAAGGACTAGTTCTAGAACAATCTAGAAAAATCTAAGATAGAGTTATTGAAATGTAATGAAACTTCTAGAGTATTGGAGAAAAACTTAGGATAGAAAGAAAAGTCAAGAACATTCTCTATGTAGAAAAATCTAGAACTATTTGCTCAAGTTCTAGCTAGAAGTTTCTAGAATAATCTATGGGTCTATAAATACCCCATGTATCCTACCATTTGCAACATGAAGAAACTAACACAACATCCAATACAACTACTCTCAACTACAAAATACACTTCTTCCAACTACAACTTTCACAGTCTACTATCTCCACAATTTTCCCTATCCCATCAACTATTTCTTTCACAACCTCAAAATACTATCAGTAATGTTTGCGCGGTTTAAAGCATGGTTGCTGAACTTGCAGGTGGCTTGAAGGTGTTGCAATGGTGAGTTAGTGAGTTACACTACTCCGTGGTGGCTTGCGAACCGTACATTGTTGGTGTTCTCAACGATGCTGGAATTGGAGCTTTGGCGGCGCTGATGGGGTGGTAATGTTGATGGCGTTGATTTTTTTTTATTGTCATTAGGTGTCGTTTGACTTCGAAATCAAGGTAATAAGAACTAAATAGGTCTCGATTCATAATCGAGGTAGAAAGGCCATCTTTTTTGTTTCTGTTGGATATATTTCGGATCGTAAATCGAAACTAAATTGCCAAAATAACCCCGATAATAACCTACACCAGTGTGATTGAGATTTACATTAAAAAAAAATTCAATAATTTAAAGATATTTGTGATTGTAATTCATAATATAAATGAATTGTTTATTAACTTTATTTTAATACTGGACTCATAATTACTTAAACACTTCTAGATCGAAAAACGTAAATTTGCGACTCCTTCGATTGATCGATTAATATTTGAGATTGTATTAACCAAAATCCTCAGAAAAACACTCGCATAGTATTATCAATATTATTTGCTACAATATAATTATTATTATAAATAGGCGTTAAGTTTTTTATGAGAACCAAATACAATAAATACTGATAAAAGTATTATCATAATAAAAAATAGACATAGAAACCTAAAGAGTGCTATTTTTATAAAAATATGTATGTAAAAATAATCATAAAAATAATTTATATGTAAAAAGAGAATTAAAAGCAATTTCTTTACTAGTTGTTAACATTTTGATTTAAGTTAAACTGAAATTATACAAGTTCATTTTCATTACAATAACAAAATTAAATTTATTGCTTTAATGATGCCTTAGCATTTTAGAAAATCAGAAATAAACATCATACTTGTAAAGATGATTTATGTGAAATGATTTTTTTTTTTAATATTACATCTTATTTTTATAAAGTTTAAATTATATTGATTTTTATAATTTTAAAATTAAGCTACACTACTTTGATAAAAGAAAACTAAAGAGAAAAGTATACATAACGAGCATAAGAGGGTCGGTGGAGTTGTTGGAATCGGTTAGGTGGAAATTATTGCAGTTCACGCGTGATTATCAAAGTCTTGCAATGTTTAATGTAAGCCGTCAAAAGTGGTTCAGAATTCGTAAATCAATTTGGTCTATTATGGGTTTGGATCATAAATTTTCTACAAATTTCAGTACAGATTAATTTTTTATCAGATCTATCAAAACCTCGGTTCACCCGGGTTGAATCTGTGGTGGGTCGGGTTGACCCACCAATCCGCATGATGACTCACATATGTTGGACTTTGCAATGTTGTGCTGTTTTTTTAACCAAACACATTGGTGGGTTGGCAAATAAAACCTAGCTTCAACTATAAAAGTATAATTATTGAAAAAAGTATAATTAATTTGCTGAGAAAAGTATTGCATTCAATAAAAGATTGAGTAAGTCACAAGAATGCTTTATGTAACACCTCATTTAAATAATAATATAATTAAATGAAATCTTACACCGGATAATATAAAGAGTCAAGTTGCTGAGTATAAAGTCACTCCTTACAGTTATTCAAGATACTTAAAAGGAAGTACTAAGGTTCACTACAATGCTTATAACCCAAAAGGAGTAAAAGATAGATAGTATTTGAAATAAAGTCCAAGGGGCAATACAACACACGAGACTTAGCCCTAAAAGAAAGCTCAAATCAGCGAGATCCAACCCGGATAGACTATGCAGCGGAATCATCATCTCCCTGTTGACCACGGGGAGTTCTCACATCTGCTCACATCAATAAATTGATGATCATCGCAAAAGGAGAAGAACCACATACAAGACAACCAAACAAGCAAACATGGTAAGCTAGAGTAGAAATAGTTTATCAAGCAGTCACATGCTATTACACAATCCAAAATAGAATTCATCAACCAATCATGTTATGACTTCTCAAGCAATACACTAGACTCAGACTCGACTCATCCAGATTACATATAATCAGGTCAGATTCAGCGGATGCTTGCACTTGTGGTGGATTATCTTGCTCATCCCCGAGCTGCTCACCCTGAGCTAAGTGTTACAAGTGTTACAATGTTTCAATCCCCCCCCCACAAGGTTAGCCCTTAATGAGTTTCAGGCCTCCTGCTACTTTCACCACGAGAGTCAGTTTGCTCTAAGTGAGACTAACTGACTCCTTAGAATGTCAGGATGCAACCTTACCTTGAATCCTTACCAAATTATATAAATGGGGCACCACCTTGGACTCCCACTAACAGGGGCCATGAAATTACGTTCCGACCACTGAAGCACCACCAAGAAGTCTCACCTAGACACTTGTGGATTTACGTACTGACAACATACCAATCACATTCCAAACAAACAAATAATATTGATCATGCATTTAACACCTCATGCCATCCTTTGTAACCCATCCTCATTCATATTCCATGTTGATTTCATACCATCCCATTCTTCCCAATTCGGGGATATAGAACTTCACCTCATACCAATATTATGCCATCAATGTAACATTATTATTCATACCGAATTCATGACCACATATATAACCACCCATTTCATTGAAATCGCATGCCAAGATTTATCCAAGTTCATGATTCACAATCCATGAATCACATCACTCATGCAAATTCATTCATCTCATACTTTATAAATGCATACCAATACATACATATATCACAAAATAGTATTCATCCCAAATAAATGAGTGCCAACATTTAAGTACTTGCAATTCCATACAATCAAGCACAACCCACAACCATAATTCTTACACCAAAATTCCTAAGAAAATTTATTATCACAAAACCAAAATCATTGCAGTAATGCGTGACACATTTCTCAAGCTACAGACATCTAATCGATGATCCAACCGGTCAAACCATAAAATAGCATGTTATGAACCACATATCAAAATTTGAGCTCAATCCAATGGTTAATGAGTCGGGAAAGTCAATTTTACTAAAACTGCGCATATCAGAAAAACACATAGTCGCCCAACGATCAAAGGCACTCGCCCAGTGACTTTGCAACGCATCCAAAATACGAGAAATAACGTCAACTATCACAGTTTCATGAACATTTGAACCCCTAACTCAGAAATATACCAAAAACTAACGTTTTCCCAAATCTCTTCTCATATTTCACAAAACATTATTGGTATAAAATAGAAATAACGTGAAACCCTAGCTCCCCTTACCGGGAAAGGGTTTAGCAGAGGATTCTGACACCATAGTAGTGAGTACAACAGCTCCAAGAACAATTTAGGGAGCTGGAAAACAGTGGAACCATTCAAAATGGGTTACCAAGGTGAACCCTAGTTAGACTCAAGACTACAAAGCTGAAAACAAACACACGGGGAAAATTACTTACATGAGCAGAAACAATGGAGTTGCGTGAGCTCGAAGAGGGAAATGTCCAAACCCTAGTAGAGCTTCTGTTAGAAGAGAAAGAGGGTAAGAGCAATGTCTTTGAAAAGTGTGGTAGAATGAGAGGGGTTAGGCTGCCTTAGGGCTTTGGACACCATGGGCCAGCTTTAGGCCCAACTAATTTGGGGCAACCTTTTTAAATTAGGGCAGAAATAAAAGAGGGTTTTACACTTTAATCTTAGATAATAATTTATATTTTTATTTATTTATTTATTTTGGTTTGTGTTGGAGTTTAACATCATTTTGGATTATATTGAGATTGTATTCAAGTTTATTTAAATTTTAATCCGAAATATAATTTCTGACTTAAAAGAAAAAATTATATTTTTTTTAATTTAGTGGGCTAGTGAGTCAACCCGCACTAGTGCAAAATTCTCATTTTACCTCGCCTTATATGCCTCGGTTGGCCAGGAACCGAAGCATATAATGGCGCTGTGGCATTTTTGCAATTTGAGCCAAGTTTTAGGCCTCAGTTCTCCAAATACCCGAAGCCAAAAAGGGGTATAGGCCCCGGTGCCAAATGGTGGTATAGGCCTCGATCCAGTAAGACCCGAAGCCAAAAAGTGGTTGGACGTTGGCTGTTTGGCCTCGGTCCAAGGAGACCCGGTGCCAAAAGGGGGTCTATGGCTTCGGTTCCCCTAACAACCGAAGCCATAGGGTTTATTTAGGGTTCGAATTTCGCGAACCATTCTTCTTCCCCGCGCCTGCGCCTCTGCAACCTTCCCCTCGCTCTCTCTCTCGCGCTCTCTCTCTCTCTCTCCGCAAAAATGGCTTAAGGTTAAGCCTGAAACTGTTCCTGTGTGCCATTTTCTTCCTGGTGGAGCCCGTGACGATGAAGTCAACGACGTCGTCAGGGGAGCAGAGGTTGAGCGGCACGGCGGCGAACTGGGTTGTGGCGCCGCCCTGGAGGAAGAGGACAGAATACTCCGGCGGGATCTGGAGGAGGGTGCGAATACTCCGCTCATGTCAGATCCACCCCAGTTGTAGAGCTCGGATTGGGCACGGAGCAGAACCTTTTCCGGGAGGGTGGCGAGGCCGGCGACGAAGTTGAAGACGCGATCTTGGGCGTGGGTGAGGGGTGGGGGTTGGGTGTGGAGTTGGGTGGCGCATTTGATTGATGTGGGTTTGAAGAAGGTGGGGCGAGGGGAGGAGAGGCGGAAATGGGTGGTGCGGTTTTGGAAGAAAGGTTGCCTTTCTATCAGTGATGATTGTGGGAGATGAGGTGGTGGAGAGTGGATCGCCGCCGGAGAATGAAACTGGGTATATGGCACCGGTTTTGAAACAACCAAGGTATAAAAGTGGGTATATGGCTTCGGGTGATAACCGAGGCCAAAAGTGGTACATTTTGGCCTCGCCCCAATATGCCTCGGTTCGAGATCCGAGGCAAAATGTGAAAAATAATCGGGGCAGAAAGCCTTTACTGCACTGGTGCCGTTTAACCCACCAACCCATGATGGACCAAACCGGATTTAAAATTTTTCGATTCACTAATAAATAAGCTGAATTAGATTGACCCATTAAATGACTAACCGTGATAGACCGGATTGAGCCAGGCCGGACTGCCCATTCTGACATATCTAGTTTAATGAAAGAAAAAGCACGTTCTCTTCTACTTTTCGAGTGATTTTCATTTGCATGCGCTTTGTCATTTGATTAATAAAGACTGGACTCTGGCTGATGCCTCAAGACAAATATCATACGCGCATTACCTACAAGACAAATTTTAAAAATTATTTAAATTTTCTTTTATAATTATAATAATATTAAATTTTATTATTTTTGTTATCATAAAAAATATAACAGCATCCTTAATTAATAATAATATAATTTATAATAATAAAAATAGTTATAATTATTTATTATAAATACAGGCGTCTGATTTTTTTTTATGATAACCAAATACAATAAATACTGTTCTAATTATAATCATAATATAAATAGACATCAAAACCTAAATAGTGTTATGATGATAAAACGTGTATGCAAAAATAGTCATAAAAATAAGTTATAGGCAAGAGAATTAAAAAAATCATCTTCTTTAATAATTGTTATAATAATAAAACTTAAAAAGTTATTTAAGTTAAACTGAAATTATTATTTTCATTATAATAATAAAATTAAATTCATATTTTCTAATGATGTCTTATCATTTTAGAAAAAACAGAAATAAAAACTATAATATTTTAAGAAGGCTTAAATACATTTTTAGTCCTCATTTTCATAGTGTTTGTTACGGATGATCCTCATTTTGACATAATGTTTAAGATGGTCTTCATTTTTACCGAATGTTTAAAATGGTCATCATTTTCGCAATTCGTGTTTTATTTGGTCCTTTTCTGTAATACCGTTTAAATCATTAACGGAGCATTGTACAAGTAGCAAGGTTTGTTGTAGGGTGTGTCACGTGTACTGTATAGGTGTGGTAATTAACGTTAATTTTTTAATTTAAGGGAAATTTTGCAATTAGGGAAATTTCTTCATCTTCGTCTTTCTTAAGCTCGGATTTGCAGAGGAAGCAGCTAATACTTGTCATTTCATCATTGGATTAACGTGAACCCTGTTACTAATTGCAACCTCTTCTCAGCAACCTTCAATGACTTCTCCAAATCATTAATCTGCCTCATTTGTGTCATGATGATGACATCCTTTTCATCAACACCACCATTTGAAAACATTGCAACCCACATTATTGGAACCACCACTCTGTAAATCAATAAACCAAAAATTAAAACCAATTTATTATTAACACAAAAATAAAAATAGATTGTACCCAAAATTTTCTACCAATATTCTTTGGAGTTCTTGCAATCCTCAAAGTTGTCATCTCTCCGTAGCTACAAATCGGAGTTAATCCATTTCTCGTTGAACCATCAACAGTGCACGAAGTGATACAACACGGTTGCCTCCAACGATTACAACCAGAGGGAAAGGAAGAAGATCGGGACCGTAACATACCTATATAATGGGATTGCAGGAAGAAGAAGATTAACTAGAAAATTGAAATGAAGAGTGCAAATGTAATCCAATGATGAAATGACAAGTATTAGCTGCTTCCTCTGCAAATAATCCGAGCTTAAGAAAGATGAAGATGAAGAAATTTTCCTAATTGCAAAATTTCCCCTAAATTGAGAAATTAATGTTAATTAGCCATATAGTACACGTAACACACCTTAATACAAACGTGTCACCTGTACAATGCCCCGTTAATGATTTAAACGGCGTTACAGAAAAGGACTAAATAAAACACGAATTGCGAAAATGAGGACCATTTAAAACATTCGGTAGAAATGAGGACCATTTTAAACATTCTGTCAAAATGAGAACCATCCGCAACAAACACTACGAAAATGAGGACCAAAAAGGTATTTAAGCTTTTTAAGAATTACATATTTTTTTAGGTTGATGATAGACTTGACTCCGCCTGATACATTGAGAATACTATTCTATTCGCACATTAATCTTCTTCAGCAGGCGAGTTTTCACCTTCTCAATGGCTTCCAACAAAATGCAACGCAGCTCTTCATCACACACTAAAAATTTTGATGTGCTTGTTAGCTTCAGAGGCACAGATACTCGTAACGGTTTCACAAATCATCTTTTTGGAGCTCTTCAAAGAAAAGGAGTTATTGCCTTCAGAGATGACTACACAATCCAGAAAGGGGAGTTCTTAGAGTCTGAGCTCTTGCACGCAATTGAAGGATCATGCGTTTTCATTGTTGTCTTCTCAAAGGACTATGCATCATCCACATGGTGCTTGAAAGAGCTTAGAAAGATCGTTGATTTGGTTGAAGAAATAGGTCGAAGTATGCTCCTGATTTTCTATGATGTCAATCCTTTTGAGGTTCGAAAACAGAGTGGCGAGTTTGCAAAAGCTTTTGCAGAGCACGAAGAAAGGTTCAAAGATGACTTGTGTTAGGAACAAGGCAATAAAGGAAAGAATAAAGGAGAGAAAAATAGATACAGAGAATTTAACGTGGTTCGGCTACAATGTGTATGCCTACATCCACAACTACACTAGGAAGTATTTGTATTTCTGGTGTATCTTAAAGCTTTACATAGAGTCTATTATATAGTAAAATAGAGAACCACATCTCACTATTCTAAGCGATGTGGGACTAAATCAAGCACCATAATACTAACAATTCTCCCACTTGGGGTTTGATTTACATTACCACCTAGTGTAGTGCCTTCATCATCAATTTTCTCGAAGGCCAGTTGAGGCAATGCAAAGCCTCAACTTAGTTGTTGTGACAGTCTTGGTCAACATATCAGCTGGATTCTCTGCACCTAGAATCTTCAACAAAATCAAATATCCATCATTTATCAAGTTTCTGATAAAATGATACTTCAATTCAATGTGTTTGCATCTAGAGTGAAGAATTGGATTTTTAGCAAGACAAATGGCACTTTGACTGTCACTGAACAATGAAGGTTCATCTTGCCCTTTTCCTAATTCTTTTAGAAGATTCTTCAACCATATCATCTCTTTTGCTGCTTCTGAGATAGCTATATATTCAGCTTCAATGGTTGAAATGGAGACTCTTCCTTGAAGTTTGGATTTCCAACTAATAGCTGTGCCACCCAACGTAAAAATATAACCTGTTGTGCTCTTTCTACCATCCAAATCACCTCCCAAATCTGCATCAGAAAACCCCTGTAAAGTGAGATTACTTCTTTTAAAGGACAAATGCATCTTTGAAGTGCCCTTCAAATATCTCAATATCCACTTCACGCCTTCCCAATGCTCCTTTCCGGGATTGGATAGAAACCTGCTCACAACTCCCATTGCATGTGTTATATCAGGTCTGGTGCAAACCATAGCATACATCAAGCTCCCTACTGCAGATGCATATGGCACTTTAGACATGTGATTTTCTTCTTCCTCTATCTGAGAAGATTGCCTTTTTGAGAACTTTAAGTGAGTTCCCAAAGGTGTATTCCTGGTTTTAGCATTTCCAACATTGAACCTGGTAAGCAATTTTTCTATATATTTTTCCTGAGATAAGTTTAGAATACCTTTAGATCTATCCCTGGAAATTCTCATACCAAGAATTTGCTTGGCTGGACCAAGATCCTTCATTTCAAAATTTTCTTACAATTGTTTCTTCAACCTGTCAATTTCTGTCATATTAGCACCAGCAATCAACATGTCATCAACATACAAGGCAAGAATGATATAACTATCAACATATTTCTTCACGTAACAACAATGATCTTCTTCACATCTGTGAAATCCTGAGTTTCTCATAAACTCATTAAACTTCTTATACCATTGTCGCGGTGCTTGTTTCAACCCATACAAACTTTTATGAAGCTTGCATACAAGATTCTCTTTGCCTTGTACTTCAAAACCTTTTGGTTGTGCCATAAAGATTTCTTCCTCAAGATCTCCATGTAGGAATGCAGTTTTCACATCTAACTGCTCCAGATGAAGATTTTCTGCAACTACTATACTCAAGATAACTCTGATGGTAGTCATCTTGACAACAAGAGAGAAAATTTCTGTGAAGTCAATTCCTTGTCTCTATTGGAACCCTTTCACTACGAGTCTGACCTTATATCGTTTGCTGCCATCTGGTTCTTCTTTTAACCGATAGACCCACCTGTTTTGCAAAACCTTCTTTCCTTCTGGAAGCTTGGTTAAAGAGCATGTCTTATTCTTCTGAAGAGACTTTATCTCATCTTCCATTGCTAGCTCCCACTTAATAGATTCATCTCCCTGCATAGCCTCAGCAAAATGCTCTGGCTCACCAGCATCAGTCAACAACAAGTAATGCAATGAAGGGGAGTACCTTTGTGGTGCTACAATTGTTCTGCTAGACCTTCTAGTCGGTAATTCAGGAGTTACTGACTCTACTATCTGTTCAGGTTCTTACCCAAACTCTGACTCGGGCTCTGACTCAGGCTCTACTTCTGTATTCTGCCTTCTGTTGGCTACATCACTTTTTGAAATTTCTTCTAATGATACCTGCTCTGGCTTTTTATTTGCATTTGCAAATTCTGCAGTCCTGTCCTTATAGAACATGTTTTCATTAAAAGTAACATTTCTACTTCTGATAATTTTTTTGTTTTGGTCATCCCAAAACCTGTAGCCATACATGTCAGATCCATAGCCAATGAAATAACATCGCTTTGCCTTAGGGTCCAATTTATCTCTACTATTAGAGTTCAACAAAATATATGAAGCACAACCAAAAACTTTCAGATGTGAAAGGTTTACCTCATTTCCAAACCATACTTCTTCAGGTAACTGATAGCCTAAAGGAACTGATGGTCCTCTGTTTATGAGATAGGTTGTTATGCTTATTGCATCTGCCCAAAATACCTTAGGTAATCCTGACTGGATTCTCATACATCTTGCTCTCTCATTCAAGGTTCTATTCATTCTTTCTGTCATACCGTTTTGTTCTGGTGTTCCTGAAACCGTCTTGATCATTCTGATCCCATTCTCTGAACAAAACTCCTTGAATTGATTACTGTCATATTCTCCACCATTATCAGACTTCAAACATTTAATCTTTAAACCTGTTTGAGTCTCAACCTCCTGTTTCCACCTTTTAAACACAGAAAACACATTAGATTTATTTTTAAGAAAATAAACCCATACCTTTCTTGTAGAGTCATCAATGAAGGTTACGTAATACTGTGAACCTCCAAGAGATTTCACTGGAGCTGGCCCCCAAACATCTGTATGCACTAGTGCTAGTCTTTCAACTTTAGACGACTTACTTGTTTTGGAGAAGCTAACCTTTTTCTACTTTCCAAAGATACAATGTTCGCAAGGTCCAACGTCAACATGCTTCAAGTTAGGTATTTTACCTTTTGAGACCATGAGCTTCATTCCTTTCTCACTCATATGCCCAAGGCTCTGATGCCACAAAGAGGAACTGTTGCCAACTTCTGCAACTGATATCATATCCTCATCTGCAATCATATAAAGAGATCCTCGCTTCTTTCCACGAGCAACAACAAAATTACCTTTCATTACTTTCCGGTGTCCATCTCCAAAGGTGGTGTAATGACCTTCATCATCCAACTGCCCTATAGATATTAAGTTTCTCTTTAAGGCAGGAATATGTCTGACATTATTCAAAGTCCACAAACTTCCATTAGAGGTTCTGATATTGATATCACCTCTTCCTATAATATCAAGAGATTTCCCATCTGCAAGGTAGACCTTCCCAAACTTTCCTGGAACATAGTTAGATAATAGTTCTAAGGAAGGTGTAGTATGAAATGATGCACCTGAGTCCATAATCCATGAGTCAATAGAATTATCTAGACAACATAATAGTGCATCTTCAATTTCATCAGTTGCTGTATTTGCTGATTGATCATCATCTTGCCTCTTGTTGTTGTTCTTCCTTGGAGCCCTACATTGATTTGTAAAGTGACCCCTTTTCTGACAATTCCAACAAGTGATATCATTCCGAAATTTTGGTTTTGATTTCTCTATAGACTTTGATCTGCCCCGGCCTTGATTACGACCTTTCTGGCTACTTCTTCCTCTAGTTTCAGTACGCAATGCTAAACCGGAACTAGAATTGGAAGATTCCCCTGAACTTTTCCTGCGAACATCTTCGCTTAAGATCAAGTCACGGATGTTATCAAACTTCAACTTACTATTACTTGCAGAATTACTAACTGCAGTAACAGTTGCACTCCAACTTTCCGGAAGAGATGATAATAAAATTAATGCTTTCACCTCATCATCAAATGTTATCTGCACTGATGTCAACTGCGCAATAATTGTATTGAATTCACTAATATGATTAGTAATCGAGTTACCTTTACCCATTTTTAGGTTGACTAGTCTGCGAATCAAATACACTTTATTGGCTGTAGATGGCTTCTCATACATATTTGACAATGCCTTCATCAAATCTACGGTTGTGTTCTCGTTCATGATGTTGAACGCAACATTCTTGGCTAATGTCAACCGGATCACACCGAGTGTCTGCCGATCTAACAAATCCCATTCTGCCTGCTCCATGTCGGTTGGCTTCTGCCCTGTTAAGGGTAGATACAACTTCTTTTGATACAGGTAGTCCTCTATCTGCATCTTCCAGAACCCGAAGTCACTGCCATCAAACTTCTCAATCCTCACCTTCCCTTCTTCCAATGCCATTGCTCTTGCTGCTTTGACCAAAGCTCCTGCTGCCTTTGACCAAAGCTCCTACGGCGGCTTTTGACCAAAGCTCCTGTTGCCTTTGACCAAAGCTCCTGCTGCGGCTTTTGACCAAAGCTCCTACTGCCTTTGACCAAAGCTCTTGCTGCGGCTTTTGACTAAAGCTCCCACTACTTCTCTAAACTGAGATCCCCAAGAAGAAAAATAAAAACCAAATCTTTTCTGATGTGGAAGATCAGACAATGCTGCAACCATAGAGCATACTAAGAAAAATGGCTCTGATACCAATTGTTAGGAACAAGGCAATAAAGGAAAGAATAAAGGAAAGAAAAATAGACACATAGAATTTAACGTGGTTCGGCTACAATGTGTATGCCTACATCCACGACTACACTAGGAAGTATTTGTATTTCTGGTGTATCTTAAAGCTTTACATAGAGTCTCTTATATAGTAAAATAGAGAACCACATCTCACTATTCTAAGCGATGTGGGACTAAATCAAGTACCATAATACTAACAACTTGGAAATGGTAGAAAAATGGAGGGAAGCTCTCAAAACAAGTTGCGATCGTTGTGGGTGGGATGTGCAAAACAAGTAAGTACTCACATAACCATATTTTTAATATTATATGTTCTATTTTGTTTTTAAGAGTATTAACTAAACTATAATATAAGTGACGTTTGAACATTGGCCGTACAGGCAACAATATGAAGAAATTGAAAAAATTGTTGAAAAGGTAATCGACATATTGGGTCGTAATCAAATTTGGAGTTTTGGAGATGATTTAGTTGATATGCATTCTCGTGTTAAGCAATTGGAAGAAGTTGTAGATTTGAGTGCTAATGATATTGTTCGGCTTGTGGGAATTTGTGGGATGGGTGGAATAGGGAAAATCACACTTGCAACTGCCTTGTTTAATAAATTTTAAAATACACCACTGTCATAAATTTTAAATAAAGTTCAAATAAACTCAAGTTCATACAAGTTCAAATAATTATAAAAATAAATATAAAATGACGTTCAACAAAATGAAAATTCTTAAATTAGTGTTTAGATAAAAAAGAAGTCCAATTTTTCCAATTGATTCTTAAAAAATAAATAAAATAAACAAATAATAAACCTCAATTACCACGTGCTAAGTATTCTTATTTTGATTCCATCATTTGACAACAAACATACCATAAATGTCATTGTCCATTGTCTATATTGGATTTGATGTATATGCCCAATTTCAAATAAAGAAAAGAGAAGAATGTGAAAGGTGTACTTGGAAGAAAACAACCTACCAATACTTAAAAAAATGAAGACAAAATACTTTTTATTAATATATATATATATATATATATATATATATATATATATATATATATATATATATATATATATATGAGGGTACTTTTGTGAATTAAAGTTTAGCAGGTACGGGTATCCACGGGTACGGATACTATGATACCCGTACCCACCCCGTTAACATACGGGTATCAAAAATACCCGTACCCGCGGATAGCGGGTATCCATTTTTAATATCCATTTCCTATCCGTTACGGGTTTTATCCATGGATACCCGCGGATACGGATTTTTTTGACATCCTTAATTATATTCAAACATGGCACATATTAATTGGTGGAATTTTCAATCTTTTCTTTTAATTTCTAATTTTTATTTATTTTTTTATTAAAAAATAGGATTGTCATATAATTGTTAATGATAGTGTCACATGTCACTTTCGCATCATGATACATGTCGTTGTGTTTCTTCTGTTTCCGATGAAGCTATTTTGTTTTTCTGTAAATCTATGTTGTGAAAAACCTTCCATGAACTTGCATTTCTAGTGATCGGAAGCGTAACCCGCGTGGAGGAAGAAGGTCGTGGTTGTTCTGACGTTTGCGGTGCAGGTTGGTGAACGAACTGGTGTCAACGCTGTTGAAGTCCCTATTTCTGACACCCCTGGTTTGGTTTGTTCCAAATTGAAGAGAGTAATTCGAGCTCCGATCATTTCGTATTCGGTAAGAGAATTTATAATGTGTTTACTTGTTCGTTGCTTTTGATTTGTTTTTGTTTTTTTTTTATCCTTTTATCTCTATTAAATGAGATGAATGAATGAATTGGGAATAATGATTTGTTTCTTATCTATAGAAGTGATTTGATGAAATTTGTATTTGGTTTCTATGGTGTGCTTGCTGTTACGGAGGGTTAACGAAACAGTCAGGATTTGTTTTAATTCTAGATTCTAAAATGTTGAAGGATAACAAGCGGAAAGAATTAAACTTGTTTTGAATGCTAGGGTTCTTTGGAGGAGTGTGGTGGCAGTTGGTTATGGTAGACACTCTAAGTTATGAGTTTTAGAAAACAGCAAGGAGAAAAAATGGAAGAGTAGAGCCAGAAGAATTTGTGGAGAGGGAAGTTGTAGCAGCGAGGGAGACATATTGGAAGGATAGCTAGTAAGGAGGAGCTGGACTATGGGTATGCATAGTATAGAATGATGAGGAGTGTGGTGTTGTTTCGTACTTCTACTTTATACATTTACCATTGATGATCGATTATTATGCTTTGCTTTATACTCTTTGTGATATACTCTTGGGGAGATTCTGTGGTATACAGGTTTGGGTTTGGAACCTTTGCTCTTGTTATTATAAATTGGCGAATAACATGATTATTCATTTTAATTAGGTTGGAAATGTTGTGGTAAGACAAAGTGTAGAGGAGGCACTAACCAAGTGTGAATGCCTTAATTTTGAAATCCTCTCAACATGGTGCATGTAAGTCTGAGGGCTATGTCTCTTCCTCATTTTCAAACCTGTAATAGCAATGTGCATCCCATTAGAGAGAATCTCTTTATAAATCTGCCACTAGTTAAAACAGATTAAAGTTTTGTGGATTTTGTGGATTTATAAAGTTAAAACCACCAGAATAATGGTATTTTGACCTTTAATATAATAGTGTTTGTAAAAAATTAGACACCAATTGTCCGATGGGTCATTAATCTTGTTTTAGTACTAGTATCTTATCTTGTATTAAGATTTAAAAATCCACCTTGATCATCTTTGCCCTGTTTTTTCCAACACACACCCATAAATTCTGCGAAAGTTAATATTCTACTTAGTGAAAGTCAATATTTTAATGCTTTTAGTTGGGATTGTGAGAACAAGAGACAACTTTACTATTTTGCTTTGAGCCTGAGTTATGTCGTGGTTGTTACCATTTGAACCTTTTATTAATCATGGTTTATCATGAATCCTCTTTTGTATCTCGTAATTGTGCACACTTTTTGAGACATGTGTGCACCATTTGATTTGGAGGTGGTGGTGTGGGAAGGATTTGATTACAGCATGGAGTTGCATGGTACTAGTGGTTCCCCTTATTGGCTTTTGTTGGATTCTTCTTATGTATGAGTTCACAAGGCACAAAAAGTGTTGGAAAAGAAAGCAACTTTCTCTCAATTAGTTATGTTATTCATTCCCCACTTCCTATTCAAAAGGTCACTTGCTTGCTCAAGGCAACTTTTGACCATTAAATTTACTCTGTGCAAATTTTAAACCATTCCTTATTTGTCAAACTTGTGCATATCAATCCAATAAAAAATTACTTTTATGGGGTCATCTACCATTCTGATTTTTTGACCCAGCTGGGAAATCA
Source organism: Vigna unguiculata (assembly GCF_037176805.1). Lineage (NCBI taxonomy): Eukaryota > Viridiplantae > Streptophyta > Magnoliopsida > Fabales > Fabaceae > Vigna > Vigna unguiculata. The sequence continues at coordinate 30,985,195 of NC_140802.1, forward strand.
CAGGTTTTATTTTCACCCATTAATTGAACTTTTCTTTTAGTTTCTTTTTCTGTTTAGTTTTGGACACTACTTTATTTTATTATGTTTGAAGAAACAAATTCCAGGACATTTTGTCACATAAACAAGAGAATATACTCAAATGTAGCTTGAATGGTAGAGGAACTTAATTATGTTATTCTTAACTTTATTCTAATTTAAAAATTACTAAGTTGTTTCGAATACTAGGTTTCAATTTTTCAATTTTCAATACCTACTTTATTAAATGTTGCTTTTGTCCCTTTGCATGCTATTTCCAATTTCACATAAAGCAAAGCTCAAAGTCCCAATTCTCATTGCAGTTGTAGTGCAAAGTCAATCTGAGATGGGGTTCTCATTAAATGCTCTCTCACCCCTTCACACTTCACCAATATTTATCACACCTAATCAAAAATACATCACCAACAACCTAAAAAAAACCTTCAAAGTTTAAGGCAAAAATGTCTCATTTTCTAACATGTTTTATGTATATCATGTTTTATAACAGTTATTGTATATATATATTTTGTACTGTTTGACCTATCAACATCCCCAGCCAGTCCAAGGATAAGCGGACGAAGGCCGCCCGCTACAGACGGATAATCTCGTGGTTTGTTGATGTGGCAATTTCTCCGGAATACTTTTAAGGAGCTCACAAAACGGGCGGCCGTGGTCCACCCGCAACACCTAAGTAACCGAACGACCACGTCGGTAATGACCCGATTTATCAGTGGAATTTTGTCACCATAAGATAAATATGTGGCCTTCGACAGCACACAGGATCCATCGGTCGGTCGGTCGTACTAAAATAAGATAACTACAAATTAAAGTAAAACAGACCAGTAATCAAGTTTAAAAAGCAATTGGGCCGTGATTAAGAAAACCCTAATTATGAGCCCATGTCAAACACTATAAATAGGAACCCAAGGTAAGTTGGTGAAGACTTTTACTTTGCATTTATTACCGCATTAATTGCATTCATCCGAACGGACTTGAACTAACTTAAGCATTGGAGCCTTATCAATAGGTACCTCGATCGTCTGAATAGCCGAACGGGAGGGAAAAAAAGGATATCGAATGAAAGAAACTGCAACGAGGAAAGAGTTAAGGCAAATTGAGCGTTTTAGATAGGTGTTAGGTCCATATACACGAAACATTTTGGCGTCCATCGTGGGGCTGAACAGTTATCTGGATAAAAAAAACCCTTATGGTGACCACAAGAAACATGGCGAGCAACGTGGAGGGAAGAGGAGGAGCAACTAATGACCAAGCAGATACAAGAGAGATGTTGAGGATGCTACAATAGAGGATGGATGAGATGTAGAGGAACTATGAGCCTAGCTACGCGTGTTGCAAGATGAAAACGCCATCCTTCATAAAAAAGAAGGGGATCCTATCCCCTTAACCCCAACCATCCCAGACTCAGCCCGACTGAGCCGTGTCCATGCTGAAGGTAGCTTCCCCTTCACGCCGTTCATCCTTGAAACCCCCATGCCTGACCGATGGAAGATGCCAACTTTTGACAAGTACGACGACACAACCAACCCAGATAATCACTTGCGTACATTCTCTAACCATATGATGTTTCACGCGTTGAGTGACCCGATCTAGTGTAAGGTGTTCACATCCTCCTTGACGAGAGAGGCACTGGAGTGGTTTTCTGAACTAGCGCCCAACAGCATCGAATACTTTGCCACATTGAAAGACCAGTTCAGCACCTAGTTTGCCCCGCTACGACCACCTATGTTCACCCAAGCTGCCTTGGTGAACTTGCGACAAGGAGAAGACGAGTCCCTAAGAAGTTATATGGACTGTTTTAACAGGATGTCAATCAAAATTAAAGACCTAAGTGACAAGATCGTTAGGCATCACTTCTCATATGACCTACAACTGGGCGTCTTTGCCGACAAAATTAGTCGCAAACCCCCAAAACATATGGAGGAATTAAGAGAGAGAGCGACTCAGTTCACACAAAAGGAAGACATTCAGAACTTCAGAGCTCGCAATAAAGAACCCGAACAATCGACTATCGTTGAGAAAAACACGTCTAAATCGAGCAACCAGCCACCGGCCATCAAGCCAGTCGAGCGAAAAGGCCCTAAGTTCACTACTTGTACACCGCTCGTCGTCCCGTAGGAAATGTGTTTAATAATTTTAATAAAATTGATTTCTACAATACCTACAAAATCCTGGACACTTTGAAAGTCATCATAAAAGTTCAAAATAATTATTACAATGACATATATAGAGAATTTATAATAAATAATTAAGAGTTTGCAAATTATTATTATTACGATGTTCATATTTAATTTTACAATGTGAGAATTCAAAATATTATAAATTCAACCATTTTTATATAATATGTACCAATATATATATATATATATATATATATATATATATATATATATATATATATATATATATATATATATATATATATATATATATATATATAAAAGACATGCATGCTAGGAGAGGTTACCAATTGAAAGAGTCTTCGCATATCTAGCACTACCCCATCAACAATAGGCACAAGGAACAACCAACCTGCAGTAGGATTCTATCGGAAAACAAATGTTAACAAAATGAATTAAGATCACCAAAACAAATTCACCAATTTGCCATGAATGAAACAGATCATAAGTCTAGTTTAAAAATAATATCATGATGCATTGCTTACTAACTTTGAATGGCTTAATGGCGTGGAGGAATACTTGGCATTTATATCTACCATTTAAATATAATTCTTTTTAGCATTTAAAAGTACAAGTAATTATAAACTGTTCTAGTCAAGAAAAATAATAGATAATTCTTAACCAAAAACAAAAAGAAAGAAATATTTTTAACCCTAGCTTAAGACTTGCTTAGATAAAAAACAATTTGTCCCTTGAGCATGGGAGTAAAATTTGTATTTATAGAATAATCAATTACAAATATTGGATTTTGTAGATAATACATAACAAAATAAAATTATCTCTTTCTCTAAAATATCTCCCAAAATAATAACAAAGACCTCCCCTTGAAAACCACTCAATATGTTTAAAAAATAACCTCCTAAATATTCTAAAAATCAAATCCCCCAAATATGGGACACTGATTATCTTTCAATTTTCTACAAACGCCTCCGACTCGCACCGATCTCATCATGTATTCGTCATCTCGCCTTTATACCGAACCCCTCTAACCATCACCTCGTCCCATGACTAAAGTTACTTTCTCGATGCCTCGGCATAATGACGAAATGTTATTCCCAGACAGGTACATATATAGCTCTCCAACTTCTGCATTTCCTCTTCTCAAGAATGAGGAAAACAGGAGTTGTCTTTTCAGTAACTGTCCTTCACCACTTTCCATGAAACCATAATTACCTTTCAGACATTTGTGACCACGTGTAATCCATCAAACGGTCTTTTTTTTTTAAATTTCAATCACCACAACTCCCTTTCCTTCTCGACCTTCTCGAATGCACAACCCTAAATAACCATTCAACTTCTCACTTTCCACTTTTCTTCTGCCTGCTCCATTTTTTCTCGTCTGTTGCTTCCTTCCTCCAGGTATTCTGCTTCTTTCCCTTTTTCGATCACATCCTTTGATTTTCCCATTTTTATGCTTATCCCTATGCTCCCAATGACTGCCTCTTATGCATTGTCTTTGTTTTTGCACTCTGTTTAGCATTGCGATTGCCATTTCTTCTTCCCCTGATTATCCTTAATTTATTCTGTTTAAATCCCTCCTATCACATTGCAACTTCCCACTATGAGTACCTACTATAACTCCCTCTACTCTTGGGCTCCTTTTTCTTTACGAAAGGAAACCTCGTCTATGACCACCTTAACTAGGATCAGAGCCTTTAGACGCCATCAAACTTTGTGTAAAAGCAATGAGACTGATGTAGCTGTTACTACTTGTGATAGTGATGAACCTATTTGTAAAGACGGTACCTTGTTCCCCGTTCCCCCTCAGATGTTCACCTATATGTATGTTACTTTATTCGAAAAATTAGGTTTAAGGCTCCCTTTTAATACCTTTGAAAAAGAACTCCTTACCATTTTAAACAATTCCCCATGTCAATTACACCCTAATAGCTGGGCCTTCATACGTGCCATCCAAATCTTATGCACCCACTTCGGCATCACTTCGTCAGCCAATATGTTTCTGTATTTTTTCGAATTAAGAGCCCCACATAAACAACTGTGGGCATCCCTTAGTGGAGTCAGTGGCCGAGGTCTATTGACTTTATACAACTCGTCCTACAAAGGCTTTAAAGGTATTTTGATAAAAATAGTAGCCCCTAAACACAACCCTTCCCTCTTAGAAGGCTTTCCCTTATATTGGTGTCAGTTTCCTAACCTACAAATTCCCCGGCAATTAGAAGACCTGGACCCTTCCGAGAAAAAAGACTGCTTGATGCTGGAACAACTGGATGTTATTTTTGATACTCGAAAATTATTAGAGCTGGAATTCCGAGTGGTGGATCTAAAATTCCACATCGGTACTTACTTTTACTACTGTCTTCTTTATCACTCTGTATCTGTTATTCCTCTTTATTTATCCAAATTACCGTCTTTTGCAGAAAGCTTAATGGTAATGTCTCAAGAGGATATGCTAAAACGAGCTTGACAAATTAAAAAACAAAAAACTACAACAGTTGGTGCTAGCCCCTCTACACCTCCTCCTCGTGCCAATCTCCATGAAGAAATATCGAAGCCCGATCCCGAGCCCCTTACTAGAAAATTCAAACCTCGAGGTAAGAAGATAGTTGAAGCCACCTCGCAACACTCTACTTCCCAAGCTCAACTCGCCCCTCAGCAAATAGTGGGTGATACTGAAATAAGCTTTTGGCATCCACAGTTCCACCATTCCCAGCACGGCCGCAAACAAAACTTTCTCCGTTATGACGCCAACCTCTTAAAAACCCAAGACCTCAAGACTCTTCACGAAAGTATTCTAGCAAATCTCTATAAAGCTGAAGCGTCCAGCTTTATGCTGATGGACAAGTTCACCAACATGTCTGCTCAGAAGACCCTAGACCTAGAATAGAAAGAGCAATCTTTGGTCTTTTCTCAGACCGAAAACTCTCGCCTAACTGCCGAAGTCGCCGAGCTAGCAACTCAGGTAAAGAAGAAAGATGAACTACTGTCGGACTTAAATGACCAGCTGACAAAACTGGAAACCGAGAAACAAGCCTGGATCCTTAAAGAGAAAGATCTCCTTAAAAACTCGAAACTTCTTAAAGACCAAATCGGTTCTTCCTTAAATATGGGATTTCAACTCGCACTTAATCAAGTTCGTATTCTCTGCCCCGATGCAGATTTATCCCAAGCATACATCTCCAAATCCGTTGTCGACGGACAACTTGTTGAAACTGACGACTAGAATATTTTTAATTTTTAGGTCCCTTTTTGTAGCCTGACATTCTGTTTTGTACTATCTATTGTGCCTCACTTTATTTCCTATATGATAATTTATGTTAAGAATACTTTCAAAGCTTTTATAAAGTTCTTATGTTTCCTACTATTAGTATCTCTCGTTCGCCAAGCTCTCAGTTTAAACATCACCTACCCTTCCTACCTCGATTCTTCACCGAGCTCTCAGTTTTCAATATGTTTAATTAACACAACCTAGCTTTCCTACCTCCGTTCTTCACCGAGCTCTCAGTTTTTTTAATGTTTAATTAACACCACCTAGCTTTCCTACCTCGGTTCTTCACTGAGCTCTCAATTTTTTAATGTTTAATTAACACCACCTAGCTTTCCTGACTCGGTTATTCATCAAACAACTCGGCTTGGAATAGGACACGAAAACGTTTTTTATTCATCAGGCCACTTGGCTTGGAATAGAACACAAATGCTCTTTTATACATCAAGCAACTCGGCTTGGAATAGAACATAAAGGCTCTTTTATACATCAAGCAACTCGGCTTGGAATAGAACACGAAGGCTATTTTATACATCAAGCAACTCAGCTTGGAATAGAACACAAAGGCTCTTTTATACATCAAGCAACTCGGCTTGGAATAGAACACGAAGGCTCTTTTATATATCAAGCAACTCGGCTTGGAATAGAACACAAAGGCTCTTTTATACATCAAGCACCTCGGCTTATAATAGAACACAAAGACTCTTTTATACATCAAGCAACTCGGCTTGGAATAGAACACAAAGTCTCTTTTATACATCAAGCAACTCGGCTTGGAATAGAACACGAAGGCTCTTTTATACATCAAGCAACTCGGCTTGGAATATAAATAAAAACAAATTACAAAACAAGGTTATCTTCCTAACTGAAATAAAAACGTAAATTCAATGCATTCCATGTTCGTGGTATCTCCTTACCATCTAATGTTTCCAATTTGTAAGCCCCTTCTCCCAGTACCTCCTTAATGTGATAAAGACCAGTCCATTTTGGTGCCAATTTGCTATCTATCTGAATTAATTGGGCCTTTCTTAATACTAAATCCTCTGCCTGGAATTTTCTAGGTATCACCTTAGTCTTGTACCTTCTTTCTAATCTCATTTTTATTGCCTCTCCCGAAATCCGAGCTAATTACCTAACTTCTTCTATGACGTCAAGGTTTGCACGAAGCCCTACTTCAGAAACCTCTTCGGCGAATGACCTTACTTTTCTAGTATTTTCTGCAATCTCCATAGGTATCATAGCATCCGTGCCATATACCAAACTAAAAGCAGTCTCTCGGGTAGATGACTGAGGTGTGGTATGATATGCCCATAATACTCGGTGTATCTCATTTGGCCATTCCTCTTTTGTTGTCGCCAATCTTCGTTTAACACCCCTAAGTATCACTTTATTAGCTGCCTTTGCCTGACCGTTCGTTTGAGAATGCTCCACAGAGGAAAAGACCTGTTTAACTCCAACTTCTTCACATAACTACCTTACTTGTGAGCATGTAAATTGAGTCCCATTATCCAAGATAACTACCTTTCAGATAAATTCCCGAACTCAACTACCAGAAATCACAACTATAGGCTCAACTTCAATCCACTTTGTAAAGTCTTCAACAGCAACAATAAAAAATTTTAGCTGTCTCACTCCTTTAGAGAACAGGCCTAAAATGTTTATTCCCCAAGTGTGAAACGGCCACGGTGCATTAATAGAATGCAACACCTCAGGTGGAGCATTGCTCCAAACTGCATGCTTCTGACATGACTCACATTTCCTTACATACTCCATGCAATCATACTTCATAGTGGGCCAGAAAAAACCCCCACGCATAATTTTCAACATTAATGCTCTTCCACTGATATGACTTCCACATATGCCCTCGTTGAGCTTTGTCATAATTTGAGATGCTTCCCTCATATCTACACAAATTAACAAAGGTCGAGAAAACCCATACCTAAACAAATTGCCATCAATCAATGTATATCGACTTGAGCTTTTCTTTATTTTTCTCGCCTCATCCACATCCCCAGGCAATTGATCATCTGCAAGATAGCTTTTCAACGGTGTCATCGAAGATTCTTCGGTCATCTGAACCTCCATTATTTGATACTTCTCCCGTGTATCAACTCGAGGGGATATCAACGTTTCTCTTATCACAAATTTATGTTGTCCCGGCTTTGAGCAACTAGCCAATTTTGATAACAAATCATCTCGACAATTTTGCTTTCTTGGGACATGTACAAACTCAAAGAGAACAAAATTTTTTGCAATGGTTCGGATCACCTCCAGATATTTGGCCAACTATGGGTCACGAGCTTGAAATTCACCCGTCACTTGTCCTGCCACCAATGCATAATCACTTTTAACCAACAGCCTAGAAATACTCATTTCCTTAGCTAAAAGCATCCCCGCTATTAGAGCTTCATACTCTGCTTGATTATTACTGGCTTTGAAAGCAAACCTTAAAGATTGTTCAATCAAGAGCCCTTCAGGTCCTTCTAACACTACACCAGCACCGCTTCTTTTAGATTAGAAGCTCCATAAACAGATAAAATCCATGATACCTCATTAGTTTGCCGATCACCAACTGGTTCAGAAAGTTCTACCAGAAAATTAGCCAAAAATTGAGCTCTAATTGGCCCTCGAAACTCGTATTGTATTCCATACTCTGAGAGTTCTATTGCCCATTTGACCAATCTGCCTGATATATCCGGTTTTTGTAATATATACCTAATCAGTAAATCCGTCATTACATTGACTTTATGTTTTTGGAAATAATGCCTTAAACGCCAAGCTGACACAACTATAGCTAATGCGGCCTTTTCTATAGTAGGATATCGCACCTCGGCTCCATGAAGTACCTTGCTCATGAAATATACATGCTTCTGCTCCCCCCTTGATTCTTGTACTAATACCGAATTGACTGCATGTTCGGTCACCGAGTTATACAATGCTAGATCATTATCTTTCTCTGGTTTGCACAATACCGGGGGTTTACTCAAATACTCTTTTAGCATTTGAAAAGCTTCCTCACACTAAACAGTCCACTGAATTTTTTCATTTTTCTTTAGGCATTGAAAATATGGAAAACCCTTATCTCCACTTTTAGCAAGGAAGCGAGATAGTGCTGCCATTCTCCCAGTTAACCTCTACACTTCTTTGACTTTGCTCGAGCTCCTCATATTTATGATAGCTTCGCATTTGTCTGGATTAGCTTCTATCCCCCTCTTAGTAAGTAGAAGCCTAAAAACTTCCCTACTTTAACCCCAAAAACACATTTCTCAGGGTTAAGCTTGAGCTGATACTTGTTGATCATAGCAAATAATTCCTCCAGATCTTCTTAATGCCTTCTTTCTTCTACCGAAGTGACCACCATATCATCTACATAAGCATGTACATTTCGCCCTAGCATTGACACCAATGTTCGGTCCATTAACCTTTGATATGTAGCTCCTGCATTCTTCAATCCAAAAGGCATCACTTTGTAACAATAATTTAAAGTTTCACCCATGAATGTTGTTTTGTCTTCATCCAATGAATGCATTTTTATCTGATTATACCCAGAATAAGCATCTAGAAAACTCAACAAAGCACAGCCCGATGCACTATCCACCAATGCATCTATGTTGGCTAAAGGATAAGAATCCTTCGGACATGCGTTATTTAAGTCAGTGAAATCAACACACATCCTCCAATTCCCATTAGACTTTTTAACCATCACCACATTTGCCAGCCAAGTTGGATATTGAATTTCCCTAATGTGGGCTGCTTTCAAAAGTTTATGCAGTTCCTCTACAGCAGCCTGAGCACATTCCCCACTCAATCGTCTACGTCTCTAAGCTTTAGGTTTAGCTGAAGGATTTATATTGAGTTTATGACATAAGAAATTAGGATTTATCTCTGTCATATGATACACTCCAAGAAAATGAGGAAAGATTATTCCTCAATACTCGTATAAGTTGTTGTTCATGTTCCAGATCCAAATCTCCTCCTATCTTTAACTTCTTGCCATCTATGAATATCTCTTTCACCTCTCCCACAGGTTGAGGTCTTCTTTTCGAGTGCACTAATCTAGGATCTAACTCTGAATCCACGACGGTTTCTACCGTGCTAACAGAAAACGCAACCTTCCGCCTTGTCCTAAGACTGTCTTCATAACATTTGTGAGCTACTTCTTGATTTACTGATAAAGTGACTATTTTCCCATCATCAGTAGGGAATTTCATCTTCAGGTGGACTGTAGATATCACAACCCCCAATTTGTTGATAGAAGGCCTCCCTAAAAGTAAGTTATATGATGAAGGTGCATTGACAACTATGTAGCTTACAAATATAGTTTTGGCGGCTTCCTTATCTCTAAAAGTCGTTCGCAGATCAACATACCCTTTAACTTCTACCTGATCTCCCGAGAATCCAACAAGTACCTTGTCAAAGAATTGTAGTTGATCTATTGGTATTCCAAAACATCACATCTGCCGAACTCCCTTGATCGATCAACACTCTATGAACATTCCTTCCCATCATAATAACAGATAAAACTATCGGGTCATCTTCATGTGGCACCACTCCTTTTAGATCTTCACTTGAGAAGACAATATCTAGGACTTTCTTTGGCCGTTCAATTTTCGTTGTGGTCATGACACTCCTTACATATCTCTTCCTAGCCGAACTGGTTCGTCCTCCTCCAGCAAAGCCTCCCGCTATTGTATTGAAATCCCCCAAGATGGGTATCTCATGCAAGTCGGTCGCCGAGGGTGTCTCAGATGGTTCTGCATCAGCATCTGCCTTTACGTATTTCTTCATTAATCCTCTGTCTAGTAACGTGGATAACTGATTGGTTAAAGTATCATGACCCCCAGCCTGATGGAATTTACACCAAGCGTTCGGTCGGGTCCCGAGTGTCCTCCTAGTGTTACTAGGATAACGTAGATGCTTAAATATTTCTGCATCCTCTAGTATCTTCGCCGGGGTTAACCTAAGATTAGGCATTCTACGAGTTCGATGATATTCGGTTCTTTTCTATGCTAAATAAGGAACGAACTTGCCATCTGACCGAGTCTGCGGAGGAGTTCTTTCTCTTCTGAATGGCTTAACTTCTCGTTCGTTCCTTGCATTAGTCAACATCCTCTTATCTCCCGCTTTTTTATGTCACATGGCTTCTTCAGTTTCTATTTCTACCGTTGCTCTTTGTCTTATCTCCATTAGAGTCTTTGGCGGGATCCGATATAAAGATTCACTAAAAGAACTAGCCGGGAGTCCCTTTACAAAGGCTTTCACGAGTAATCCATCGTTAGGATCCACCATTCTCATGCTAACATTGGTAAAGTGATTGAGAATCTGCTTTAGTGATTCTTCTGTATTTTGACGTATGTCAAACATGTTTGCCATCTCTACAGGTTTAGCCCTATTGGCTGAAAATCTTTCCAGGAAAGCACGTTTGAACTCCGCAAACGAAGTGATTATGGAACTCGGGATAGTGTTGAACCATTCGAGGGCGATCTCGGCCAGTGTGCCGGTGAACATCTTGCAACGTATTGCGTCGGTTCCTCCCGATATTAGCATCCGGGCTTGAAACGCTTTTAGATGTAATTCAGGATCAGAGTTCCCCATAAAGGGTGTGATCTTTGAGATCACAAAATTATGTGGAATCGGCTCCTCCATAATTTCATTTGACAGAGGATGGGCTTCATTAACCTCAGGATTTAGACGACTGGAATATCGGTAGCCAATCCTGGTGGCGTCCAGTCTGTTTTGCATCTCTTCATTTGCCTTCTTCAATTGTTCCTGTTGTTGGAAAGCGTTTTCCAACTTCCGATGTGTTTCCTCTGCTTCCTTGTGAAATCATTCTCTTTCACCCAAGGCCTCATCTCGAAGGAGCTGAAGGTCTTCTTCAGCTATCTTACGAGCTTCCTCACTCTCCTTTTAGATTTGAGCTTGATCGGCCTGGACTTTCAATTTGATTTCCTCATTTTGTTGCTGTAACTCCATAATGCTTTGCATTATCTGTTGCCGGGTCGGTCCTTCTCGCGCTGGATTTCTGTTTCTATTCATTATTGCTGCTTCCAGAAACATGTGCCCTTTCTACTCGTTCTTTATTGAAGTGGAGTCAGGATCAAGTTTTACCGAACCCCACGGTGGGCGCCAATGTTCCAGTCAAGAAAAATACTAGATAATTCTTAACCAAAAACAAAAAGAAAGAAATATTTTTAACCTTAGCTTAAACTTGCTTAGGTAAAAAACAATATGTCCCTTGACCATGGGAGTAAAATTTGTATTTATAGAATAATCAGCTACAAATATTGGATTTTGTAGATAATACATAACAAAATAAAATTATCTTTTTCCCTAAAATATCTCTCAAAATAATAACAAACCCCCCCCCCCTTGAAAACCACTAAATATGTTTAAAATATAACCTCCTAAATATTCTAAAAATCAAATCCCCCAAATATCGGACATTGATTATCTTTCAATTTTCTACAAACGCCTCAGACTCATACCTATCTCATCATGTATTCGTCATCTCGCCTTTATACCGAACCCCTCTAACCATCACCTCGTCCCATGACTAAAGTTACTTTCTCGATGCCTCAGCATAATTACGAAATGCTATTCCCATGCAGGTACATAAACATAGAAAGAGTTTGCAACAGCCTCATTGACAAGCAAAGCTCTAACTACCATGTCCATTGCTTATATCGTTGCACCCCCATTGAAAAGAATTAAGCCATAGTTTAACTTTTCCTCACGATTATTTAGCAGCTTCTGAATCTCAAGCTACAATATAAAATAGCAATTAACAATTATACAAGGAGTTTAACTATGCTATAAGTATTTACTATCAATTATATATGTAGGATTCAAACAAAATAAGTATTATATGTAGAAAGAGGAATTAAACAATTTCAAACGGAGGCAAATTTTAAGAAAGACGTAAAAAAAATAGAGTTACTACATTAATTGGATTCAACCGAATTAAATCTAGATCCTAAGTTAAGAAGTCAATAAATTACCTTAACAAGATACAAATAACCAAAACAATAGGTCAGGAAATGAAGACTAAAGAGAATGGCACAACACTTTATTCGAAGAAGCACAATTTATGTGTAACATTTATTCCAAAATCTTCTCAAAACCATCATTACATTTAAATAGAATAAATATAGATTATAAGCAAGTGACAACAATTAAACCCACATCTTTAGCTTAGAAGGCTAAGGGTTATAATAGTTTATTATTTTTCATTTAACATCTTCAGTTTGAACTGATCAATATATCAGTTTGAACTTATACATGAAATCTATTGCAGACTAGAGTATTAACGGAGATGGATTATTACCATGTATTGATGTGTTGATATGTTTAAAAACCTAGAGTATAAACCATTCTCAAGAAAACCAATCATGATAATGAAATATGATAACTAATCCTAAGATGGGATAAACTAAGACATGATTAGATACTCCATAAATTATAACAATTACCTATAATATATCTATAATATTTTTATCATAAACCCTTGACAAATACACTAACACATTTGTCTTGGTATTTTAAGTTCTCCATGAAGAACATTTTTGGACCATCAAAGTAAAATTTATTATGTAGACAATTGCTTTTCTTTAAGTTCAAATGAACAAGATGTTCAAGATAGAGCATGTTAACCTAGTAAGTAGTACAACCCTGTATTACACAATCAAGAACCATATCTGACTATGACTATATGATTAGTTATTTTGCTTACCAATATCAATTGAAGAAGCAACCCCAAGGCCACAAACACATCCCAAAACGAAAATATTCAAGAAGCTCCTCAATATGCTACACAAGAGAACAAGCATTTGTTGAGTCCAGGTATCCAAGTATCTAAAGAGAAGAACTAACCCAGAGTGTTAATCAGCTAACCCAAGAACAATAAAAGAAAAAGGATAAAGAAAGGTTGAATTTTATAGAACTTAACAGCCCAAGCCAAAAAAAATTAATAAAGATTAGCACATGTAACCTAACCTACTTGATCAAAGGAAAACATACCAGAATAGTCTTTATCACCCACTAGTGCAGAATTGGATTTCTACCTCGCCTAATAGGCCTCGGTTGGCCAGGAACCGAAGCCTATAATGGCGCAGTGGCAATTTTGCAATTATAGGCAACTTTTATGCCTCGGTTCACCTACAACCCGAAGCTAAAAGCAGTTATAGGCCTCGGTTGTATAGAAACCGAAGCCAAAATCGCTGTTAGGCCTTGGTTAAGAAGGCCCGAAGCCAAAAAGGATGCCCAAAATTTCAAAAATGCCATTCTCGTTTTGACTTATAGGCTTCGGTTGGGACAAAAGCCGGTGCCAAAAGTGGTATTAGGCCTCGGGTGTTAGGGACCCGGGGCCAAAAGGCGTTATATGCCTCGGTTCTAAATTGAACCGAGGCCATATTGTTTAATTAGGGCTCAAAACTGAACCCCCTTTCTTCCTCGCGCGCGCTCCTTCTCCATTTCTCTCTGGAATTCCGGCCACCATCGCGCGTTGCTCCTGTGCTGCCACTGCCACTGCCACCCCGTCGTTGTCTCCTCCTTCTCTCTCCGCGACTTCCGGCGGATACAATACTAATAATTTAAATGTATTGAATCTTGAATTGTCCGATTGGACAGTTTAAGAAGATTAATCACTTTCTAGTAATTTATTAGTGCATATATATATATATATATATATATTTTTTTTTTTTTTAAAATACATATCTTAAAATTCATGAATATTTGTCAATTGTGTTTTGTATTGATCTTCGGGTGCATATTTGAGTGTGGTTTATAATCACTTTCATTTCGTATATCCTGAAGGCCAATGCAAAATGCTGGCAAAATTTCGTGAAATTTAAGATATGTATTTTAAAAGTAATATGTACCAATAAAATAAAGAAAGTGAATCTTCTTAAATGGGATAGGGTCACACCTTCATTACGACGTGAGCATTGATTCAAAGATTACTGAAATTATTCACGCAATTTCAGTATGGATCGAGATTGGATTAATTTACCACGTATTAGCACTGAGTATGAGAATGGAGTAGAGGAATTTATAAAATTTGCGCAACGTTATGAGGGGAGAAGTGATGATGAGATGAAGTTCAGATGTCCTTGTGTCAACTGTTTGAATGGAAGAAAATTGAATGCAACTCATGTTAGGGAGCATCTTATTTGTGATGGTTTCCTTAGAAGTTATACAATATGGATATGGCACGGCGAATTAATACACATTCCAACTGTTTCTCGGACTGAATATCTTGCTAATTCCTCCATGAAAGAGCGACGAGAAGAGCGACGAGAAGAGCAATTTGAAGAGCGAGTAGAAGTAGAAGAAGACAATATGGAGGACATGATACGGGATGTTGGCGCAGAAGCTTTTGCACAAGCGCATTTATATGAGACGATGTCTGCTGATGCAGAAACTCCGTTGTATGTTGGTTCAACTAAGTTCACGCGATTATCAGCGGTTTTAAGACTTATGAATTTGAAAGCGACCAACGGTTGGACAGATAAAAGCTTCACAGAATTGCTCGTGCTCTTGAATGAAATGCTTCCCGAAGGAAATACTCTACCCACTCGAAACTATGACGCCAAGAAAATTCTTTATCCGATGGGTATGGAGTATAAAAGGATACACGCATGTCCTAATGATTGCATATTATACTGAAAAGAATTTGAAGATTTGAAAAAATGTCCAAAGTGTGGGTCATCACGGTACAAGCAGAAAAGAAATAGTGAAGATAATGGTCAAATAGAGAAGGAAGGATCTGCTTTGAAAGTAGTCTGGTACCTTCCAATCGTGTCCAGACTTAAGCGTTTGTTTGCAAATCATAAAGACGCTAAAAACCTTAGATGGCATGCAACTAAGAGAAGATGTGACGGACTCCTTCGTCATCCAGCTGATTCAATGCAATGGAAAAATATTGATCAAGAATTTCTCAAGTTCGGTGAAGAATGTAGAAATATTCGTTTTGGCTTAGCTACCGATGGAATGAATCCATATGGTAATTTAAGTACAAACCACAGTTGTTGGCCTGTTATATTATTCATTCACAACTTATCTCCTGGACTCTGCATGAAGAGAAAATACATGATGTTGTCTATGATGATATCTGGTCCAAAGCAGCCTGGAAATGACATAGATGTATATCTCAATCCTCTAGTTGAAGACTTGAAGTTGTTGTGGGTTGATGGTGTTGAAGTATTTGATGTTGTTGCTTCTGAAACTTTCATGATGCATGCAATGTTATTTTGCACCATTAATGACTTTCCAGTTATGGTAATTTGTCAGGGTACAGTGTCAAGGGTCATAAAGCATGTCCTATATGTGAAGAAAACACTGCATCTCATCAATTGAAAAACGGAAGGAAGACCGTGTATCTGCGCCATCGAAGGTTTTTACAAGCTAATCATCCTTATCGAAGGTTAAAGAAAGCATTCAATGGACATCAAGAGAATGACAAAGCACCAACTCCATTAACTGGCATTCAAATTCATGAAAAACTTAATAAAGTACATCATGTATTTGGTAAAACGTCCAAGAAGTCATCTACATCGAGCCCTTGGAAGAAAAAATCAATATTCTTTGACCTTCCATATAGGTCGAAGTTAGAAGTTAGGCATTGCATAGATGCCATGCATGTAGAGAAGAATGTATGTGATAGCTTGATTGGTACACTACTCAACATTCAGGGAAAGACAAAAGATAGAGTAAATGCTCGTTTGGATTTGGTTGAAATGAAGATCCGAGAAGACTTGGCACCAAGGGAGGTTGGTAGGCGCACTTATTTGCCCCCTGCATGTTACACTATGTCCAGACAAGAGAAGATAAGTTTTTGCTTATGTTTAAAGAGTGTCAAGGTACCTCAAGGATACTCTTCAAATATTCAGAGTTTAGTGTCCATGCAAGACTTGAAGCTTGTTGGCCTAAAGTCTCACGATTGCCACATCTTAATGCAACAATTGTTACCTGTAGCTATTCGTGGAATTTTACCCAAAAATGTTAGACAAACTATAACGCGTTTGTGTGCATTCTTCTCTTCAATTTGTAGCAAAGTCATTGATCCTTTAAAGTTAGATGAACTTCAAGCCGAAATTGTTATCATCTTATGTCAGCTAGAGATGTTTTTCCCTCCATCATTTTTTGACATCATGGTACATTTACTTGTTCATGTGGTGAGAGAAATCAAGTTTTATGGACCAGTATACTTAAGATGGATGTATCCCATTGAACGTTACATGAAGATTTTGAAAGGGTATGTGAAAAATCAATATCGTCCAGAAGCTTCAATGATCGAAAGATATATTGCTGAAAAAAATGTCGAGTTTTGTTCAGATTACATGGCAAAAGCAAAATCGATAGGAGTTCCTCACAGATCATGGTTGAATAGGTGTTCTATAAGTAACAGCATACGAGGTGTGAGTGTGGTTACCAAAAATCGCGAAGAGTTGATGCAAGCACACCTATACATATTGAACAACACAAATGAGGTAATGCCTTACTTATCTGCACACAAAGTCATTGTGAAAGAGAACAATCCAAGACAATCAGAGAAATGGCATTTGATGGAGCACAATAGAACATTTATGCCTTGGTTTAAATCTGAGGTTTTGAAAGATTCGCAATGCTCTGAGACTTTGATGTGGTTAGCAAATGGGTTGAAATTTGATGTCATCTGTTCTACAGGTTATGAAATCAATAATTGCACATTCTATAGAAAGTCTCTTGATGATAAAAGCACAGTACAAAATAGTGGAGTCAGTCTTGAAGCTGAGTCGCTACAATTTTCTACATCTAAAGATCAAAATCCCGTAGTAGGATCAATGACATACTATGGTGTAATACAAGAGATATGGGAGGTTGATTATACCATGTTTACTATTCCACTGTTCAAATGTAAGTGGATTGACAATAAGAGTGGTGTCAAAATAGATGAATCATGAATGATTCTAGTGGATTTTCGAAAGGTGGGTTATCGAGACGAGCCATTTATCATGACACAACAAGCATCTCAGGTTTTCTATGTTAAAGATCCTGCGTCTGTACATTGGTTTGTCGCTCTTCATGGAAAAAAACAGATTGATCCTAATGAAGAGAATATGAGTGATCTTAATATTGCTGTCACCCACCCATTTAGAAGAACAATAAATGTTGATGAAATCCATCTAGTTGATGATGTACATGCAATTCGAGAAGATCACGATGAAGGAATATACATATGACCAATCAATAACTTTATGTATGAATTTCATATTCTTGTTAAAATTTAGGTGTTTTGTTAAAGAATGTTTTATATATTAATTTGTCAGTTGCTTATTAATGTTTTCTTATGTTTTCCTTTCACAGATACATGGCTGAACATTATACTTCATCAGAGGATGAAACACCTACTAAGAGACCCACCAGAGGAGCCACTAGGTTGAGAGAGCTCTTAATTAGAAGAGCTAAAGGTCAGAAAACACATGTTGATATTAACGTCGACACTGGTGAGCCTAGTGGTCGTTATGGGGACGTCTTCAAAAGCTATTTAGGAATGTTGGCACGAGAGAGAATATCAATCCTTACGCCATCTTTTGATCATGTCACTGAAGTTGATCGTGAAATGATATGGCAAGATTTATTGGTAACTAATATTAATGTTATTAAAGTTATACTTTGATTTTGTTGATAATATGATAAATATTGTTGATGACATTTTCTATATTGCAGCTAACATTTGATATTCCAAATGTGCCGACGCTAAGACAAAAATGTTTGTCATCGGTGGCTGAGAAATTTCGTGGTTTTAAGACCAAGTTGACGTCAAGGTATGTCTTTGGACATAAAAAGAATGAAAATCCATTGTTGAAATACACTTGGATTGATGAAGACACATGGCATCAGTTTTTTGAGCTTCGGACATCTTAGGGATGGTAGGCATGTTTATTTGAAATCATCAATAGCACAATTGATAATTATGCAAAATTTTAACTAATTCATAAAGTGGGTTTTATATGTTACAGGTAAAGAGGAAAAAGGCTCAAAGTATAAGTGCTCAAAATAAAAACCCGCACATATTATCTCGTGGTGGGTATAGAAAACTTGAAGAGAAGATAATGACAGAAAAGAAAAAATCTAGGCCCCCACCTTCTGAGAGTGAAGATACTGAGACTCCTTCACCACCATCACGTCATCAGAAGTGGAAGTTAGCCCGTTTACGCTCATCGGGCAACTACACTTTTGACTCTGCATGAGAAATTTCTAAGAAAATTGTAAGATACAATTCTTATCTAAATTGCTCGTTCATGTTTTATATTGTATTTTTATTTATAAATTTTTTTGTTACATTGTAGGATTCGTTGGTTGAGCAGACCTCCCAAGGAGGATTCATTCCAAAAGGTCGTCATGACATACTTGCTGCTGCAATTGGACGACCTGAGCACCCTGGACGTGTGCGTGGTGCTGGATCAGGAATCGGCATACGCCAATTTTTTGGTTCCTCCTCTCATCAGTCTTCATGCAGTCATGGTGCTGATTATGAACAAAGACTAAAGGAAATGATCACGGCGCAGGTGAGAGAAGAACTAATGCGCCAATTTGAGCATTATGGCATTCGTTCGCCAGTGGATCATCCGCCAGAACTAGACCCATTTGTGCCTCCCACGGGTAAATTTGTTTTCTATAAGTTATGAATTGAATAAATGATATTTAATAAAGTAATTGAATAACATTAATAAATCGTTGACTCTAACAGGTAGAAGCGGAAATGGGAGTTGTTCAGCTCCACCCAGGGATGACATGGATGACACTCATCCATGTCAGCTATATATTTGGGATGGTACAGAGAAGACACTAGTGGCTCGTGGAAAAGTATTTGAGGCAGCCACAGTGCTTCATGGCATGGAGTTATCAGAGGATGAGGTTAAGGTCACGGTAGAGGAGGTTCTCATGCCGTATGCTTTAGTTCCTGTGCCAACATATGAGGTGTATACTGTGGCACAGGCATTCCAGTGTTTCCTCGCCTGGCCTAGAGATTTGGTTGATACTGACCCCCCGGTACAGACTCTTAAACCCACAAATATACTACATTTTTAAGTTTACATGTTTATTATATTCAAACTTAAATTATATTCAATTTTAACTGAAATTGCATCAATATAGGAAAAACCTCAATCAAAGAAGATTCTTCTATCTTTGGACGATCCTCTTGGTGCATTGCTCCAACTTGCAGAAATCATAGCTGATAAGCCGATGCAGGTTGCTTGGGATGCTAACATTTTTGGGAGAGATCTTGACATCCCACTTTACTTGCATTCCCAAGATGTCTTGGAGCTTGCACAGGGACAAGAGGAACTCAATATTACCATTATTCAGTTATGGATGATGTAAGTCTTTTAGTCGTTATATATAGTTATTTGATAAATTTATCTATTTACTTATATCAAATCAATTTTTGGTTTAGGTATCTGTCTGGTGTCACTGAAACTGTGGGGCTGAATGATCTATATGGGTTTATAGACCCCCAACTCACCCATGAAGGCAACAAGTTTGATGACATCCAAGCATATGTGACCAAATGCTTTCAACGTGGAAAAGAAATTTATTTTGTCCCTTATGTTGCTGGGTAAGTCATTTTTGTTAACTTATGAATATAATTAGTCAATTTAATGCATAACAATGAATTTATTTTCTTATCAGGCGTTATTGGCAGTTACTTGTGGTTTCCCTAAGGGAGAACCTTACTGTGTGGTTTTGCTCTTTGCATCGTCCTCCCCCCAACCATCTTAGACAAGTGATAGATTGGTAAGAACCTCAATATCAATCTTATGAATATGATATGTTATATAAAAAGATCCTAACTTATTCCTTATATCGTAGTTCAATTGTTGCACATAACATGTTGTTAGGGAGATCAACGGCTAAGGCAAAAGGTCTTGTATGATGTTCTCTCCAGGTTTGATATTTCTATCCATATCTTCATAATTGTTTGCTTGATTTTCTTCCTTAATTAATTGTAACGTTGTTAATATAATGTAGTGTAATAGAGAAACCGGCTCATATGAGTGTGGTTACTATATAATGCAATGGATGACAACCATTGTGCGTGCTCGTATTACAACAAATTGGGAAACGGTAATATATATTTGAATTAAAATGAATACTTTGCAATATTTCCTTTTTATATACTAACTTAACTTAATCTATTATTTTGTAGACATTCAAGAGTCCTGCAGCAATTCCCGCAAAGTCCATCAAGTTTGGTAGGATAGCATGTGCCAAATATATAATTGAAATGTACAATACTATTGATTAGGACATCTATCTTGATTGTATATGATTTGTAATTGTCTTTTAAATGAATTTGAATTGTGGATGCATTATAAAATATCTTGTTCTGCCCTATTCTGGTCTGTGTTGGGTGTTGAATAAAATTTGCAGGTTTTAAATGTGGGAATAACACCAAAACAGAAATCGCATTAAAAAAAACAACATATTAGGCCTCGGTTCATACCAAAACCGAGGCAAAATGGTGAAATATGGCCTCGGGTAACACTCCAACCGAGGCCAAAAAGTGACATATGGCCTCGGGTAATACTCCAACCAAGGCCTAAAAGTGACATATGGCATCGGGTACCAGTCCAACCGAGGCCAAAACGTGAGCAAATTTTTTAAAAATGTAAAAACGTTAGCACATATTGCTTCGGTTAGGCCAGAAAACCGAGGCAGAAGAGGGTTTCTATGGCCTCGGGTGCCGGGGAACCGAGGCAGAAGAGGGGCTCTATGGCCTCGGGTTGCGACCGAGGCCAAAGGCTATCCTCCTTTGGCCTCGCCCCAATATGCCTCGGTCCAAGAACCGGTGCAGAATATGAAAAATAACCGCTGCCAAAAGGCCTTCCTGCACTCGTGACCCCTTAATGTTCTTCACAACAATCTGAGGTTGAGGATATTGGTTTCGAGGTCCAACATACTTTCCTAAAACTTTGAGCCAATGTGTCATTGTGGGAACAAAGCTTTGTGTGATGGGTGAGGTCTAGGTGCAATGGAGGTGATGTTAAGGTGATGGTAGTTGCCGTGAGATCCGTGGGCGATGGTTGTGCCGTGAGGTTTGTGTACGGTGGCGGTGAGATCATACCATGATGGCACTGAAATCAAGTGTAGTGTCGTTGAGGGTATGCGATGAGGTTACGAGAGTTGTTGTGACCGTGTTCGAGAGTAGTGGCGGTGAGGGTATGTGAAGGGAGTCACTAGTGCAATTTTGACTTTTTTACTTGGGTGATATGTCTCAATTTTAAAGAAACCGAGGCATATAAAATCACGGTGACAATTTTGAAATTTTCGCAAACTTATATGCCTCGGTTGCCAGAGAATTGAGGCCTATATATGGTATATGCTTCGGTTGTTTTAGAACTGAGGCATATAAGTTTGCTAAAATTTCAAAATGGTCTTTTTTTTTAATTTTATTTTATGTAGAGGCCTAAAACTCTGTCTAGGATTAAATTTCGAAGAGTTGTGGACGCTTTATTTCTTCACTTTCTCTAAGTCGCTTCCTCTTATCCAAGCATTGTGCGATTTCTTCTTCTTCTTCTTTTTCTTCCTCTTTTTCTTCTTCTTCTTCTTCTTTATGTCTTTCTCTAATGTTCTTCCCAACCTCTATTCTTTGTCGCATAAACGTACAACTTTGCCACACTGCCACTCAATGTCTAACTTTGGTGAGTGTTTCTTTCGAATTTTCTTGCATTTTTTGTGAAATTGATGTCTTTCTTGGTTTCTTTTTTTTTGTGAACTTTGAGTTTTCTTTATTAACGATTTATGCCTCGGTTCTCTATAACTGAGGCCTAAGATTGAAGTTTATGCCTCGGTTGATAATTGAGGCAAAAAACTCACCTGTTTTACCTCGTTCAGATATGCCTCGGTTATTGAACTGAGGTATAAAAACCAAAACAACCGGTGCCAAAACCCTTTCCTGCATTAGTGAGTGATCATGGAGAAAGTTACATTAGGGTTTACATAAAAGAGGGAAGAGAAAATTAAAGGAAAAAATGAGAGGGAAACAAAAAAAATGTATATTATTTAGATATGTAGGTATTAATCTGGATGTAAGAGGTGAAATTTATCTATAAATTAAAATCAAAAGGTAAAATTTTGTATATATCGTTAAATTTATCTACAGATTATCATCAGTAGATAATATCTGTATGTAATCTTTAGTTTACCTACGAATTATAATATGTATATAATATTTGTATGTAACATTAAATTTATCTACAAATTTTTATTTGTATGTAATAATCGGTAGGTAAATCATGATTTTCTTGTAGTGATCAAATTGTGCATTAACACTTCAACTAGAAGCACATTATGATTGTTGAATTAGGCTCCATTGCTTATGACTCCACTTCGAGGTATCCTTTCTTTGTTGTTGTCACTGTCGCAACCGGAATTGCGACGGGACGACAAACCAAAAAAGAAAAGGGGTTTAAAAAGATATTTGGAGTCGCCACCATAGTTACTTATGGAAAACTATGAAAAACCATAAAATAAAGCAAGTCTGCGAAAAAAATAGATTTTTGGATCCGGGAGTAGGTTACGCGTAGGGAAGATGTTAGCACCCTACAGCGTCCGCACGAAGGCAGTACCTTTAATTAAAAATGCAAAGTTGATGTGGTTTTCACAATATTAATTTTCCCCTAAAAGAAATAATAAGACAAAACTGCTAAAAAGAAACAAAAATATTTTTTTGATTTTTTGGGCCCGACAAGGATTGACCTTGATCCTACATATTCTCATTAAAGATGAGAAATCGGGGTTACATAGTTCTTTAAAAGATATTTGAAAAACAATTGAGAAAAAAATTTGATTTTTTTTAGAGGTGAACCTGACAAGGACTGGCCTTGCTCCTACGTATCTCACGGTGGAGAATCAAGAATCATGTAATTCTTAAACAAATATCTTGTCTAAAAACGTTGATGTTTTTATATTTTGAAATTTTATATATTTTTTTTTGGTGTTTTTGAATTATTTGAAAACATGTGTCATACGATGCGAGCGATCGAACAAACACTAAAATATAAAGAAAACTATTTTTGGTATTTTAAAAATGAGTGTCACACGGTGCGGGCGACCGAACAAACACAATAAAGCAAAATAGAACATTTTTCATTTTGAGATTTTCTTATTTTTTCTTTGTAATTTTTATAATTTAAAACATTTTTGTTTTCTCTTTTTTTTTGAGAAATAATAATAATAATAATAATAGATAAATAACAAAAAAAGGATAAAAGAAAATTTAATAACAAAAAGGACAAAAGTGAAAGAAAGAAAATAATAATAATAATAGGGTGCATTAGTAATGTGTGAGGTGCATGAAGTAAACATAAAACACAGGCCCAAAACAAGATAAACATAAACAGGGGTGCAAGGTTATCAATTATGGTGGTGCACGAAGTAAAACATGAAACATGGGTGGTAGGGGTGCGAGGTTAGTAAATATCAGGGGGTACTCGCAGATAAAATTAAAGCAGGGGTGCGAGATAAAGGAAAAATGGGGTGCGCAAAGTAAAGTATGAAACAAGTGTGGCAGGGGTGCGAGGTTAGTAACTATTAAAAGAACTTTTTTGAACTTTTTTATTTTTGACACGTGTCATTTCACTATTAAAAGAAATTAAAAAAAATTAAAAAATATTAAAAAAATATTAAAAAAATTCAAAAAAACCAGAAATTAATACGTGGCATTGACTTTAACACCGTCTGGTCAAGTTAACGGTGAGGACCAAATTGAGTCATTTTTAAGAAAATGAGGACCAAATTGAGACAACGAAAAATGTGAGGACCAAAATGAAATTTCATGACAAATAGAGGGACCAAAAGGGTAATTTAACCTAAAAAAAGTAAACAAAATATGATTAAAATCAAAATTAAAAAAAAAAAACAAAAAATTAAAAACAAAAATTTAAAATTAAAATAAAATAAAATAACATAAAATAAACAAGTTAACGAAACCAATATTAAATAAAATAAAACAAGATTAAACTAAATTTAAAATGAGATGAAAATAAAGTAGGAAGATATTCATACTCAAATCAATGTTCACTGCTTTTTTGTTTTTGTTTTATTTCCTCATCTTCCTAATTATTTTGTGAAGACAAAATTATTTTTTTTTACCCAGACGAAATTGGATGTTGACAATCACCATAAGTCACAAAGCCTTTATCCTTTAGCTCCAACTTTGCAAACTTGGACTTGTCACCTGCCTTAATGTTTTATGACTTGAAAAATAACATAGCATTACATGGTACCCTTTGATAGTTTGGGTCCAACATGGTTATGCCTTTCTAGATCCTTTTGGGATCCATTTCATAAATCTCTTAGGTACATCGTATTTTCTAGCATAGCAATTCTTAAGCACATGACCTTTCTTCATACAATAATTGCAAGAAATGAAAGACATAACATTTGGCTGACTCTTGGAAAAGAAACTAGAGAACTTCTTCGCTTTCTTTTCAAGGATTGCATTATAACCAAGTCCAACCTTCCCAAAAACACAATTTGGAGACCCAAGAACAACTTCTAGGTTTGCTTTTCCTCTTGTGAACTTTGCACAAGTTTTCAAAAGATATTTCACTTTATTTTTCAAAGTAGTGCAATTTTCACAAAGTTTCATAACCAACTGTTTTTTAGAACAATCGACTGAATTACAGTAAATCATTTCTAAATGTTCGAAATCAGATTTTAAATCAATTATTTCTGGTTCCAGTTTTCTAGCCAGATATTTAATCCTTTTAGCCTATTGTTCATGACAAAAATTTTTTTAGCCTTACTATGCAACTCTTCAAAGTCATGCAATAGTTCATAATAGTCATTTTTATCTTTGGATGACAAGGAACTTACTTGGCTTGATGAGGATGATTCATATCCGACCATGAGACATAGATTTGCTTCCTCCATTCCTTCTTGAGATGAACTACTTGTTGAATCATCATTGTCCTCCCAAGCTATGTAGGCACGTCTTTCCTTGGCCTTTTTCTCCTTTTTTCCTGTCACCAAATTTATCCTTCTCTTTGTTAACATTAGGACATTCAATCTTGATATGTCCATGCTGTCCACAATTGTAACATGAGATTTTTGAAGTATTACTTGAATCATTTTGTTTAGAAATGTACCTCCGTTGATTACCTTTGTTGTATATCCTCTTGAGATACTTCCCAAACCTCTTGACTACTAGATTCATGTTCCTATTATCATTTGATTCAACTACCTCTTCCTTGGGTTCATCACTTTTCTTGGAACTAGTCATCAAGGTTATGGTTTTTCTTCATCACTTTCTTGATCCGTTCATTCAGTTCAAGGCTTGACCACCTGCTTATTTTCAGCAAGACATTTAGGAGTGTATGATCCATTAAAAATTGCATTCCAAATCCCTTTATTTATTGATTCAATGAAAATTTGCATTCTAATTTTCCAAGACTGATAGTTTATGCCACTAAACATAGGTGGCCTATAAATAGAGGCACCTTTAGCAAAAGAGGGTTTATTTTCGGGCATGTCAAAAGATTTTTTTCATCAAATTTGAATAGCGTTCAAGAACCTTGCTCTAGATACCAATTGTTAGTTTGAAATGGTGATTGAAGCCAAGAAACGGGGGGGTTGAATTGGATGTTTAAAACTTCTTCGAAAGCACAAAACCCCTTTTTATTGAATCAAATAGACTATGAAATTTGAATGCAAGTGTTGCAGAATAGTACACTTTCAATTGGTCAAAAAATAAAACAAATGATTAAATTGTTCTTGAGCCTATGAAACAATTGAGTAAAATTTCAAATCATCGGCTAAAATCTAGGGAATTTATGCAGAATGCAGAATTCACAACTTTAACTCAAACAACAAACTTTTACACACAAGACTTGTTCCAATCAATATTTCTAACAACTATGCAACATCAGATTACACAAAAATGCAATAAAGCACAACAAAGAATGAATTACTTGGTTGTCTTGAGTTTTTAAAGTGATTCAAATTAAATGAGATGAAGGAAAGAGAATTGCAAAGTAGTTTTTATACTGGTTCACTCAATCACAAAGCTACATCCAGTTTACCAGGACAACCTATGCCTGGTTTCCACTAAATTCAAAAGTTTTACAAATCACACACAAAGATTACACTTTTGAACAAAGAAACTCACAAGAATTTTACTCACAAAAATCTAGACTAACACCCTGCAAGAATCACACTCAAAAACCTAAAATCACACCAAGCAAACAACCAGAGGCACAAGAACTACAAAACCTGATAGTGGCTCTCCCTAGCCAACTATACATGATTTCTTCAAGCTACTCCCAAGCCAAAATGCCTCCAAGATCAACCAAATTTTTGCTCTCAAAAACTCAGGAAAAAAATGTTACCCTGCTCTCGAAAACACAACTTATATAGTCTGGTTTAAGTGAAATCAATCAGTTGAATTTTCCATACAATCTGTTGATTTCACTTTACTTAAGTGAAATTAGTCGATTGAAAAATAATTCAATTGCTTGAATACATTCATACCAGAAACTATATACAACAAGCATTTTAACCTCTTAAAACCCTTTTTAACATATTAAAAAGGACATAGTAAGACTAATAAGACATCTAACCTATGTCATATAGCCTACCAACTATTATTTTTGAAATGGTGATTTAGGCCAAGAAAGGGAAAGGGGTTGAATTGACTTTATAAAATTTCTTTGAAAGCTTAAACCTCTTTTCAATTGAATCAAATAGACTGAAAAGTTAGGATGTAAAAGTAGCAGACCAGTACACTTTCAATCAATTAAAAAATAAAACAACCGATTAATTTGTTCTTGAGATATGAAATAGTCGATTAAAAAGACAAATCAGTTAGCTAAAATACTGTAGATTTTATGCAGAATGTAGAATTCACAAATCCAACTCAAACAAGACTTGTTCCAGTGAATATTTTTAACAAGTATACAACCTCAGATTACACAAGAACGCATTAAATCACACCAAATAATGAATTGCTTGGTTTTCTTGGGTTTTTAAAGAGATTCAAAGTGAGTGAGATGAGGGAGAGAGAATTACATAGTTATTTTTATACTGGTTCACTCAATCACAAAGCTACATCTAGTTTACCAGGTCAACCTGAGCCTGGTTTCCTCTATATTCAAAAGTTTTACAAATCACACATAAATATTACACTTTTGAACAATGAAACACACAAGATTTTTTATGCACACAAAAATCTAGACACACACCCTGCAATAATTACACTTACAGATCTGGAATCACATCAGAAAAACCAACCAGAGGCACAAGAACATCCAAACCTGATGGTGGCTGTCCCTAGCCAACCATACATGTGTTCTTCAAGCTACTCACAAGCCAAAATGCCTCCAAAATCAACTAAGATCTTCAAACCATGAGTTGCAGCTGTGTATTGCAGAGAGAAAGAGTTTTCTAGAGAAGAATGACAAAGTTTCATCCTCAAAAACTCAGATTCACACCTCTGCTCTCGAAAAACACAACTTATATAGTTTGGTTTAAGTGAAAAAACTCGATTGAATTTTCCGAAACAGTTAGCTAATTTCACTTTACTTAAGTGAAATCAGTCGATTGAAAAATAATTCAACTAACTGAATGCATTCATACCAGAAACTATATAGAACAACTATTTTAACCTGTTAAAACCCATTTTAACAGATTAAAAAAGACACACTAAGGCACATAACCTATGTCATATAGCCTACCAACATGATATAACAACAACACATTACATTTAACATGTTATTTTCAGATTTAATACACTAAAACTTAATCTTCAAGTGGATCTTTATCAATCTTCATCAAACATCTATGATCTTCATGCACATGGCTTTATCAATTCTTTGCTTCAAGCTTGTTTGTGCCAATCTCCCCCTGAATTGATGAAGCCAACATCCCCGAGTTGAATTGATGAGTTAAGATCCATAGAGAAACCTGAAAAAAACTTTTGCATACAAGATACCAATATACCAAACATACAACCAAGCAAAAGCACACAAGCATACATACATATCACATATGCATATGCTCCCCCTATCACTAATAATGTGATTTAACTTCAGATTTTAGATTAAGTTTGTTGTATTATATGATTCCAGTAGATTTATTTCAGGTTTTCCAATTTTAACACAATTTTACTCCTTTTTCTCATTTTTATCCCCCTTTTTTGGATTCATCAAATGAAAGTAAATGCATAGATCATTTTGGAAAGATGAAATTTTCATTAAAACAGTAACATAGGATGGTATCAGGGTAACTGATATGCAATACAAATTGAGTAGAATAAAAATAGAAATAAAAAATTCATCATGAAGCTGAGACTGATATAATCAGTCGATTGAAATAGAAAATCAACCGATTAAAAAACTAGAATAGACAGACACACAAAATGTAGCACGAAAATGCAATGCATGACTTATGAGCCATCCCCTTCACTCATTCCTAGGGTTGTCTCTATTGTAGACATTGGAGAGGAGGTGATGAACATTGTGGAGTTGGTCATCCAAGTCTTCAAACCTAGTTGTGTAGTATGCATGATGTTCATTTTGTGCCGTGTGGAGATCTTGGAGCTGATTGAGAACCATTCTCTCAAACTAGGAGTATGCAGGTCCAATGTTCTCAGGAGGGTTATAAAGCTCAATTACCATGGGTCGTGGTTCACCTTCCTCTTGGTTTCCTCCACTAGTTCCCGCTTCATGATCATTGGCTCCAACTTCAATATTTGCACCATGATCTCCTTCAACTAGTCAAGTGTTGCCTATCTTGGTGAATCCCATCTTGTGCATATTTAGTCTTGAAAATGATTTAGAAGACCAGTAGACTCCTCAAGCTCTCCTTCCACATCACACCAAAATGCTCAATGAACTTGGAGATGACCACCACATATGGAAGCTTGAAATCCGTGAGCCTCTTTGCCTTCATCATGTGATCATGAATGGTGTATGTCTATTCCACCATCACACCATTTTGAATGCAGTACATCACCACAAGAGCACCTTCATTCAAGGTTGCATCATTGCTCCCCCTAGGCATAATGATCTTGGTCACCACTATAGCTAGCAACCTCTCCTCCACACGAAGCCTTCCCAGATGGAAATTTCTAGTTTGCTCACATTGATTATGCACACATTGGTTGAAGTATTGCACTTTGTTGAATTCATCCACTGCACTAGTTTCACCTTTACGAACTTGCATATCTCTTTGCCTTAGGCCAGCCACATCCTTCCATGTTTGCCTAATGATTTCCATCTCCACACCTTTGAAACTTATTTTGAGAATGCCATTGCTGAACTTGAGGTTGGCATAAAACACCTTCACCAAATCCGGATACACCTTCCCCGAAAGTTCAAGGAATGTTTTCAAATTTTGACCTTTGAGATGTTGCTCAGGGTTGCCAAAATTCTTTGCCCTCAGCCATGACATGTGAATCACCTTAGGAAGGATTATTTGCTTCCTATTGATTTCAATCAAGAAGGTCAGAATTCTGTCTTCATGGCCTTCAAACCATACTTGAAGCCTTCCATGATTCAAGACATTAGGAGAGGATGGAGTAGGTGGGGCTGGAGCTTTTATCATTTGAGGGGGTTGTTCATTGTCTTTTAGGCATGGTGAATTGTAGGTTTGGCTCTTACTAGCATATGAGAATGCCAATGCATGATGCTTATGCAAGTATTTATAGAATTAACATGTTGATTTTCAAAATCAGTCAATTTATACAAATTTTCTGGTTTCAATGTAGTACAGGAAATCACAGCCAATTAAATGTCAGGGAATCTGTATCAGAGTATGCAGTGATGTGTTTCCCATGCGTTTTATGAACAATCCACTCACAAACAATTCACATCTTATGCATGCACATTGGAAATCATGTAATTAAAGCACTTTTTGGTCAATGCAATCTAAAAAGTTGATTTTAGCTTATGTAATAGTTGTTACATGCTGCTACTATAGTCCAAAAATAGTCATGTGATGGATACTTTGACTGGGTCAATCAATTAAAATTAATTCAAGCAAATCCACATCAGCATAAGTGATTTTAACACATAAAAATACATAGTCAGTCGACTAAAATTGTACCAAAAAACTTATTTTTGGTGGAGTAGCAGTTTTAAGTGAAATTTGTGTGTTGATTTTACAATTTTAATTGACTAAAAATTTTAGATCACATGAAATTCACACCAGACCAATTTAAATGAAATATATGTGCTGTTTTTGTGAGACTTAACAGATTGAAATAGTTCCAGAACACAAACTATGCAGATTTTGAAATTTTAAGTGAAATCTATGTGTTGAATTTGAAAATTTAGCTAACTGAAATTCTGGTAGTTTTGAAATTATTCATATTTTACCACTTTAAATGCAACACACACATGATCTAATAAGATTAACAAGCCAAACAAATATCAACATACTTTCTTCATGTCAAGAATACCTAATTCAGTTATAAGCTTATTAAATCTATCACATGCAAGTGGTTTAGTGAATAAATCCGCCAATTGATTTTTAGTTTTCACAAACATGATTTCAATATGACCTTTTTGAATATGACCTCTTATGAAATAATGCCTGATTTCAATGTGTTTAGTTTTAGAGTGCTGAATTGGATTCTTAATTAGGTTGATTGCACTTGTATTATCACAATAAAGAGGTACCTTCTAGCTTTACACCATAATCCATAAGTTGATGCTTCAACCATATGCTTTCAGCACATGCATGTCTAGCTTCTATGTACTCAGCCTCAATTGTAGAGAGTGCTACACATGCTTGCTTCTTGCTATTCCATGAGATTAGGCTTGATCCAAGTAGATGGCATGTACCACTTGTGCTTTTCCTATCCAATATGCACCCTGCATAGTTAGAATCTGAAAAACCACAAAGAACAACATTAGATTCATTAGGATACCATAATCCAACATCAGTTGTCCCTTTAGATACTTGAGAATCCTTTTTACAGCTTTGAATTGTGATTCCTTTGGATTGGATTGAAACCTTGCACACAAGCAAACACCAAATTGTATATCCGGCCTACTAGCAGTTAGATATAGCAAGGAACCAATTAACCCTCTATATTTGGTTGAATCAACTTGTTGTCCAGCTTCATCTGCATCCATAAGGCAGTTTGTAACAATTGGAGTGGCAGCCTCTTTGCAATCCTCCATTTTGAACTTTTTCAATAGGTCAAAACAATATTTTGATTGGCTTAAAAATGTACCATGCTTGAGTTGCTTCACTTGTAGCCCTAGGAAGTAGGTTAGCTCACCCATCATAGACATCTCAAATTCTCCCTGCATAGTTGCAACAAACACTTCACACATGGATTTATTATTTGATCCAAAGATTATATCATCTACATATAGTTGAACAAGTATTATATCACTTGCGTGCTTTCTAATGAAAAGTGTTTTATCAACCACACATCTAGCATATCCTTTAGATAAAAGAAAGTTGCTTAACCTCTGATAGAGGTCGTATCCCAAGAAATTAAAACAGATAAAATGCAGTATTTGAAAGTGAACCAAGTCGTCTCCCAACGACCAATGTTCTCGTTCAAAGCTTCAATTTCCATATTCAAACACAACACAATAACACAGGGGGGGTTTGGCAGATTTAGATTGTAGAATTATGAACAATTTTGCAAATGTTAATAGATCGAATTAAAATCAGTATTGACTCCTTGAATTTGAATGCAATTTTACTCATCACAGGTCACATAATTAAGGTTTTTGTCTCACCTAATCCACTTGTCCAGACCCACTAAGTGGGGGTTAAAAAAGTGTTTCAATATGCCATTAAGCAATGCATACATCCATTCATCTGTGATAGTTAATCCAATTCATTAAGCATGAACGAAATCAACATGAACAACCAACCCAATCTGAAATTAAGCATTAACAGATTAATAGTAACCATTCACCACAAAATCAAGATGAAAGAGAGACAAAACACGAATTCAAAACAAAACCTCAAATTTCAATTGCATCTCCTTCAAGTAGTCAATACATTAAATTAGAAAGCCATGAAATTCAAATTAGGGTTCACCATAAATTGTGATTCAACCATTCAAATGACTTCAAATTAGTGCAGAAAACGTAAAATGGTGCAACAAACATAAATGAGCAAAGAGAAACAGGGGATGAATGAAAACAACACTGAAAAACGTAAATGCTTCAATATAAATGTTACCCAAGGTGCATAAAACGTTAATACAAGCAATAGGTGTTGTCCATGACTCATAAAATGTCAAAAACGAGTGGAAAATGTGAAAAATCAGCTTGTGCCTCCATGGGTCACCTTCCAAAGCTTCAAAACATCAAAAATGGAGGTTGGAGAGAATGGAGAAGAAGAAGAGTGCGATTGTTCTCATGCATCCAGACCTAATTTCGTGGTCACGTCCAATCTGTCACTCATATTTACAAAATTTCCATTATGGGCTGCAGAATTACAAAAATGCCACTACTGGAAATGATGTGGAAATGATGTGGAAATGATGTGACAACTTTCTTCAACTGAATATTAATGTCCAAACTCCAAAATTGCTTCACCCAAAAACCTAAAAATAATTAAAAACAAAAATTAGGCCAAATAATGTGAAATTAGTCCAAATTTGGAACAATGGCTCAATAAAGCCCAACATATGAAAACACACTAAAGATGAACAATTAAACACTGAACAACTGTCAAATGGGTACACAAAGGCTAGTGGAATCGAGGAAAATAATGACTCATCAACCTCTCATACCACTGTCTTGGTGCTTGTTTCAATTTGAAAACATGATTAGGATAGAAGTGATCTTCAAAGTTAGGAGGTTGTGATACATACACTTCTTCATTTAAGAAACCATTCAAGAATGTACTTTTCACATCCATTTGAGAAAGTTTGTATTACACATGCATGCATATGCTAAAAGTAACCTCACAACTTCTAACCTAGTTACAGGTGCATATGTTTCATCAAAATCAATGCCTTCCTCTTGATTATAACCTTTAGCAACTAGCCTAGCCTTATTCCTAACAGTGTTACCATTTTCATCCATTTTATTCCTAAACACCATTTTGTACCATTTAGGAACAAAAGACCACACATCATTCCTAGTGAATTGATCAAGTTCATCTTGCATAGCAACAACCCAATTACTATCACATAATGCATCATTCACATTCTTAGAATCAATTTGAGAAACAAATGCCATATGTTGAAAGAATGCAAGCTTGTCTCTAGTGGATACTCGTTGTTCTATGTCACCAATTATGTTGTCCTTTGATAATCCCCTGGGTTCAATCCACTCCTTGGGTAAGTTGTTGTCTGCAGATTTTTTAGCCGACTGAATTTCCTTTTCAGTTGGCTAATTTCCTGCAACAGATTCCATTTCTACAGTAGTTTGCTTTTCCTACAATATATCTTCTTCATCTGCAATCTTAGGCATTTGATCTTGCAACTTTGGGTTAGTTTCATCAAATACAACATGCATAGACTCTTCAACAGTCATCAATCTCTTATTATAGACTCTATATGCATGACTTTGTATAGCATAGCCTAGAAAAACGCTTTCATCCGCTTTTGCATCAAATTTGCCAAGACTTTCTTTGCTATTGTTTAAGATGAAACACTTATATCCAAATACTTTTAGGTGACTTGAAACCGGCCTCCTCCCTTTGAAAAGTTCATAGGGTGTTTTCTTTAAAATTGGCCTAATCAACACTCTATTTAAAACATAAAAAGCAGTGTTGACTACATCAGCCCAAAAATACTTAGGTAGTGAATTTTCATTTAACATAGTTCTAGCTAGTTTCTCAAGTGACTTATTTTTCCTTTCAACAACACCATTTTGTTGTGGCGTTCTTGGTGCAGAAAAATTATGCTTAATGCCATGCTTTTACCCAAAAGTGTTCAAACCTTTCATTTTGAAATTCCCCACCATGGTCACTTCGAATAAACACTATCTTGGAACTCTTTTCATTTTCTAGCGTCTTGGCAAGTCTTTTGAAAGCATGAAAAGTGTCATTTTTTTACAGCTAAGAACAAAGTCCATCTGTATCTAGAAAAATCATCAACTATGACTAATGCATAAAAATTGCGCCCAAGGATCATGGTTGGAGATGGACCAAATAAATCCATGTGAAGCATCTCTAAAGGTCTTTCAGTTGAAAAACATTTTTGGGTTTAAAAGAGACCTTGGTCTGTTTTCCTTTTTGACATGCTTCACACACTCTATTCTTCTCAAACTTGAGTTTTGGTAGTCCTTCAACCAAATGTTTTTCCATTCAGCCGATTGAAATGCTGCATGTGTATGTGACAAAGTCTCTTATGCCATAACCAAGTGTCATCCTCTTTTGTAAGCAAACAATGGATGTTAAATGATACATGATGCAGATCAAGTAGACATATATTTTGACTCTTTGTCCCATCAAAACAATACTACCACATGTATCATATATAAAGCAATTATTTGGTTCAAACATGACTTTAAAGCCTTTGTCACATAACTGACTTATACTTATCAAATTATGTTTCAACCCTTCTACCAGTAGCACATTCTTGATGTTGAAAGAGGATCCATTGCCTATGACTGCATTTCCAAGGATTCTTCCTTTGTTGTTGTCCCAATAGGTTACAAACCCTTCCTCCTTCAACTCCAACTTTGCAAATTTGGTCTTATCTCCTGTCATATGCCTTGAGCAGCCACTATCTAGGTACCATAGATCATTCTTTTCCAGTTTTATGACCTGCAAAACAACATAGTATTACATGGTACTCTTTGATAGTTTGGGTCCAACATGGTTATGCCTTTCTAGATCCTTTTGGGATCCATTTCATAAATCCCTTACGTACATCATACTTTCTAGCATAACAATTCTTAAGAACATGACCTTTCTTCATACAATAGTTGCAGGAAATGAATGACATAGCATTTGGCTCACACTTGGAAAATAAACTAGAGAACTTCTTGGCTTTCTTTCATTGATAGGTGTGTAACCAAGTTCAGCCTTCACAAAAACACAATTTTAAGAGTCAAGAACAGCTTCCAGGTTTGCTTTTCCTCTTGTGAACTTTGCACAAGTTTTCAAATGATATTTCACTTGATTTTTCAAAGTAGTGCAGCTATTTCACTTGATTTTCCTAAACCCTAAACAATCTCATGCTCTCTTAGTTTGCCAAACAGTGCAGCTATTGTGATGATGGATAAATCCATGGATTCAGAAATGGCAGTCACCTTTGGTTGTCAATTTCTATCAAGACTCTTAAGCACTTTGATGTTTAGCTCCTCTTTGTCAAATTCTTTGTCTAGACCGATGAGATGGTTGACTATGTGAGTGAACCTCTTTTGAACTTCAGCTATGGACTCTCCTTTTTGCATCTTGAAAAGCTTATTCTCTTGAATCAAGGCATGCTTCCTTGCTCTTTTCACTTCATTCGTCCCCTCATGTGTAACCTCTAGGACATCCCACATTTTCTTTGCACTCTTACATTGGGAGACCCTAAAAATTCATCCATACTCAAAGATGAAGTGATGATATTCTTGGCATTGCAATCATATTGAGCTCTTCTCCTTTCTTCATCAGTCAATTCCATCCAAGGCTTGTCCATCTGCTTATTTTCAACGAGACATTTAGGAGCAGTGAAAATTGAAATGTGTTACTGTGAGGTGCAGTTGAGTGGTTGGGTTCTATTGTAGTCTAAAATGGAACAAGTGGAATGGATTTGGTGATACCTTTGAATAGGTAATAATAGAACTAACTAATGCATGAATTAAGGTCTTTGATTTAAACTTAGGTTGATTGGGTTTGGAGACAAAGGAATGCAAAGAAGGTATAGAGGAGGTTAGTTGAATCAGGACTGGAAACAAATGTTGCATAACCTGAAGTGGTATTAGTTATTATGAGATTTTGCTTAAGTTTAAAGTGTGATTAAAGGATATGGGGCAGAGGTTATAGTACATGACAAGATACTAATGACTAACAAACTGATATGTACCACAATCTAGTAGATTGAAAAGAAAAGAAAGATTTGCCTCAAAAAGACCCCTCATTGATAAGAACCCGATCAAAAGGGTAGATGCCACAATCAAAGATGGATTCGACCTTGCTCATGATACCACTTGAGGACTCCATATGCTCCATATATTGCATGGTTGGATGTCAGATATCAGAAAATATGAAGAGATGCTTCGATGTTGATGATGTAAATAATGTATGTTGAATCTCCATTTTCTCTTACTTTCACTTCTTCTTTTCTTCTTGTCCACACTATAAGTTTTATTTTATAAAAATGGTATCATTTTACCATTATTATGAATATGAAGACATTTCCACTTATTGTAGCAAGTTGATCATTTTTTTAAATAATTTATATATTTTCATGATTTTTTTTCTTCCGATAAATTAGGAAAAATTCATGGCAAATATCTTTGGAAAAGATGTAACATTTTTCTCGAAATAAATATGTAAAAAATTACCTACCGAGACAATGTGACCTTTCCCACGGAAAACGTTTCTAAAAATTATTCATGGAAAACATGATTCATGAAAAATATCTTCCAAAAGTATATTATTCATGATTTTTTTATTGTATGAAATTCATTATTCACTACAAAAGTAATTGTTTTTAGTGAGGTTTATAATTGGCGTTTCTAGCGATTTTAACCCCCCACTAATGGTTTTACTAGGGGTTTGCAGTTCTCCTGACATAGTAAGCGTGACTAACAAATTACTGGGGTTTTTAGCAACCTCTAAAACTAGCACAACTTACAAAGGGTTCCAAAATCCCTATTTATCCCCGAGGTTTCAAAAACCTCCATTAATGCATGGGGTTTTAAAAACCCATGTTAATGCCTAGGGTTCTGAAAACCCTTATTAATGCTTGGATTTTCGAAAACTCCTATTAAGTTAATGCTTATAATAATATGACATTGCTGTAATGCTAAAGTTGTAATTTCATGATAATTATTTGTTTAGTTAATTCCTTGAGTACTTAAGAAAAGAACCTTATTCTATGGAATTTCTTATTTTATGGCTTAACATTTTTGTATTCATTATTACTTTGGAGGATGACTACATTTGACAATACAACCAAAACTAAAAGAAAAGTAATTTGACCATTTTGTATGACCCTACCCTAATATAGACAAATTGAATACTCTTAAAGGCTAAGTTTCTATAAAATCATTCATTTTCATAACACATCTCATTAACTAAAAAGAAAAAAAACTCTAAGGCCACTTCAAAATAAGCAAACAATAAAAATACTCTTTTCTACTCCCATTTTAAAAGCAGTATATGCAGAAAAATTAATGGACTACAACCATATTTTCCATTCAAATGCTACCAATACTGGACTAATAGTCATAGTTCTCTAATATAATAAGTGTTGGACAGGTAGCATTTGAATGTGTGTCATAATTACAAGTGCACTAGATACCTACAATGAACAAAAATGTAAAAGGAAATTCGAGTTGTTCCCTATTATCATAATTAACCAAAAGTTTCCTAGAAGCATTTTTGTTGACAGATTCTAAAATTAAACGAATAATATCGCCTAATGTGGTACTTGATGTTGATCATTTATTTCTTCATTAGCAACACTTCTTTGATCAGATACCTAACATAAAATAATGATAATTAATAACTTTAAAAATAATAATATCAAACATATATTTATTTAATCAAGATTTAAATATTATCATTGGTGCATGATGCATAGTAAAGTCACTAGGCAACTCTCCGTGATAATTTTGTACCAAAAAATTAACCATTATCTTCATTTCATTAAGTTGGGATGTCAATGTAGAAAGCTATTTTAAAACAAAAAATGCAGCTCTTTTGACAATCTTGGTTTACATAACATAGACAATTGACTTATGTCGAATATATTCAAATGTCAAATTTAATAAAAGTAATCCATCATGATCAAAACTAAAAAATTAACCTGATTTTGTAACTGAGCATTAGAAGGATAACTTGAAGATGTTCCACTATATGAATGACCTTTGGAACCAAACACTTTAGATGGGCAAAGACCCAAACCAAAATCCCTAACACGTCCACGATGTTCTTGGCTTCCAAAAACAAAAGCTAAGGAATCAATACTCGATATTTCTTTTGATACAGATGATGATGATGTTGATTCATATGCTTGAATTTTTTTCCTACAAAGAACATAAGAAGAAGCTAATTAAAATATCACTAATTTCCTTCGCTTCATCACTCACAAAAACTCCATTAGCATGTTGACATGTTGTTATCCATACATCTCCTCTACTAACCCTATGGCCACACTCTTTTTCCTATAAAATTGAAGAATATATATATAACATAAAAGGCTAAAAATTGAAACAAAAATTCACATCAAGATATGTAATATTGTCATCATTTCATCTATTTTCCTTGTAATGCTCGTAGATGCACATGTCTGAACAATGGTTTACTTTGCCCTATTATCTTTATTATTTACGTATAAAAATTAATAATCATTAACTTGAACGATGTTGATGAAAAATAATTTCAATATACCTTTATTTTTGAATTTAGTCGATAATCCACAAAAAGAAGCCCAATGATATCTATCTATTCCTACTAGAGCCATTGAGATCAATTCATCTCTAGTATGTGTTCTATCATTTCTAAGTTGGCATAATTCTTGTCAGACGTCTCTCCACTTTATGTTAAGTGATTTGAGGATGTGGCTTGTATGAACATGGGAATGGACATCAAACTTAGTCTTCAAAACATAAAATAGTTAAAATTAGCAAGAGCTATAGTATAATTAAATTATATATATTAAGCTTTTACAATGCTAACCTGAATAGTGTTCTTATGTACGCCTTCTTTGTAATCTATACGAATCTTCTTCCAACTAGAATAGTTAATAGGAAGAGAATTAGAGTTTCTTGCAATGCTACCTAAGAACCTATTCAATAATGCACCACCATATGAAATTAGGTGACACTCATTATTCCGCTACACAACAATCCTTTCATTAGGAGGTAAATGCCACACATAATTGGTTCGTAGTTGTGTTTGTAATTTTCTTTCCTTGATCATCTATCAAATATGAGAAAATAATTGTTACTACTTTATTATAAAGACAAATATATGTATAATATATTATTTAGTACTTTGGATATAGTTGCTTACCAATGACATTAACAAACCACGTTCTTTTTCGGGTTGTAGGCCTTTGTTCATCTTCTTCCAACTCAGTCTCCTCATTTTCTTCCTCTTTATTTTTAGAATATGATAGTGTGATATGGTAGGTATTGTTGGTTAAGATACATGAAAATATTGATGTGGAGGCTGAGAATTAGATTGAGGTGCAATTGGGGGCTGGCTAGTTGAAGATACTTTCACTTTCAAGGTTGCTGAAAATAAATTGGTTAGATATTCCTAAAGCAGAATATAAAATCAAATTGATATATACAGAATCTAATGTAAAACATAATATATAGAATACTTATTCATGAAATATAACAAAATAAATTACTTGGCTGAGGTGCAAATGGAGGTGGATGGAAAGCATATTTAGGACCTTGTTGAATACTTGCTTAAGATGCAAATGCAAGTGGAGGGAAAAATGAAAATCAAGGACCTTGTTGAATATTTGCTTTAGGTGTGATTCAGGTGGAATTCGTACTTCAAGTTTTGGAGGTTGAGTACCGAGTAGTGAAGAATGAGAACTCACTTCAGTTTTTGACTTAGACTTACTTAAAGTTGGAAAGTTCATCTTCAAGTCTCTGACAAACAACAAATAAAAATTGATAAAATTAGAAAAATGACGAAGCCATGTAGAAAAGAAAAGAATCGAAAAGTATGCTTTCAAAGCAGGTAATTAGATGTTATAACTTGTAAGATTTTCAATATTCAAGGTAAATAATAATTATTTTATATTAAATATAGTTGTGTTTTGCTGTTTGTTGTTTACTTCATGATTGAGGCTCTATCTACTATTTTCTTACTCATCAGAACTCTATTTCTAGTTGCCTTGGGCTAACACATTTAAACCAAATATTATTTATCTAGTCTTTACTTGCAGTGACTTTCTTTTATCTTAGTTTACTTTCTATGACATTGCTGCTATATGTACTGTCTAGAAAACTTTCAATCTAAACATGAATCAATGTTGCAGTGAAGGATGTCAAGAGGAGATAAAAAATTGACTCACTAACGGATGATGCATTCTCCAATTCTAGTGAAGAGAGCATGTTCAGTGAAGATGACATTCAGGTTGGCAGAATATGCGCAACACGAAGTACATCAGATGAGGCAGGTAGTGCCTAATATGTAGTGCCTTAATATCTAGGATTTGTTGTTGAAAGAGTAAGAATTGTTGGCATGCAGTCTTTGCAAGCTTGTTTAATCAAAGGGTGGATTGCTATTGCTTGATGCGAAGTCACGCCGCTTCAGTTGTGTAAATTCTCGTAGTTGTAGTTGTATCTTTCTTCCAGGCTATATGGTCAAGTGGATAGAAAACAAGAATGGCCTAAAAGAGTTGCAAATGAAGCAAGTTATGTCATCTAAGTCAATGCATGTTCTGGCCAGTGCTAAAATCATTAGTACATCACACACAAAAGAAGAAAATCAATATGCTCAAGTCTCACAATGGTTAGAAATTATGAAAAGTGATCTAGAGCTAATAATTTCATGAAGAATCACTCAATCTAACTATGAATGACTGAACAAGATAACTAAACCTTTATAAAACTGAAAGTTTGCAATGTAGCAACATGCATGAAAAAGCAAGGCAATGACAAAACAATGAAAATTGTGAGAAGAATTTAAAACAACAACTCCTATAGCTAAAAACTGTTAAAACTGTTTAAAAACTCTTAAACCAACTTGCTACAGCTAAAAACATTAAAAGAAAGATGTTAGAAAGTTTGAAAAACAGACAGAAACTGTCTAGGCTAGCAAAAATAGCTCAAAGCTAGAAACTAACTTAAAACAGCAACTGTAATAGCTAAAAACTGTTAGGACCTCCTAAAGACTTTCAAAACACTTTTCTACAACTCAAAACAGTTAAGGAAACATGTAAGAAATAGTTAAAAACTGTTAGGACTTCCTAAAGACTTTCAAAACACTTTTCTAAAACTCAAAACAGTTAAGGAAACATGCAAGAAAGCTCAGTAAAAAAAATTAAAACAGATTAAATTGTTAGTGAAACCGAAAAATTCAGCAAAAAGGGTTAGTATAGAGCTAGGAAAACTGATTAGTGCATTCAAAATTCAAAACAGGTCCATGATGAAGGATCCATATTAATATTTGTTTGTTAAATGAACGAAATTTTCGTTCATTTAATAATTTGGAACACCCTATTTGGAACACCCTATTTGTTTAACAAAGTTAAAAATCAATATTGTTTAACTCTTTATTTATAAATTTACTTTGATACTTATTTATTTTCCATGTTTTTAAAATATTTTTCCTGCTTTTGTGGTTTAATTTGTGAAAACTCCAGACAGGAATGAATGTAAGACGGGATGAAAGTGGGATATTGTTCAGTCATTATAATAAAATTCAAAAACTTTTATTACCTCATGTTTCTAATTCTAAATCTTGACCCAGAACTATTAATCTCAGTTACTCGTGACTCAATCTAGCAACTATGAGCCTTATTTCCTTAAATTATGACTTCCTAGTATGATATGTCCCTGTGGCTAAATAATCAAAATTATGAAAAAGTTTCAATTTGCATAACATAACAAACCATTATTTAGGTGAATCACAAGACTTGCAGAATCAGGAAAGCTACTCACTTATATTTTACTTTCCTATTCTGACTGTTAAATCTAGGATGCTATTATCATATACTTGTCTTATACAAAGCATTACATTTTCATTTTAGTAGATTATTAAAAATTACCAAATAACAATAAAGTGACAGTAATTATTTGAATGAGATTGATGATGAGTTGCAGGTGTAACTACATGTCTCCATGTATTTATTGGTTGATATATTTTATTTTTGGTTGATATTTTCTTCATCTTCAAGCGGTCTACAAATAAGATAAACACATCAAATTTAACAATGAAGGATAGTAATTTAAGATGAATTAGTAAAGTGACTCAATAATTGAAAAAAGAAAAAGAAAAAGAAAATCTTGCTAGTTGACTCCATCTAGGTTTTGTTGTTCAAATGGCTCACATTTATGAAAATTGTCAACATTATCTCCACCTATATTGTATAAGTCTTTAAGCTTTGAAGTGATTAACTCACACATATCCACTTTGATAAGAAGAACACTTTAACAATGTTGTCTACATGCCAAAGAGAAATAATATAATTAATTGGAGGCCAAGGGTCGCTCAAGCTTAGTGGCAACTTGTGTTGTCGGTGCTTGTTGATAATTCACTTGACATTTGTATTACGAGAAGTGACAAAACACCAATGATTTATTTTTTGTAAACATCAAGTAAAATCTTTCGCACTTAGTTTAGAATCATCTAGAAAATGTTGACAAGCCACCAAAAAAACTAAGTAACAAATTGCTATTTTGTTAAATATTAAAATGTTGATGACTTAAGTTTCCTTAGACAAATGTATCATGAACTCATTAAACTAAAAATTTGTGATATATGACCTAGTTCAGCTTCTGCAACAGGACTCAACAAGTAGAAACAATCCATATGAGTTCCCATGCTAATTGATTCAAAATAATTTCATAAGGTTTTGAAAGGAATGACTTTATTTTCATGTTTAAGCATACTTTAAGCCAAAACAGTACCAACCAACAGAAAAAAACGAAGACAAACATGCTCCCATTGTATTGTTAAAAGGTAAAGGTAACTCGAACTTCCGAAAGCAAAGCTCAATCATCAAAAGCACTCTAGGGAGACAATCCCTAATTGCAGAAACCATGGTACTTGCTAGAAAGA
This sequence comes from Vigna unguiculata, assembly GCF_037176805.1. Lineage (NCBI taxonomy): Eukaryota > Viridiplantae > Streptophyta > Magnoliopsida > Fabales > Fabaceae > Vigna > Vigna unguiculata. Next base: position 31,028,509 of record NC_140802.1, read on the forward strand.
ATTGTTAGCACTGAACATACATGCTTAAAATGATGAAAAATGATTTGCTATAATACTATAGTTCAAGTTGTTACTTTTGACCGTTATTTTTTAATTGAAATGGTCCAAGAACATTAAGAAAATTCATTTATAGAAAACAAATATATTGTTGTAAATTAAAATGCTGTTGAACACAACACATAAATAAGAAAGATAAATGAAAACTGTCGCAACCGAAATCGCAACGGGACGACGAACCAAAAATAATTTTTTGTAAAAAACAGAGTTTGGAGTCGCCACCATAGTTATTATAGGAAACTATGGAAAACCATAAAGAAAGAGCAAGGTCTACGAAAAATCAGATTTTGGGTTCGGGAGTCAGTTACACGTGGGGAAGGTATTACCACCCCACAACGTCCGTCCTAAGACGGTACCTTTAATTAAATGTGCAAAAGTTCTTTGGTTTTTTCAAAATATTTAATTTTCTCCAAAAATATTAATAAAATAATGTACAAAAAATAACAAAACTATTTTTTTGATTTTTCAGGCCCGACAAGAATTAATCCTCGCTCCTACGTATCTCCATGTGAATAGAGAATCAGGGTTACGTAGTTCTTTTTTCTTTTTTGAAAAAGCTATTTGGAAAAATATTTGAAAAAATGATTTTTTTTTTAATAATTTTGAAAACTTTTTCATTCAAATTTTTAGTATTATTTTATTATTGGTGTCATGCGACGCGAGCGGCCGGACAAACATTTGAAATAAATTCTTTTTTCTAATCCTTTATTTATTTTTTAATCATTTATAAATTTGTAATATATATTTTTTTAAATTATTTTAAAGTAGGTGTGGATGTTGTGACCCAACAAGATAGATATAAAAAAGTAAACAAAGAAAACTATTTTTTTTATTTTTAGATCATCTATATATATTTTTTTATGAAAAAACAAAAGTTAAATTGGATGTCACGCAACGCGAGCGGTCGAGCAGACACTAAAAAAGGGGGAAAACATATTTTTTATGATTAAAAAAAGAATGAAAATTGAGAAAAACTAAATCAAAAGATGAATGAACTGAGAGTGACGTACCTTAAAAACATTCAATATCTCCTCACCTTTTCTCTTTTCTTTATTCCTTTTCTAATATTTTTGTGTTTATTTTTCCAATAGAAATAAAAATGAAAATGAGAGGTGTCTATGTGGGTGGTGAGTGATGAGAGAAAGAATTAGAAAAGTGTAGAGAATCCTTTTCTTTTTTCGGTATGATAAAGTGTGTATTTATATTCACAACTTGCAATGTCAATGCAATCTCAGCCTTAATTGTAAGGAACAATATAAGGAAGGAATTGGTCATGATAGTAGCAAATTATGAGTATCAAATCGCAGCAAATCAAAGCAGAAAATCAATCATCATCAATAACAAATCAGAGCACATCATTAATCCCAATTAATAATATTGATTCTTACCATTCGAAGAGATATTGCTTCTAATTATTATTATATAATTAATTTCTCTATCAGGAACAAAAGGTAGATAATATTTGAGTTATTGGGCTCATGAAAATTAATAACAAATTGGGCTCTTCCTCCATTTTTTCTTCTTTTTTTTCTCTCTTTTTTCTTTTTTTTTTTCTAAAGATGATGTTTGAAAATATTTTTGAAGAAAATTTTGTTTCACATTTTTTTTATTTTCCATTAACTAAAAAACCCTTTTTTTATTATTTTTTTTATTTTTTTCGAAAATAAATTTATTCACGCGGACGAAATTGGGTGTTAACAGCTGCCCCTCTTTACTTAGACTTTATTAGATAATTTGAAAATTTGACTTTTTCATATTATCGTAATAAAAGATAAGTAAAGATAAAAACACTAATTTCGTTCGGGTTTCAAAAGAAAACAAATTTGAAGACAAATTTGACCATACCAAGTAGAGGGTCTCGGTTTGACACACTAATTCTTTTTGTTTTGTTTTTTCTTTTACTTTTTGAAAAAACTGAATTAGACCAATCCCGTTGAGAGGGTTTATTCAAAAGATTCGGTGACCATTACTATGTAGAGGGTCTCAATTTGAAATTTTTCTTTTTTTTTTTAAATATTTTTTGAGAAAAGATTAGACCAATCCCGAGGAGAGGTCTATATCCAAAAGATTCAGTGACCATTACCATGTAGAGGGTCACGATTTGACAAACCATATTCTTTTTGTACTTTGACTTTTTGAAAAAGAGATTAGACCAATCTCGAGGAGAGGATCTATATCTAAAGGATTCGATGACCATTACCATGTAGAGGGTCCCGATCTGAAAAAAAAAAACAATGACCATTGCCTCGCAGATGGCCTCAATGTGACATAAGAAATTAATGACCATTGCCTCGCAGAGGGTCTTGATGTAAAGAGATCAATGACCATTGCCTCGTAGAGGGTCTTAATGTAAAGAGATCGATGACCATTGCCTCGCAGAGGGCCTCGATGTGACATAAGAAATCAATGACCATTGCCTCACAAAGGGTCTTGATGTAAAGAGATCGATGACCATTGCCTCGTAGAGGGCCTCGATGTGACATAAGAAATCAATGACCATTACTTTGCAGAGGGTCTTGATGTAAAGAGATCGATGACCATTGCCTCGCAGAGGGCCTCGATGTGACATAAGAAATCAATGACCATTGCCTCGCAGAGTGTCTTGATGTAAAGAGATCGATGACCATTGCCTTGCAGAGGGCCTCGATGTGACATAAGAAATCAATGACCATTGCTTCGTTGAGGGTCTTGATGTAAGAAAAGAGAACCTGAATTTTGCTTTTGAACTATCGACAAAAACCAAGTGAATGCTTAACGGTTTTGAGACTTAAACAAAAAATATCGTTTCTCACTTTTTCATTTTTTTTTGAAATGATTTTCAATGATTTTATGGAGTATGATGAATGATTTGATGATGCATGAAATGTTATGATTTTGTTTTTGAACTATATGATATGCTTGCATGGATGCGTGAATGCATGAGTGGAATTTGCTTTTTTTCATTTTTTCATTTTTAATTTGAGAGCAAAGAAAACTAGGCTTAAAGGCTAGAAAAAAAAAAACTGTGAGGCTAGACAAAATTGGATTTAGGGGCCAATGTGGAAACTGGATTTGGGGGTCAGTGTGGAAACTGGGCTTGGAGACCAGTGTGGAAACTTGGCTTGAGGTTAGTGTGAAATCTGGGCTTAGGAACCATTGTGGAAGTTGGGCTTGGGGGCCAGTATGGAAACTGGGCTTGGGTGTTGACTATCAAGAAGTTTGAGTTGACCATGTAGTTGTTTATTCATGAAGTTGATGTACTCAATGCATATATGGATGATGGCTTGGTATGATGCATGAAATGCCTTATGTATGAATTTTCATTTTGCATATTTTGAAAACAAATTCGAATTGACTCCCATTTCATTGTTATTTCGAATTCATGGAATCATTCTACTTTGAATTTTTTTTTTTACTTTTCTGAATCATTTCCTTGGTCTAGTCAATTTACTAACAAACACTTTTTTAATCATTTCTTTGAAACACTAATTGAATGACATGCATGAAATTGCCAAGGGCTTGAAAAGGTTTGGATGAGGTGATGAAGATTAATTAGGGAGTTGCCCCAATTTGAATTGGTCTTGGGGCACAAAATGTGTTTGGGCTTTCCCTAGTTATTGATGGTATGAAGGAAATGATGGGGACTTCAAAAATTTGCTTGAGTATGAGAGACTAGGATGGTCTTAGGGTGCAAAATTATGTTTGACTTTTCCCAAATGAGGAGATTAAAAAAAATGACGGGGTCTTCACAAGTTGCCCCTAATGTGATTACAATCTTCAATGTAAATAAATGCCCCAATTCAAAATGAATGATGGGAATATATGAATCACAAACAAAGTGAATTCCCCAGCTTGGGTTTGGGATTGATAAAGATGGACTATGTTAAGGTTGGTCAATGTTTAGGCTTAGAGCGGAGGATACTGTATGAGCAAAAATGGAATTTCATGAAGAATGAATTAAAAGAGGACAATCCAAATTTAGCTTAATTGTCTTACTGAAGCTTTGAAAATATGTAACCCAAAAATAATCTGCCCCAGTGTTCAAAAGAAAATCTCTGAACACACTTTTTCAATATTTTTTTTAGAACAAACCTGTTAGCAAATCAAAATTTTCCTCTAAATTAAAACCTTCGAAAGATAACAACCAATCTTTGATCTGTGTGGACTTTATTAGGCTTGTATTGTGGCCAAGGCTAGTGGTATGGAAGTAAATGATAATAAAGGCCCAAATAAGTGATGTAAGGATTGTTTCAACAATGATCTTTGAATAATGTTTCATTCAAAATTTGTTTGACTTCTTTTTGTTCACCTTTCTTTTATATCTTTCTTTATATGACCAATAATATTTCTTTTTTCTTTTTGATATTTTTGTATTGGTGAACTACTAGTCAGATGAAACAAATGCAAACATTATGTCAATCCTCAGTGGGAGGGTGATCCTTGTTTAGGGTAATTTAAAAGAAATTTTTTAGAAGGCTCAAATTGGGTAGCAAAGGATAATCACTTTTGCTTTTTTTTTTTTTTTTGATAAAGAAACATGGCCACACATCATTTCAAATCATGGTTGTTTTTCTAAAAAAAAAAATTAATTCAAAGGAAAATAATTTAGTTCATGTAACAGGATGTCCCTTGTTTTGTTCTTTTTTTTTCACTTTTTTTTGTCTTATTTTTTGCCTAGACTGTCCTTCAAAGTTGTTAGTCTAGCGAACTTTTCTTCCTTTTGTTTTTCTGTGTGTTCAGAGAATTTATGGTAATCCTTTTTAAGATATGTGTCCCCTTTATGATAATTCTCCATGGAAAAGAAAACAAGGTTTATGGTGGAAGAGAGATGGAAAGGAAGATAGATTTGAGCAATTTCATGTATGCAAGACTATATAATGCTTCAAAAGACATGATAACAAACAAATTTTATTTCTTTATTAAATCCACTAATTTGACAAAAAAATGTTTTATTATTTACTAATTTTTATAAGAAATATTCCAAGAAATCATTGACAAGCAAAATGGGAAACAATATGAATTTATTCTAGTACAATTTTTTTGTTTATTTTTCAAAATTTATGCTGATGCATGCTATGTGTTTGAATTGTTGGATAACGTATCATGAATGACCACAAAATTGAATGCAATGCATGTTTGTTGTGCCTCATAGAGCACTTATTCACATTATATGCTAATGAAATGTATGTTTATGGCTAATAATGGTGTGATTGTGATGCATTTATTATTATATACAAGGAAAGGTGAGGGTAAAGGACGATAGTCTCCCTTTAGTGCCTTTATTTAACATGGGTTTGATGCTTAAAGTTCTAAGGGAAGTATATGTGCTCACAAGGATAGTTCCCTAATACCTAAATGTCAAGGTCACTAGAGTTATGGCCCACTTCATGGCATTTCCCACGACAGTTGGTAAACAACAAGAAGTGGGAGTACCAATGAAGCAAACAACTCTAGCTGGGGTTCTCACAATGACCACTTGGGAAGTACATCCACTGTGACACTGCTACACAATCCCCTCTAATTCTAAGCAACTCAGACCCGGGTATAGGGCCCCACTCATGTAATGAAAGTGTGTGTGTGTGAAGGGAGAATATAATGTATACCCAAACCCACACCTCGCAATTATTCCAAATAATAAAATAAAGAAGAATATACACATACAATTATAAAATAAAAATAGAAAAACACAACCCAAAAGAAAAATGAGAAAGAAAAATATGAAGAAAAACCACATCAATTTTGCACATCCAAATAAATGGTCTGACTCTCTAGCATCCCTAGTGGAGTCGCCATCTGTCACAACCGAAATCGCGACGGGACGACGAACCAAAAATAATTTTTTGTAAAAAACAGAGTTTGGAGTCGCCACCATAGTTATTATAAGAAATTATGGAAAACCATAAAGAAAGAGCAAGGTCTGCAAAAAATCAGATTTTGGGTTCGGGAGTCGGTTACGCGTGGGGAAGGTATTAGCACCCCACAACGTCCGTCCTAAGACGGTACCTTTAATTAAATGTGCAAAAGTTATGTGGTTTTTTCAAAATATTTAATTTTCTCCAAAAATATTAATAAAATAATGTACAAAAAACAACAAAACTATTTTTTTGATTTTTTAGACCTGACAAGAATTAATCCTCGCTCCTACGTATCTCCATGTGAATAGAGTATCAGGGTTACGTAGTTTTTTTTTTTTTTTTGAAAAAGCTATTTTGAAAAATATTTGAAAAAATGATTTAATTCTTTTTTAATAATCTTGAAAACTTTTTCATTCAAATTTTTAGTATTATTTTATTATTGGTGTCATGTGACGCGAGCGGCCGGACAAACATTTGAAATAAATTCTTTTTTCTAATCTTTTTTTAGTTTTTAATCATTTATAAATTTGTAATATATATTTTTTTTAAATTATTTTAAAGTAGGTGTGGATGTCGTGACCGACAAGGTAGATATAAAAAAGTAAACAAAGAAAGCTATTTTTTTTATTTTTAGATCATCTATATATATTTTTTTATGAAAAAACAAAAGTGAAATTGGATGTCACGTGACGCGAGCGGCCGAGCAGACACTAAAGAAAGGGGAAAACATATTTTTTTATGATTAAAAGAAGAATGAAAATTGAGAAAAACTAAATCAAATGATGAAAGAACTGAGAGTGACGTACCTTAAAAAAATTCAATATCTCCTCACCTTTTCTCTTTTCTTTCTTCCTTTTCTAATATTTTTGTGTTTATTTTTCCAATAGAAATAAAAATGAAAATGAGAGGTGTCTATGTGGGTGGTGAGTGATGAGATAAGGAATTAGAAAAGTGTAGAGAATCCTTTTCTTTTTTTCGGTATGACAGAGTGCGTATTTATATTCACAACTTGCAATGTCAATGCAATCTCAACCTTAATTGTAACGAACAATATAAGGAAGGAATTGGTCATGATAGTAGCAAATTATGAGTATCAAATCGTAGCAAATCAAAGCACAAAATCAATCATCATCAATAACAAATCAAAGCATAAAATATTGATTCTTACCATTCGAAGAGATATTGCTTCTAATTATTATTATATAATTAATTTCTCTATCAGGAACAAAAGGTAGAAAATATTTGAGTTATTGGGCTCATGACAATTAATAACAAATTGGGCTCTTCCTCCATTTTTTTTCTTCTTTTTTTTCTCTCTTTTTTTTTTCTAAAGTTGATGTTTGAAAATTTTTTTGAAGAAAATTTTGTTTCACATTTTTTTATTTTCCATTAACTAAAAAACCCTTTTTTTATTTTTTTCGAAAATAAATTTATTCACGCGGACGAAATTGGGTGTTGACAAAAACATTGCGTGAGAACAATGACGAAATCAAAAGTAGGTAGAACGATGACTAAATCGAAAGAGCGAACATTTTCCTCCTAGGGCACGAGTCACAACTACTACAGTGAGATAAAATTAGAGAGACTAAAACAAAATCGATAGTCATCAAACATGAAATCACTTATGTACGCAAATTACCCCAAAGAGGCACGAGTCTTGATTTTAGGGACAATAATGAAATCGAAAGCTTCCTTCTGAGGCACACACGAGCCACAAATACGTTAAGGAGATGAAATTAGATAATCAAAAATGAAAATGAAAGCATCAATGATGAAATGAGGGAGACGAGGGTACGCATAATATTGCTTCTTCTTCCTCAAGAATTATCTGTCCAATAGAGGTAACACAAGAAATGAAGAAAAGAAAGAGAAAAATCCTTTCAAAAATTATAAAAAAGAGAGAAAAAAAATGGTAAATTGTTATGAAATAAAGTGAGAATAGAGAATAGAGAATGACAGAATAGGGAGCAACTCATCTATGTATTATTATTGATAAGAAGAGTCCTATTTATAGATACAACATGTAATCCATAAAGGAAACAAATCAACTTAGTTAATACAAATATTTACATAAAGAGTAATGAATCGTATGAGTATCAATCATATGAGTAAATGTATCAAATCAACGGACAATTATTAATTCATAACACTCCCCCTTGAGTATCCATTGATAAAAGAATGTGCCTCGTTAAAAACTTACTAGGAAAAACCCTTTGGGATAAAAAAAATCTAGTGAAGGAAAAAGAGTACAACATTCTGTATTATTTAATACAATATTATTCATCATATATTATATTTCTCCCCCTCATGTAAACTTACATCATTAAGGTGACGAAATCCAAACTTGTAATTCATTTTCTTAAAAGTTCTTCTTGGCAACAACTTCATAAATAGACTTGCCATATTTTCACATGAATGAATTTTTTGGATATCTATATCATCCTTTCAATTAAACAATACACTATTGTCTTCATATATGGTTGTTGATTCCATCTTTGTTAGGGATAGTCATAAGTTTCTTGCACATGTTGAATTATAGACCTTAACGGAACATATTCACAACTTTCCTCATAATTTTATATGATTAGATGATGTTGCTACTATGGTTTGTTTCATATACCTTCATGAAACAATTGTGCTACCACATGTGAACAAACATCTTGTTTGTGATCAACCATTGTGACATTTTGAGAATATGTAAAATAACAGGCATATACATAACCCATTGGTCTGAATCTGAATCATTTGGATGGAATAAGCTCATATTCGTAGTACCCTTAAAGTAATGAAGTATATATTTTACTCCAAACCATTTTCTTCTTGTAGTTGAAGAACTATATCTTACTTAACAAATTTAGAGCAAATGCAATATTAGATCGAGTATAGTTAGCAAGATACATTAGTGTTTCTATGACACTAAGATATGGTGCTTCTAGACCAAGAAAATCTTCATCATTTTCTTGAGGTCTTAGAAGAGTCTTTTTTATCAACATCTAACGACCTCACAACTATTGGAGTGCATAATGGACATGACTTGTCCATTTAGAACATTTTAAGCACCTTAATTATATAAGCTTATTGACGTATAAAAACACCTTTATTTAAATACCCAATTTGTAATTTCAAATAAGACTTTGCCCTTCAAATATTATTCATCTCAAATTATTTCTTTGAGTAATCAATTGCCTTTGTGAGCTCATTAGAAGTTTCAACGATGTTTATGTCATCTACATAAACAATAATTATGGCAAATTCATTTTTGGATATTTTCATATAAATACAAGAACAAATAGGATCATTTCTATATCCTTATATTAATAAGTATTCAATAAGACGATTATGTCACACACGTCTTGATTGCTTTAATCAATAAAAGAGCATGTTCAATTTTATTGAATAACCCTCTTTAGAATTTGTCTTATTGGGCAAATAAAATCCTTAAGGGATTTTCATAAAAATATGATTCTCAAAAGAACCGTACAAATAGGTTCTAACATCATTCATTAGATGTAAATGCGAACCTTGTTGTGCAACTAGGATAATCGAATATTGCAATGTTGGTGCATCCAATACTTGTGAATATGTTTTTTCACAAATCAATACAAGGTTTTGTGAACAACCTTGAGCAACCAATTGTGCTTTGTATCTAACAATTTCATCATTCTTAATTTTATTTTTGCGCAAAAATTCATATGTACCCAACGGGTTTCATAACTTCAGGTGTGCGAACTATATGTCCAAAAACCTTTCGTTTAGCAAGCAAATATAATTATGATTCTTTGCATATTTCATTTTGGCCAATCTTTTCTTTGCCGACAATCTTCAATGATCATTGTTTATTGATCCTCATTATCATTAATAACATTCATCGCTATGTTATAAGTAAAAGTTTCGTCAATGTTAACTTCATTTTGGTTCCATATTATATGATTCATGACATAATTTATTGAGATCTCATCATTTTCAATAATTTCAAGTACCTGAGGTTCTTCTGGAACTGAATCATTAATTATGTCAAATGAATCTTTTGGGATTTTCACCTTTTTGATTAGGTCATCTTTCATTTTAGCCCCCTTTCTCATTCAAGAGTTTTTATCTTTGAAACCAATAGGTCTACCACGCTTCAAACGTGTCCACATGAGTTTTTCAACCTTTTTTATTTTTTGCATCATAATAACTGATCATGTCAAACAAGGCAATCATTTTGATTTGTAAACTTCTGGTTTACCATGACATGCATTTCAATTGTACTAATAAACTTGTAGTACAAACTATAAGAGAATGTTGATAATTTCTCCAATATTTTGTTTTTTCAACTCAATCATAGAGATATAAAGATATTTCATATCTTTTTCATATTTTATCTCAGTATCATATCCATTTAGACAAATATCCTTGAAACTTAATAAGTTTCTATTCAACTTCTTAGTACAAGTATAATAGCTCTTCCAGAGCCTTCAAATTTATTTGTAGTACTATAAATAAACTAACTTTGATGTCTCGCATTATCAAACAAGAGAAAAATTTATTACTCTTGAGAATTGTATAAGTTGTTGCACTATCAATAATAGTATCAAGATGAGTAAAATTCATATGGCCTTAATCAGAATCACCATCTTCATAAGCAAAATGTGTTTCTATGTTCTTCTCATTATTTGTAAGATGCTCTGATGTACAATAAGTACAACTCAAATGGCCTTTACCACCGTAATGATAATATATACTGTCATCTTTTTGTCAATATTTTCACATTTTTCCCTTTTTTTACATTATTGTGTCACTTTTGGTGACAAAATGTGTCTTTGAAATTTCCTTTATAACCATGTCCATAATCAATATCACGATCACGATCATGAAAATATAGATCAAATATTGTTGCATTCACTTCTGGGAATGGAGCATAATAAATTGGACATGTTTCATGATTTTCTATCAAAAGCTCATTGCTTTGTTCAGCCATTCAAAGGCATGAAATAAATTCATAGTATTTATTGTTGCATTAACTTCTGGAAATGGAGCAGATTAGGCGGATCTCATGACTTTTCATCAAAAGCTTTATTGCTTTGTCCAACCATAAATAGGTATAAAATAAATTCATAATATTTGTGAAATCTCTATTCACAATATTGTTCTCGTAGGAACAAATTAGGTGCTCAGATGCTTTATTTTTTTCTTTAATGGTATCATCAAGACCCATTGCATTTAAATGTATTTCAACATTTAATATCTAATATAAGTAATTCTTCTTTGTAATATCAAATGTTACAAATCCAAATTTTGCAGTGTTTCGCGTGTTTAGAACTAGCACATAAAATAATAATATTAATCATTAAAATAATAATAATAATCACCGTCATAATAAAAATAAAAATAATAAAACGGAGATGAAAATTGATAAAGTCAAACAATTCTTATCACAAGAGGAAGAATATAAGGTAAAGTTATAAATTGAGAAAGGATTAGAAAGAGCCTGGATTGAGACATACAAAGCACTATCGTTGGAGAGAAAAAAGCTTACACTAGTCCTCAGAGTCCTTAGTTGGTTGGAGCATCATGTTGATAATGTGTTATGAAATAAAATGAGAATAGATAATGAAAGAGTATGAAGCAACTCATTTGTGTATTATTATTGATAGAAAGAGTCCTATTTATAGATACAACATGTAATCCATAAAGGAAACAAATCAACTTAGTTAATACAAATATTTACATAAAGAGTAATTATATGAGTATCAATCATATGAGTAAATATATCAAATCAATGGACAATCATTAATTCATAACATAAATATAATTTTACTTGGATTTGTTAAAAAACATTTGATACTTAACAAAGGTTTTTAAAATCCCTACTATGTATATCTTTTGCTACATGTTATTATAATCCCTAGTAATAAACCTACTGTTCCCCATAAATTTTGAATATATTTTATAGTGATTATCCACATGTTTAAAATGTGGATAAACCTTAAGTTATATATTTTATAGTGATTATCCACATGTTTAAAATGTTCCCCATAAATTTTGAATATCGAAAATTAATAAACCCTTGATTTCAATCAATTAGTTTTGTTATATTTCATATTTCTAAGATTTCTACCGATTGGTTGGATGTTTATACCCATATTGTTGGGGTTCTTGTACGATCTCGGATTCTAAATCATTATTAATCGATCTTATTGGTCTTGTTCATACTCTAAACCTTATCCCGTATTTACCATTGAATGTCAGCGATGATAACGAGTTTCCTCTCTCGGAAAGTATTCTGATATGTTGAAAATATCTAAGAATCTCATAAGATCTGGCTTTACCAACTCATAAAAGTCCTTAATAAATATAAAATTATACACATGAGTACCTAGACTTTTGTTACTTTTACAATTATATTATTGTTTTTAACATTTGTCATCTAAAACTTAGAGGTTGGTCGTATTTTAAATTCTATCTTATTGAATGATGTTGGTAAAAAATAAAGTACAACAAATTTGCAGATTTGCGATGGAATAATCCCTAGTTAATCCCTTGTAAACTGGTTGTAGCAAATTTTTATTAAATCCCTAACAAACTAGTTGTAGCAAATCCCTAGCTAATTAGTAAAATGTTTGTAGCAAACCCCTAGCTAATCCCTAACAAAATAGTAACAACAAATCCCTAGCTAATCCCTAAAAAACTAGTTGTAGCAAATTCCTAACTAATCCCTTGCAAACTAGTTAAAGAAAATTCCTAGCAAATTAGTTGTAGCAAATCCCTCACTGAACTGTAGAAAATTTGTGTAGCAAGAGCATTGTATGATTGGTGATAGGAATTTGATGAATATAGTAATGAAGTGAAGATTATGTGTCATTTAAGTTTATTAAATTACAAGAACAAACTCTTTATTACCAAATAAAAATTCTTGATTCATAAAAATGACATTTAGATATCTAAAAATCCACCATTATTAGAGATAAATTCATCGTAACGTGACAAACAAAGTTAATCAAAACGGAAATTTCTTTTCAAGATTGAACGTTCAGTGAGACTCTAACCTCTACCAGGTGAAGAAAAGGCGAGTTGGTAGAGCAACCAACCGATCAATCAATTAGTTCAAACCAATCACTTTGATGGAACAAACATGAACTCAATGTCGCTTCCTCTTCAAGCTCTCTTCCATGCCCCTTGGCACTATCTCCATGCTGAAATCAAACCCTAATGTTCAAACTTCATCGTTGTATGAACTCTAATAGCCTTTCGTGTCTTCAATGCAAGCTTCCTATACTACGACCCTACGACAGTTCTACTAAAGGCAAGTTGAATTTGGAAATTGTTCGAAGCAAAAGGCGATTTGTTCAAACTTAGAAGGTTTTCATAGAACAGGAACATGTCTCAAACAGTTTAAACACTTAAGGTTTCATATCATTAGGTTTATGTTTTTAATTTGTTGATTTTTATTTTATATTTAATATCATTTTCTTTTATTATTTTAATACTTTTTTCTAATAATATTTAAATGGAAAAAATTATTACACTACAAGAAAATGCTTCTTTAGTAACCAATTTTAGTGACCAAATGTTGTTAGTTACTATAATTATTAATTTAGATACAAGTTTACAAAGTAAAAAAAATCATTTGTTACTAAAATAGTTACTATTATGAATAAAAAATTATAATTGGTCACTAAATTGATTTTTAAAATTAGCTACCATAATTTTGGCTACCAAAGAAAACTGGTCACTAAAAATTAGCTACCTAAGTTTTGGCTACCAAAATAACTTAGTTACTAAATTGCTCTCTAATTAATTAGTGACAAATTTAGTGACCAATTATAGTTTTTTATTTATATTAGGACTATTTTAGTAACCAATAATTTTAATTTTGTAAATTGGTATCTAAATTGGTCACTATAGTGACTAACAACTTTTAGTCACTAAAATTAGTTACTAATAAGACATTTTCTTGTAGTGTTAATTAAATGTTAGTTATCATTTAAAAAAACATATATAATAAATATAATTTACAAATAAAAGATTAATTTATATAATATTAAAATATATTTCAATAATTTGTTAATACATTGATATTTTTTAAAAATAATTTAAGCAATTCATTTTTTATAGAATAGTTTGTATATTATTTCTTTAATTAGAAATTCTATTTCTTAACTATGGATTAGTGACAAAATAATTTTGTAGCTAAAATTATAACTAATTAGCTACAACTGTGCTACCATAATATGTTGTGTTTAATGACTAACTAATTGGCCACAACTTAACTACTATATTATGTTGTCTCTAATCCCTAATTAATTAGCCACAACTTAGCTACATTGTATTATGTTGTGTTTAATCCCTAACTAATTAGTTACCACTTAGTTACCATATTATGTTATGTCTAATCTCTAACTAATTAGCTTTAAATTAGCTATCATATTATGTTGTGTCTAATCCCTATCTAATTAGTTACAACTTAACTATCACATTATGTTATGTCTAGTTGACTAATTAGCTACAACTTAGTGTTAATTAGCAAGCAAATTTTTCCTTGCTATTTTTTCTCGCAGATTTCCAAATCTGTTGTAGTGACAATTTAAATAACATTAACCCAAAAAAATCTTAGTTAATTTCAATTGAAAATAATTGTTTGACATTTTGTTGAAGAAGATGATTGTGCTATACATATATCAATAAATAGATAACACATCCCTTAGCCAGGCTATCAAGGTAAATTTGTAATATACTAATACACATATGTGATTCTTGTAGTTTTAGTTTTTGTTACCATTTCAATTTTCTCACATTTGAAAGTTGTAAAGGAAATACCAAGTAGTCACTTACTAAACTGATGTAAGGAGTTATGTTATCTCGGATATTTCGTACAAAAAAAAATGATCACTGCTAGATACTTGAAGTTTAATATCTCAGATAGGAATCATCATTTTGTCATTAATAAAAACAAAACAAATAGAATATTCATTAATAATAATTATGACCTTCGTAATATTTGTGTATTAAATTCTACCTGAAAAGGATTAAGATTTCTTTGACCGAATAATGCATAAGAAGAATTTCTAGGATGAAGGCTCTAATGGTTAATCACGTGTTAGTAGTTTCCTCTTTCGAGAAGAAGAATTTCCACTGAAAAACATGTTTGAGTTGAATTGTTGAAGATCCTCCTTAAATACCCAACGATACCCGCAATTCTTCACCACAACACATAAACCTTTAGGACTTTGAATCCAAGTTTCAAATTCAATTCCATGAAGATCATGCATGGTATTTGGATGGCTGCTTAGAAGATGAATGAATTCTTGTCGAGAGTAAAACACCGTCAACAAGTGGTCGAATCCAGCTGTCACCAGGTCTTTCTTGAAATGCATTGGAGCTACTGAATACGATTTTGGCCAAAGGTTGACATTATTGACACCATAAGAAAAAGTATGGGAACTATTATCATATCTTTCAACCAAATTCGTAGGATCTTGGTGTGTGACAAATAGAACACAAATGGCAACACCAATCCAATTTGGATCATCTATAACAGCAGATGGGTCCATACTTATTGATGTACTTGCCTTTTGTTTATTGAACCACTTTGGGATTTCACTTCCAGGAATTACAATAGCCACATGAGCTGAGGAAATAGTAGGTTGCAAGCAAACCTGATTACACCAAATTTAGTTATAAATAGTGTTCACAGAAAAAGTGAGAAACCATAGAAAGGATGGAGTCGTCACCTGGAGATTTTGAGTCATCCAAGAAAAAACAGTGCTATAACAATGCTCCATATCACACAACTTGGGGCAATCAAAAATGTATAATCCAACATAGTATGTGCCAATTTGTTTTTCTTTCATTGTTGGAAGCTCGGGCAAATATTTCAGCTGCTTGCAGTGTTCCAAGTTCAAACGTTGAAGATTGGAAAGTAGCTTGATGCTACTTGGTAGTGTTACAAATTTGTTTCCCCCCAAATTTAATCCTACTAAAGAACGTAAGTTCTTAATTTCATCTGGTACTTGAAGTAGATTGCAGAAGCTTATATCAAGATGCACCAAACAAGGGACACAAGACAAAGAAGACAATACCATACCAAGTGAATCTTCAGGTTTTGGAGGGTAGAAAATATGGAAAGGCAACATTAGTAGTCTGTATACAGATGATGTTGGGAATTGGATGACATTTGTAATTTTAACAACTTCCTCCAAATGTTTTGTGTCACTTGGGTCCATTAGCATCTTACTATTAAGTAATTTTAAACAACCAGAGAGAATTAAAGTCCTAAGAGAACTGAGCGCAAATAAGATATTCAGATTAAGGACAAGATTTTTACAATTTTTCAAATTCAAATAATGAAGTTCTCTTAGAATACCAATGGATGGATGAATACCGACAATTTTTATGCATCCTTCAAGATCAAGAAACGTAAGACGTTGAACCTCACTTAAGTCGGGCACCCCAATAAGATTTTTGGAGTGGCTCAGATCCATCCTTCGCAAATTAGGCAGACACTAAAAAAAAAACACAAGTAAGGAAAGTTTAGTTTTCCATTAAAAAGGTAAAAATGCAACCCTTAAATTTTTTGTTTGTTTGTGCATCTAGGAGACTAAATGAAAAAAAAAAAATTAACATCGCTTGATTTTTGTAAAAGTAAGTTGAAAAAATGGGAAGAAATATGTTTATGTCAGATAATTTAAATTAAGACAAAATTTGATCGTGTAAAAGAAAGTTAAGAAAGTATGACATAGAGCATATTTCGCTTTGTTGGAGACAAAGAAATCTAAAAGCCAACAATATATAGTACCTTTTTGCCTTCCCATAATTTCTTCATATTGCTATGAGGCATGATCAATTCTACTAGTTGATCTAAATGGAAAGTTGATGGCAAAAACATCCAAGGAAAGTGATTCCAAAACAGATATCTCAATTCATTAGAAATGTAATTTAGAGTTCCAAAACAATTTACATTCTTAAGAATGAGCAACTTTAGGTGATCCATTTTGGAGAGAGCATCCACTCTTATTCTTCCTTGTAGAAACTCTTCCGGATACTGTTCAATAACTATAGCTTCAACATTTTCTGCTTCCTAAAGCATTTTACAGAGGAAAAAAAAATCATTACATTAAATTTTTTAAGGATTTATAAATTTATGAAGAATGACAAGCTAAGAATATATATTAGAAAACTTTTTTTACCTTATTTATTTCCATAACCTCTTGGAAATCCTTGTAGCTCCACACTCTGCTCCACTTTCTTGGTTCTTTTGGTGCTTTTTCTCGAACAATAATCCTACCCAACTCTTTCAACAAGTCATGCATTTCAATCTCCTCATCTTGATAACTTATAAGTGATTTCTCGATCAAAACTTGCATACCAATGTCTGGATAAAATTGCCGATAGTCTAGAAGTTTCTTCACTTCCCACACCCCATACTTGTTGAAGAAACAAGCAATATCTAGAAATATTTCTTTTTCTAGATTTTCCAATCCATCAAAACTTATTCGCAACACATCCATGATGTCTTTTTTTGGATTTTCTTTCATTCTAATCAGCGCACTTCTCCATTCACAAACGTCTCGATCATGTAAAAATGTCCCCAACACTTTAATTGCTAATGGAAGACCTCTAACATACTTCAGAACATCAAATGTTAACTCCTTGTATTCTTTCCTAATATTGTTAGATCTGAAAGCTATTTTGGAAAATAATTGAAGAGCTTGAGTTTCATCCAAGACTTGAACATTGTAAACTTCACTTACTCCATATTTTTTTAGGATACGAGAATCTCTAGAAATTATGATGAGTCTACTCCCTGCACCTAGATATTCAGGATGCAAACCTAATTTCTCTAATTGTTCAACTTCATCAACATTATCAAGAACGACAAGCGTCTTTAAGTGACATAGTCTAGTCCTTATCAACATAGTTCCATGGGAAACATTATGTATCTCCATATTTCCTTGATTTAGAATTTGACAAAGAAGTTGTTTTTGAGCATTTGTTGCTCCAAAATTATAATAAGTTTTGCTTAAATCATCAATGTAACAAGAAGCATTATATTGAGGAGAGATTTTATTAAACAATGCAGTTGCAAGTGTCGTCTTCCCTATTCCACCCATCCCACAAAGTCCCACAAGGCGAACAGTATCATTAGCACTCAGATCTAGAACTTCTTCCAATTGCTTAACACGAGAATGCATGTCAACTAAATCATCTCCAAAACTCCAAATTTGATTACGACCCAATATGTCGATTACCTTTTCAACAACGTTTTCAATTTCTTCATATTGTTTCCTGAGCGGCCAAAGTTCAAACATCTCTGAGAGTTTAATTAAGACTTTCAAAAATAATATAGAATATATAACATAAAAATATGGCTATTTGTACTTACTTATTTTTCAGATCCCACCCACAACGATCACAACTTGTTTTGAGAGCTGCCCTCCATGTTTTTATCATTTCCATGTCATCTTTGAACCTTTGTTCGTGTTCAGCAAAAGCTTTTTCAAACTCTCCACTCTGTTTTCGAACCTCAGAAGGATCGACATCATAGAAGATAGGGAGCAAACTTCGCCCTGTTTGTTGAACCCAGCCAACGATTTTTGTAAGCTCTTGCATGCACCATGTGGATGATGCATAGTCCTTTGAGAAGACGACAATGAAAACACGTGATCCTTCAATTGCTTGCAAGAGCTCAGACTCCAAGAACTCCCCTTTCTGGATTGTGTAGTCATCTCTGAAGGCAACAACTCCTTTTCTTTGAAGAGCTGCAAAAAGATGATTTGTGAAACCGTTACGGGTATCTTCACCTCTAAAGCTAACAAACACATCAAAATTCTTAGTGCGTGATGAAGAGTTGCGTTGAATTTTGTTGCAAGCCATTGCAGAAGGTGAAAACTCGCCTGCTAAAGAAGATTAATGTGCGTATAGGATAGTTCTCTGAAGGTATCAGTCAGAGTCAAATGTTTTATAAAACAAAATGCCAAAACGCGTACAACTCAAAATAACTGGAAGACGTAGTTGAAATTCTTGCTGAGTGTGTTATTATTTTTAAAATAGTGCGACACATTCATCGGGGTTTCTTTTGCATCAACTGTAATTTATTTAGCCTTGAAGTTAATATAAAATAAATGCTGTTTTTATTATCTTTTAATAAATTTATGCATGTGAAGGCATGATACCTCGCATAAATTTATAAATATAAAAAAAAAATAATGTCGGTTGTCAGAGTTATTTTTGAAGAAAACTGATATTTCTAACATTCACATGAATGGTTGAAATATCACTCCATTTTAAATAGTCGTTGAAATAACGAAATTATATATAAAAGCATCTACTTGATTCTAACTTACCAATAATATAACTACTTTATTAGCTGAATCATGTGGTAGGAACACTGTAAGAAAATATTCTCAATATATATATTCTCAATCTTATTTAGAGAAGTGAAAGATGAATAAATACAGGTTTTTTTCAATAGGCTAATCTGCCTGTAAAATTACGAATCAGGACAAGGTAAAAAAAAAATAGACAAGTTGTACAGCCTCCACGATTTAATGTGAAGAAATCGTGTAGTCTTCAGACGATTTTTAGTTTATCAGATTTGAAGTCGTGGGGCCTAACACGACTTCAAGTTGAAATTCTGAAGGGGTCACACGATTACAACGTGGACATAATCGATTACAAAAGTGTATGCAGTGCACCTGGATTTTTTTAATCTGGGTTTTTGTAATTTAATCAATTATATATTAGCATAGTGGAATAGAACCTGTGTCGAGGAAGACTTTGAGCCCAAAATATTATGACCAAATGCAACATTGATCAGCCTTTCTCAAAATCAGCAACGCTAATTATTGTTTACAAAGAGTCTAAACTAAAGAACAAGAAATTGAAAGATAGTAAGTAATGCTAGAGAGTGTGAAGTGTTAACATTAACGCATATTCTAACATCGATTCTAATAATCAATCATAAACTCATAAACAATATCCCATATTGATAATCATGCTTTAAATAGTAAATGGAAACGTACCTGAATTGGCCATAACGATGATATTAGAGCATTACTGATACAGTGATCTTCCTCCTGTAGAGCACCTTTATTTCCCTTTGGTTTTCTCTCTTGATGGGGATAGAGAGAAAGGAACAGGAACTTGCAAAGTACGTTATGACTCTCTGTCTGCTCTCAGAAGGGGACCACGACCATTTATAAACTGAATTACTTAAGTTTTAGTATTTCTAATTTGGCCCCTCATCAAATTAGAAATTACTAAATGGTCTCTACACAATATTTATTTTCATGACATATGCCTTTAGCCAAATCTTTAATTTAGTCAGATCACTTTATTATTTAGCTTTATAAATAATGACCCAAACACATTTAATTATGTATCATATATATGCCCCAAAATTACTAACAATCTCCCACTGGTCACAAATATATATGCCCTTACAACCTTATAAATGTGTTAGACTTTATGAGCTCAAAATTGCCATTATATTACTCGAGCATACTCCAAAAGTCTCGTCCATTGATTATATCAGCATGTAGAACCAAACCAGTTTTTCATTGCATCAATCGCAACTAAAACCAACAATGATCACTAATCTTGACAGAACCAAATGACATGGATTCATCATGAAATGTGTAGCATGAAAAATTATGTGAAGGTGATTTGTATATACACATCTATTTTCAACTGGTCCAAACTTTAACTTAATGAGATCGATATATAAAATTTAATGTACAAAGTGTAAAATTAAAACCACATATATAAATAACCAAATATGTTTGAAAGTTCAATGTATGCATACAAGAAATTAAACATAGAATATAAAACATATGAAAATGATTATCTCCCACTAAACCTCAGATTCCTCAAACTGTAAAACACACATGTGAGCAACATGCTCATGAAAGACCTTGGGTGGAAGTCCTTTAGTTAGAGGATCTGCAATCATGGAGTTTGTCCCTAAATGTTCTATGGAAATTTGTCCACTCTGTACTCTTTCTTTAACAACTAGGAACTTAATGTCAATGTGCTTTGACTTAGTCGAGCTCCTATTGTTGTTGGAATACAATACAGTTGATTTTCACAATATAACTTGAGTGGTCTTTCAATGCCTTCCACAATTTTCAGCCTTATGACAAAATTTCTCAGCCATATCTCGTGATTAGATGCCTCATAGCATGCTACAAATTCTACTGCCATGGTGGATGAAGCTGTAAGGGTTTGCTTGACACTACGCCAAGAAACCGCACCACCTGCCAACATAAAAATGTAACCTGAAGTAGATTTTAAGCTATCTTGACATCCTGCAAAATCCGAGTCAGAAAACCCAGTGATCTCCAAGTAGTCTGACCTCCTGTATGTGAGCATATAACCTCTTGTTCTCTTTAAATATCTCATGACCCTCTTTGCTGCTTTCCAATGGTCCATTCCTGGATTTCTTAAGTATCTGCCTAGAACCCCAACTATGTATACTATGTCTGGACGCGTACATACTTAGGCATACATCAAACTCCCTACAGCTGACGCATAAGGAATCTTCTGCATTTCCTCAATTTCTAAATTTCCCTTTGGGCACTGATTTAGACTGAACTTGTCTCCCTTAGCAACTGGAGTATCCCCGGATTTACATTCATGCATGCTAAACCTTTTAAGAACTTTATCGATATAGCTCCTTTGTGATAATCCTAGAATTCCTAATACAAAGGAGGAGTCACCAAGATCTTTCATTTCAAAATTCTTTGACAGAAATTTCTTAGTTTCGTGCAATATGCCTATATCATTAGTGGCAAGCAGAAGGTCATCAACATACAAGATTAGGAAAATAAACATGCTCCCCTTAAACTTGTGATACACACAATCATCAACAAGATTTATCTCGAAGCCAAATGAGAGAATTACTTGATGAAATTTATGATACCATTGACGGGATGCTTGTTTTAGTCCATAAATGGATTTAGTCAATTTGCAAACCATATTCTTTGGGTCTCCCGACACAATTTTTTGGTTGCACCATATAGATCGTCTCGTTAATGTCACCATTGAGAAACGCCGTTTTGACATCCATTTGATGAAGCTCCAAATCATAATGTGCAACAAGAGCCATAATTGAGTCTTTTGATGAAACTAGAGAAAAAGTCTCTTTAAAGTCAATCCCTTCTTTTTGAGTAAATCCCTTAGCTACAAGACGAGTCTTATACCTTTCCACATTACTGTTAGAATCTCGTTTGGTCTTAAATAACCATTTACAACCAATGGGTTTCACACCTTCTAGTAATGGGACAAGTTCCCAAACCTTATTGTCTTGCATGGATTTATACTCTTCCCTCATTGCTTCAATCCATTTTTCTGAATTAGGATCTTGTATGGCTTGACGGATGGTCATTGGGTCATCTTCCATCACACCATTGTTAGGATCTTCATTTTCTTGGAGAAATACAACATAATCATCTAAAATGGCACTTCTCCTTTCTCTCATGGATTTTCGTAAAGGTGCTGGCTCATGAAGCATAGGTTGTTGAGGATCTTGAGTTTGTTCTTCATGAACAACCAAATCATCTTGAGTATGGGGTTCATCAGCAATGTTTTATGGAGGTTCCGAACATACTTCATCAAAAGTAACTATTTGAATCGGTTCTGGAATTTTTACCGATTCTTCCTCCAAAACAAATTTCCTAATCTGATTCTCCCCCTCAAATTCAATATCCTCAAAGAATGTAGCAGTCTCTGTCTCAAAAATTGTCTTTAATATGGGATCATAAAATTTATATTTCTTGGATCTCTCAGAATAACCAATAAAGTAACTACTTATTGTTCGGGAGTCCAATTTCTTTTCATTTGGCTTATAAGGCATTGCCTCAACTGGACAGCCCCACACATGGAAATGCTTTAGACTAGGCTTTCGTCCAATCCAAAGCTCATAAGGTGTTTTGGTAGTTGCTTTAGTTGGTACTCTGTTTAGAATATAAGCTCTCGTCTTTAGTGCCTCTCCCAGAGTGACTCTGGTAAGCTGGAATGACAAATCATGCTCCTTACCATATCCTTAAGAGTCCAATTTCGTCTCTCAGCTACACCATTCATACTGGGTGATCCCGACATGGTGTACTGTGGGACAATTCCACACTCCTCTAGGTACCTGACAAAAGGTCCTGGACGCTGTTCACCTGATCCATCATATCTGCCATAGTACTCACCACCGCGGTCAGATCTAATAAACTTAATTCTTTTGTTGAGTTTATTTTTAACTTCAACTTTAAAAGATTTGAACACATCCAAAGACTGTGACTTTTCATGTATAAGAAATAAGTATGCATATCTTGAGTAATCCTCTATGAATGATATAAAGTATTGTTGACCATTTCAAGAAGGTGTAGGAAATGGCCCATAAATATCTGTATAAATCAACTCTAAGACATTTGAAGCTCTATATGCACCTAATCTCTTCGCTTTGGTCTGTTTGCCCTTAATGCATTCAACACAAACATCAAAGTTTGTGAAGTCAATGGACTCTAAGATTCCATTTGACACAAGTGTTCAACTCTATTTTTAGAGATGTGACCTAAGCGCTTGTGTCATAATGCTCCTGATTGAGTATTGTCAATTTTACGTTTAGTACCATGAGATTATGTATTGAAGGTTTCATTATAGGTGGTCAGAGTAGCAAGCAAATATAGATTATCATAAGCCAAAAGTGAACCAGTTCCAACGATATTTGAATTAAAAGACAAACTAAATTCATTGTTTCCAAATGAACAAGAATAACCGGATTTGTCCAAATAAGAAACTGAAATTAAATTTCGTCTAAATGACAACATAACAAAAGTGTCTTCCAAATCCAAATAAAAACCAGTACATAATAATAATCTAAAATGCCCAATAGCCTCCACCTCCACCGATTTGCCATCTCCAACATATATCCATCTTTCAGAATTAGTTGGCTTCCGGTAGTTTAGGCAACCCATCATAGAAACATTGGTGTTAGTAGTTGCACCTGAGTCTAACCACCAAGTGTTACTAGGTACTGACGCTAAATTGACCTTAGAACAGATCAAAGTAAGAAACATACCTTTCTTTGCACGCCAAGCATGATATTTGGCACATTTCTTCTTTACGTGTCCAGTCTTATTTCAAAAGAAATATTTGCTTTCCTAAGATTGTTTCTTTTCTTTTGGACCCTTAGCAGCTTCCTTCTTGGGATCCTCCGATCTCTTTCTTTTGCCTTCAGCCTTTGAGGTGCTTGCAAAATGAGCACTTTCTGTCTTGTCTTACTTTTGTCTTTCCTCTTCTTGCACACGGTATGAAATGAGCTCATTAAGAGACCATTTATCCTTCTGACAGTTATAAGATACTTTAAACTGATTAAACTGTGCAGGAAGAGAAATCAATACCAAATGAATGAGTAAGTCATCTAAGATTTCAAGCTTTAGTGCCTTGAGTTTGAAAACAATATTAGACATGCTCATAATGTATTCCCTGATATTTCCTTTGCCTTGATATTTCATGGAGATCAAGTTCTGAAGAAGAATGCTTGCCTCTACCTTATCGTTTTTTTGCAAAGCGCTTCTCAATCTCAGCAAGGAATTCTTTAGCAGTTGTAATGTCTTCAGAAACAGTGCCCCTAAACACCTCTGGGATGTCGCGCTTAATGATCATTATGCTCATGCGGTTTGAGTGATCCCACTTCTCATGATCCCTCTTGTCTTCAGGAGTACTAGACGCCATAGGAGTAGGGGGTTGCTCAGTCCTTAACGCAAGATCCAGATCTATGCAGCCAAGAATAATTTCAATGTTCTCCTTCCAGTCCTTAAAATTTGTTCCATTGATGATCGGAATAGAATTCACATTGGCAGATACAGAAGCAACTGTAGTTGTATATTAAACAAGAGGAATAACTTATTATGCTCACATAATAGAATAAATCATTATAAAAAAATTCAAATAATGGTTTAACCCATCCCAAAACACCCAATGCACCATTAATATCAAGTCTTTGGACAGTAATATTAACTGCTTGGGGTATCTGGTTGTAATGATCAAACATTAATAATAAAGCACATCCAACAATAAACCAATCTTTGGATTAATTTATCATCAGCAAAGCAAATCCTTATAATTATCGCATGTTTATCATCACAAGTGTGTATGCAATTCGGTCAAATATTAATCTTCCTTTGGGCCGATCAATACTCGCATGAACATACATAAACACCAATATTTTACATTTTTCATGAACTATCTACTCAAGAGAGGTCACTTTGGTGACTTCTTGATTCAATTAACTCATTTAAAATGTTAAATAAAACCAGAATTTGATTATTTATTTATTCCAAAACCAAATATATTTATTTTATATATTAAACAACCAAAGAATATATAAAATAAAGGTGGGAGGAAGAAGACAAAGTGCAAAAGGGGAAACGAAGGTGGGTCACACACGAGAGAGAAGGCAGTGCAGAATTAGGGTTTTAAGAAACCCTAAGATTCTCAATTTGGGGTTTTTCTCCCAAAATCAAAATTGGGATTAAGGGTTTCGGAATTACGAATTTAGGGTTCTGAATATAAATTAATTAAATTACCCAAAAGAAAACATGAATCAAGTATGGGTGGCTTTGATACCACATGTTAGCATAAACGCAAAATATGATCCTAATATTGATTCTAATAATCAATCATAAACTCGTAAACAATATCCCATACTGATAATCATGCTATAAATAGTAAACGGAAGCGTACCTGAATTGGCCATAACGATGATATTAGAGCACTACTAATACAGTTATCTACCTCCTGTAGAGCTCCTTTATTTCCCTTTGATTTTCTCTCTTGATGGGGATAGATAGAAAGGAACAGGAACTTGAAAAGTACGTTATGACTCTCTGTCTTTCAGAAGGGGACCATGACCATTTATAAACTGAATTACTTAAGTTTTAGTATTTCTAATTTGGCCCCTCATCAAATTAGAAATTACTAAATGGTCTCTACACAATATTTATTTTCATGACATATGCCTTTAGCCAAATCTTTAATTTAGTCAGATCACTTTATTATTTGGTTTTATAAATAATGGTCCTAACACATTTAATTATGTATCATATAAATGCATGACCTAAAATTACTAACATGAAGAACATGTAGTAGACAACAAACACGTACTACACTCAACCTAGGAATTTTATCAAACATGTACCGCGCAACAACATCACCACACGAACATGAGTTAATGAACACCAGCGCAGGAAAGAATTTTCACCACAATTATTTTGACCATTTAACTTCGGTTTTAGACTCGTTACATACCAAGGTTTCTATATGATATATGAAAGTTTAAGATTCTAGAGGTGACCAATTTTTTCATGAAAAATCCGAGGTAATCTAACTCCTTATTTCAGTTTACTAAATGACTATTTCGTATTTAGTTTACAATTTTCAAAGGTGTGACATTTGAAATGTTAACCGTAGGTATAATGGAACAAATAAATGTCAGATTTTACATGATAAGTGCCAAAAATTAGTAATTTTCATATGGAATGTTGGCACTTCTGTTTGTAATATGTGTTTATATCATGTTGATCTTCCCTGATCTAGGAAAAATGAGCTTCAATCACATGTTTATATCATGTTGATTTTACATTGATCCCTATTTTGTGTATTTTTCAGGTAAATTAAAGTAGAGGGGGAAAGAACTGAAGAAGAGTAAAAGAGAAATCAAGAAATAGAGAAAAAATGGAAGAATGTGTGCAACAGGTCGCTCAAATCAAAGGAGTTTCGCTCAAGTCAGAACAATCTCGCTCAAGCCACAATCATCTCGTCTAAGCGAGACACTTGCCGCCATTCTCGCTCAAGCGAGCCTGCACTTGCCTAAGCGAGAGTTCGCGAAGAAGCCCATGTAGTTTTGCAATTCTCGCCTAAGCGAGATTCAAGTGGCTTAAGCGAGATGTTCGTGGAGTATATATATTCCGGAATGAGAGAGTGATGCTAGCGAGTTTTTCAGGAGAGATATATCTGGAGAGCTGGACCACGAAGCAGAGCACACAGTTCCTCATTTTCTCTTCTTCTTCTTCTTCTTCTTTAGCACACCATGAGTGGTTAATCTCTTTCCTTAGGATTGAACGTAATTGACTCAAACTTGGATGTAATCTCGTGATATTTATATGCACTCCCAATAGATCTTATCAAGACGGGCCCATTGGAAATCCTCTCAGAATACTTAGTTTGGATGACATTTTTACTAACAAACATAGTGCCCATCGGTCATGTGTCAGACTTGATTGTACCTAGATGCCATCTCCTTTATTGCATAATGAGGGACGATCTCACTATTGACGTGGCCACCATTATTTATGAAGAAATCCACAAATTTGTGAGGTAGGAAGTCAACAAGAGAAATGAAAAGGCAAAAGGTGCCTTAGGCTTTCCGGCTTTAATCACAGCTCTTTGCCAAGATCAAGGGGTGAAGGTGGAATTAACTTAAAAGATATGACTCTCCATCACCAAGAAATTCATTGAACATTTTTGAACCGACCTAGCAGAATTGGAGCATCCAAAAGAGCCATAGCTAGAACAACAAGCTGTCAAACAACCAGTGGATGAAGAACAATAAGCAAACCCCACACAACAACCTCAACTCAACATGAATGATGAATTACTTAAGCAAATGAGGTACTTGCGGTTCCAAATGGAACATTCTCACCAGCAGAATGTCTCCACTCATAGAGTACAACGCCACCTTCAGGAGTCCCTCTATCATAATGTACGTGGACCTTACCCAGGAATGACTCCACCAGAATTCATTACATATCTACAATGGCCTGCTGCAGGTGAGGGACCGTTAAGAGCTGCGAACAGAGATGTGACTTTGTTGCTGAGATGGATGGAGTGGACCTTGATGAGGAGATTGATTTTGATAGAGAGATAGGGTGAGATTGATACACAACACCATTCCACCCTTTAGAACTCTATAAATACGGTTTCACTTTTTTATTTTAAGTACTCTACAATAATTATTAATACTCTGTTTTGTTTTAGTTGTTTTGGTTAGAATATGGTTATTTTATCTATTTAGTTAGGATTAACTGCTTAACTTTTCTTTTTGCTAAATATTTTGCACATAATACTTAGAGACAAATAAATTTTTTGGCAATCATTTTGAAAATATTTCTTGAGGAAATTGGTTAAAGAGAAATATGATTTCAGTAAGTATTCTGAGTCTAGAACAACTTAATGAACTGAACACAGAGGAGAAAGAGGAAAATTTTGTTTGAGTTTATAATTAAACATGATTAGGATATTAGTGCTGGATAGTTAGTCAAGACAATCAGTTGTAACAAGTGATAAACCAAGGAAATAAACAAGAAAACCCAATGAGTGTGTGAATCCATAAACAATTTCAGTGTTTCCACTGTTGTTGTCAAGTTGATATTGCTTGAGTTTTCATTTTGATAACATCACATTAGAAGCATGGAAATGATTAAGGCAATTTTTGATTGAATTTGTATAACTCAGTGCCAAACAGCCAGCTTGTAAATAATCATCCTTTGTTGATAGCCTATTTGAGCCTAATTGTTTGAATTATGCACCTTAACCTTAATTTGAATTATTATCCTTTCCCTTTACACACTTAGGGATAGAGAGCATAGGTGCATCTTATTCAACTGTAAGTAGGACTTAGTTGGTGGAATTGTACTTAAAGAACAGAGGGGCTGAGTATTATAATTCATTCTTTAGTTGTGTAGAAATGTATATAAATGTACATATATATACTAAAAAAAAGAGAAAGAGAGAAAGAAAAGAAAAGAAAAAGGAAAGGGAATTATGAATGTGTATTGAGGTCTAAATTGATGTAGAAATGAAATTGGGTTTACATTGTAGTTATGCCCTCTTTTCTTAAGTTGTGCTTTTGTTATCCTGAGAAACCATAATTCTTGAAAGCCTAGCCTCATTACAACCTTGAAAAGACTTTAAGATGCATGTTGATTGTGTGTTTGTGGTTGGATTGAAAATGACTGGTAATTTTGATTTGTTCAATTTTAGTGGAAAATGAGAAAAACACATGCATGTGAGATTTAAGAGAAAATTTCCTTGGTTAGATTAATTTGTTCTTACAATTAGTTTTCCTGAAAAATTGGTTGCACTCTTATCCTACTATTGCTTGATAATTGGATTCATCATTTGCTTCTGATTTTCATTATGTAGTTTGGAATGCAAAAGTTGTCTGGTAAAGAACTGTGAAAATTATTTCTCAATAACCAATTTCAGAGTTTAAGTTTTGAATGGTTGTTACATCTTATTACTTTGCTTCAGGACAAGCAAGGTGCTAGGTTAGGGGAAGCTGATAAGTGCCAAAAATCAGTAATTTTCATATAGAATGTTGGCACTTCTGTTTATATTTTTTGTTTATATCATGTTGATCTTCCCTGATCTAGGAAAAATGAGCTTCAATAACATACTTCCATGTTTTTACATAAAGAAATCCTTTGATCCCTATTTTGTGTATTTTTTAGGTAAATTAGAGTAAAGGAGGAAAAAACTTAAGAAGAGCAAAAGCGAAATCAAGAAATAGAGAAGAAATGGAAGAATGTTTGCAACAGGTTGTTCAAATCAAAGGAGTTTCGCTCAAGCCAAAACAATCTCGTTCAAGCCAACGTCATCTCACCTAAGTGAGACACTTGCTGCCATTCTCGCTCAAGTGAGAGTTCGCGAAGAAGCCCATGTAGTCTTGCAATTCTTGCCCAAGCGAGAATGTGGTCGCCTAAGCGAGAGCCTTTCTTCAGCACGAAGTACTCTATCTCACCCAAGCGAGATTTAAGTGGCTTAAGCGAGATGTTCGTGGAGTATATATATTCTGGAATCAGAGAGCGATGTTGGCGGGTTTTTCGGCAGAGACATATCTCAAGAGCTGGACCACGAAGCAAAGCACATAATTCCTTATTTTCTCTTCTTCTTCTTCTTCTTCTTCTTCTTCTTTAGCTCTTAGGATTTTGATGGCTACCATGAGTGGCTAATCTCTTTCCTTGGGATTGAATGTAATCGACTCGAACTTGGATGTAATATGGTGATATTTATATATAGCACTTATGTTTCTACTCAATATTGGTATTATTGTTCTATTCTTAATGCTTGATTCTATTTGATCAAGAGATGTCCTGATTTTGATTTTTAGATCTGACTGGAAAGTATTTCTTAAAATCTCATTTGAACAACAATACTTGATATACTGTGATGCTAGGAATAAATCTCAATATATCAATTGCTTATAACACTCGATCGTAATGTTCTATAGTTTGCTGAATATGTGTGGAATCAATATTCAGGGAACTAATCTTATGAATTTTATACATGAGGAATCTATATAAATGATTTTTGGGTGTTGCATCAATATTAGTATTTTCGGATGTTATGTATTATATTCATCCATATCACAGACACTCGATCATATAAAAGATGTTATGTAGTATATCAATTGCTTATAACACTCGATCATAATGCTGGATAGTATGCTGAATATATGAGGAATCAATATTCAGGGAACTAATCTTATGAATTTTATACGTGAGGAATCAATATAAATGATTTTTGGGTGATGCATCAATATTAGTATTTTCAGATGTTATGTATTATATTCATCCAGATTATAGACAAGGGAGATAAATGAAATTCAATCCTAGTTTCATTTACTGAATTTTTCTAAACTTTTCCACTTTTATGTATTATTTTTATGCAGTAGTCAATGATAAATCAAATTAAAATCTTTGTACATATGCTAATTGAGATAATTATTTATTTTAACCGAATCCGTTGCATGGGTTTGACACCCTTACTTATAATCATTATGCTACAGTTGATTTTTGGTACGCTTGATAGAAGATCAACCGTACATTACCTTGTTGATCTCCTTTTAGAATTGCTAGAGTTATTTACAAATTTACAAGAATTCACTAGTGCGGTGAGGGCTTTTGGCCCCAGTTACTTTCGTGATTCTGCCTCGGTTTTAGAACCGAAGCATATTGGGCGAGGCCAAAAGGCACCCCCTTTTGGCCTCAGTTATCACCCGAGGCCATAGAGTCTGTTTTTTGTCTCGGGTCTGAGAGAACCGAAGCCATAGGTGTTCAATATTTTTTTTAAAATAAAAAATTACGCAAGACCTTTGGCCTCGGTTATGGTATGAACCGAGGCCATAACCTTTGGCCTCGGTTTTGGTAAGAACCAATGCCTATTCTGCTATTTTTTTTAAAATAAATTTTTTATTTTATTGTGATTCCCACATTTAAACCTGCATATTTTTCACAGAATAGCACAAACCAGAACAAAATATTTTCTAAAACATCCACAATCCAAAAACATTTAAAAGATAGTTGGAATATTCACAATCCAAATACATATGTCCTAATCAATACTATTGTACATTTGAATTATGAAGTTTGCACATGCTATCCTACCAAAGTTTATGGACTTCGTGGGAATTGGCACAAGACGCTCGAATGTCTGCAAAATAAGACATTAACATTAACTTAAGTTAGTATATAATCAATACTATTGTACATTTGAATTATGAACTTTGCACATGCTATCCTACCAAAGTTTATGGACTTCGTGGGAATTGGCACAAGACGCTTGAATGTCTGCAAAATAAGACATTAACATTAACTTAAGTTAGTATATAGAAAAACAACTTTAGTATACCAAACTTTAGTATATTGCAAAGTAATTGTTTTAATTCAAATATATATTATCGTTTCCCGATTAGTTGTAATACGAGCACGCACAATGGTTGTCATCCATTGCATTATATAGTAACCACACTCATATGAATCGGTTTGTCTATTACACTACATTATATCAAAAACATTAAAATTAATTAAGGTAGAAAATCAAATCAAACAATTATAAATATATGGATAGAAATATCAAACTGGGAGGGAGCACCATGCAAGATTTTGCCTTAGTCGTTGATCTCCCTAACAACATGTTATGTCCAATAATTGAACTATGATAAAGGGAATAAGTTAGGATACTTTTATATAACATTTCATATTCATAAAATTGAGATTGAGGTTTCTTACTAATCTATCCCATGTCTAAGATGGTTGGGGGGAGGGCGGTGTAAAGAGAAAAACCACACAGCAAGGTTCTCCCTTAGGGAAATCACAAGTAATTGCCAATGATGTCTGAGAAGAAAATAAATTCAAAGCAGATGCACAATTGAGAATTCAAAAATCCACAAAGCAAGAGTACCTAATCATGAAAAATGAAACCACAAAACTCAAACTATTACAATTCATAATAGAAAGAAAAATCAAAGCAACATAAACGAACCAAAACGGCAAAAAAAAAACACGTAGGGAAACCAATTTTTCGAACTCACCAGGAGCAAGAGACAAAGATTTAATCGACGACGTGCGACGATTGATGGCGAATGTTGGTCGGCGACGGAGGCGGAGCGTGGTGGTGGTGGCAGCGAAGTTCGCACAAAGTTTTCGAACTCACCCGTAGCGAGAGGTGATTTGCAACCAATGAACTTAGACAGCACGATGGAGGCGACAACACATGACTATTGACGACGGATGCTTGTCGGCGACGGAGGCGGAGCGTGGTAGTGGTGGCAGAGCAGAGAAATTTGCACAGAGAGAAGAGAGTTGGGGAGACGATTAATAGTAGTTAGGGTTCGCGAATTGGGAATTTTAACAGACTTTATGGCCTCGGTTCAATTAATAATCGAGGCCATTGCCTCGGTCCTTAAAGAACCAAGGCCAAAAGCCTGATGTTGATGGCATTTTTGAAAATTTGAAAATTAGGCTGCCTTCACTAACACAAAAAAGCGTTATAACGTCACTCCTATAACGTCTGCCCAAAAAATGTCCAACGTTAAAAATGACCGGTGGCATTTTTGTAAATTATCGGACTTTTTTAACGTCTGTCTATTCCAGGTCAGACGTAAATTAACGTCTGTCTGTTCCAGATCAGACGTAATTTAACGTCTGCCCAAAAAACTCCGACGTCATTTAAAAAAGGACGTCAGACTGGTTTTCCCCCGACGTCACTTAACGTCGGACTCCTTCACCACCGACGTTAAGTTTTACTTATCTCTACGCGAAACGCAGAAACCCTACGCTGTTTCACTGTTTCTGTGAGCGTTTTCCACCGGCGACCCCCATTTCGACTTTATCTAGGTGAGTTTTGAACGTTTTTCACCACCAAACTTGTTAGGATTTGATTATGAATTGATTTTAGGCATTTTGAACCGAATATTTTACGTTTTCATCTCCATTTGCAGCATTTTGAGATTCGTCCCACTTGCTCTTCATCCCCATTTGGCTAACAACGTGTAGAGACCTTAAAGCCACCTTCTCCAAGTTCGTCTTTCATTTGCTAGAAGGGGTTAGTTTTTCATTTCTAAATTTAGGGTTATTACTAAATTGAGCGTTAATTGTGATTACAATGGCATGATGCATATTGTAGGTAATTCTTTTCATATGTGTATGATTATAAGAAGTGTACCAAACACTCTCATGTGGATTGCCTCCTTTTAGACTTTTAATTATGCATGCCGTTTGAAATTGAAATTGAAATTGAATTAATAACCCGTGTATCTAATTTGGAGGGTAAATGAGCGTGATGTGGTGATCAATGTTGTGAACTCCATACGAAAATGAGTCATAATGAATTTAGGGTGGAGTGAATAATGAAGGATGACTCATTCCATGAACTATAAAGTTTATGTTTTCATTACATGAGAGTTCTTAGTATTTTTCTTTTTTATGAATGATGTTGAAGTGTTTACATTTCTTTAAACTGACCTCTAAGTTGCCTTGGAGTAATATTTAGGTGGTCACTCCTTGATCTTTAATTCTCCATTAAGAAGGGTGAGTGAGGTAAGGTTAAATCAAGGACCTCAAAACCAGCAAGTAACTGAGGTAATGTTCTTTTTCATGTCTTTTGTTTCTCTTTGGTTTGATTTTGTTATGAGACATCTCTTGTAATCTGCTAGAGTTATTTTCTTCTCTCGACATAAGATTAAGGTGATGGCATGAGGATAATAAATACCTAACAGATTTATGTAGTATAAACTATCATAGCTATGCAATATTGTTGTACTCATTTTTTTTAAAGTACAAGGCATTTGATTCAATGGCTTTTTCTAGTTATTGATTAACTAGTAGTTATGGAATATAGAAGTTAATACTCTTAAGAAAAGCGTTTAGAAACTATTATGGATTTTTTCTGATTTTCAGGTGTGAGAATGTTGTAAAAACAACAAAACTTTAAAAAAACAACACTGTTTGACGTCTGGTAGAACCTTGACAGACGTTATTTGACGTCTGACTTTCCTGGACCCGACGTTAATTAACGTCTGACTCTCCTGGCCCCGACGTTAATTAACGTCTGACTCTCCTGGCCCCGACTTTAATTAACGTCTGACTCTCCTGGCCCCGACTTTAATTAACGTCTGACTTTCCTGGTCCCGACGTTAATTAACGTCTGCTCTCCTTTCCGACGTCAATTTTGACGTCACCCAATACGACGTCGGTGTTTGGACAGACGTCAAAAACCGAAAATATCAGACGTTAAAATCCTTTTTTGTATTAGTGCTTATATGCTTCGGTTCATTTGTAACTGAGGCCAAAAACCCCCTTTATTGCCTCAGTCCTTAAAGACCTAAGGCCAAAAGCCTGATGCTAGTGGCATTTTTGAAAATTTGAAAATTGGGCTGCTTTATATGCTTCGGTTCATTTGTAACTAAGGCCTAAAGCCCCCTTTATTGCCTCGGTCCTTAAAGACCCGAGGCCAAAAGCCTGACAAAATTGCAAAAATGCCACCACCTCCTTATAGGCTTCGGTTTAGCTACAACCGAGACCTATAAGGAGAAGTAAAATGTCAAATCTACACTAGTGATTGTAAGTGTATTTGTAAATTGCAAAGTTACCTTGATAACCTTGCTAAGGGATATATTATTATTATTATTATTATCTATTTGTTGGTACATGTTTAGTACAATGGCCTTTCTCAAGAACATTTTGTGATGACATAAAAATAATTTGAATGGTCATCCATGTCTTACTCTTGACATTTGTATCCAAACAAAACACATTCATATTTCATCTCAAAGTATACGAGGTTAATACAAAAGTTTGACATTAAAAAAAAGAAAAAAAATATATAAATGTTGAATATTTTTTCTAAAGTTATTTCCCAATGAGAAAGAAAGACTCAAGGTTGTAGAGAAAATGAATGACTACATGTGGTTACAGAACCCTTTCTATTTTCGGGTCGGGCTTGCACTACCACCACTCATCTGCACATTTTAAGGATAATGAACCTATTAAAGTATAATGCAAATTCTAGAACAATTAAAAAAATTAAAAATAGAGTTATTGAAATGTAATGAAACTTCTAGAGTATTGGAGAAAAGCTTAGGATAGAAAGAAAAGTCAAGAACATTCTACTATGTAGAAAAATCTAAAACTATTTGCACAAGTTCTAGCTAAGAGTTTTTAGAAATAATCTATAGGTTTATAAATACACATGTATCCTACCATTTGTAACATCAAGAAGTACTAACACAACATGTGATACAACTACTATTTTTATATTCTACTATCTACACATTTTCTCTATCCTTCAACTTTTCTTTTCACAATCTAAAAATACTAATAGAGCCAATAACTGAGAATTTGGAATAGTGTAACCTAACAGAAAAATAAAATCTGTTAAATTGTACTTGTTCTTGAGCTAACAAGATTCTCATTTTTGGCTGAACTTATTTATCCTATTGGACTGTTATCAGTTGCAGCGACTCTACGGAAGGACTCAAATCACAATGTCCGAGGAATGTGGCAGAGTACAATAGGGATTATTAATTCTGCTTCTTTGGCCACTCTGCATAAAGATTTTTAGCTAGAGGAATTTGTTCATGTATGTAGTTGATCAAATATGAACACTAATGTTCCACAATAATTCCATTATTACATTAATGATTAGCTACATTAGCAAGGTGATTATTTACGTCTTGCAGTTTTAACTCATTCATGATTAAAAACAGCTGGAAATTTCATGATCTTAAATTTCTTCATTCACTCACTTAGTACTTTTAGTTTTGCCTTCTTTGCTATTATTTTAGTTTTAGTATTGCTTGTGAAGGAATATGGAAAATACTCAGTATGGGTGAGCGTAGTAGATGCTAAGAGTAGTAGAGGTTGGGAGCAATCACAAACAGTATATACTAGGTGCAATTTGTATTTGCACCTTACAAACGTTCTATTAGGCGTTGTGTGGTTGAGGACAACGTTAAACTTGAGAAGTTAGGTAAACTTGTGGGACTATGATAAATTCAAATTGTAAATTCGGATCGTAAAATCTTAAGAATTTACTTTAGATAAATAAATATTAAAATTTTATAAAAATTATAATACTTTATTATATAATATTAGAAATAATTTGTACATGTTTTTATTGAAATATTATTATTATTATTGTTATAAGTTCATCGTATTATATATTTAAAACAAAATTATATGTTCCTAACTATTTTTTATAATAATTTTAATTAATTATATTTAACATATTTAATATAATTCAAAAAGTGTCTACATTTTGAAATCTAAAAACTTTGAATTTAAGACCTAGATGGTCAGCAAAAACCCTAAACTCAAACATCATCTTCCAAGACTCACTACCTTGACAAGCCGCAGTAAGAGGGCAACATATGAAGATCGAAAGAATAAACCACAGATCTAATGGTGAGTAACGACGACAATGGGTAACAATGACTTTGGGCGACGACGGTGCAAAGCCAGACAATGACAGATCGTGAGCAACTTTGACACCAAACTAGAGACAGAGACAAGGCGACAATGAGTTGGATTTGCAAGAGACCAAGGAAGCAAAAACCATGACAAAAGATACCAAGTCTAAAACCCTAATATGGTAAAGGATTTCATTTCGAGAAAAAAAAATCTCGTCAAACTCGCCAAATCAGAAGCAAACTTGTGATTTCGACCAATTCCATCGATTCCACCTTTGATCCCACGATCTACTCCAAATTGAGTTTGCTTCCGTGTTAACTAGGAAGCATTGAGTGAACACATAAAATCGTCCAAATTCGCGAGTTAACTCATGAGTTTGATAACTATGGTTGAAGGTTTAAGATACTCTCGTAGACAAATTGTGTTGTAAAAGAGTGGAATAGAAAAATGTGATATATCATTACACATTATGAGACTATATGAAGCATGTATAAACGATGCATGCACAAGTGCAGTAAGAGCTTTTGGCTCTGGTAATTTTCGTCATTCTGTCTTGATTTTAGAACCGAGACATATTAGGGCGAGGCCAAAAGGGGTGCCTTTTGTCCTCGGTTATCACCCGAGGCTATATAGGCACTTTTCTGCCTCGGTTGCAAAGGAACCAGAGCCATAAATGGGCTTTTCTACCTCGGGTTAGCGAGAACCGAAGCCATAGGTTCACAATATATTTTTTTAATTAAAATTTTTGCAGAGCTTTTGGCCTCGGTTATGGTAAGAACCGAGGCCATATACCCCCTTTTTGCTTTGGTTTGGGTAAGAACCGAGACCTATTCTACTACTTTTTTTAAAATAAATTTTCTGTTTTATTGTGATTCTCACATTTAAACCTGCAAATTTTTTTGACAAACCAGTACAAACCAGAACAAAATATTTTCTCAAACATCCACAATCCAAAAACATTTAAAAGATAATTGGAATATCCACAATCCAAATACATATATCCTAATCAATACTATGTACATTTGAATTATGAATTTTGCACATCTATCCTACCAAACTTTATGGACTTCACAGGAATTGGCACATGACTCTTGAATGTCTGCAAAATAAGACATTAACTTAAGTTAGTATAATGGTAATATTCAGTTCCTCTTGTCCCCATGCAAGCTCCTTAACATCTTGGGAATGCAAGTAAAGTGGGATCTTAAGGTCTCTCCCAAAAATGTTAGCATCCTAAGGAACTTGCATTGACTTATCATCTATGATTTCTGCAAGTTGGAGCAATGCATCAAGAGGATCGTCCAAAGAGAGAAGAATCTTCTTTCGTTGAGGTTTTTCCTATATTGATGCAATTTCAGTTAAAATGGAATATAATTGAAGTTTGAATATAATAAACATGTAAACTTAAAAATTTAGTATGTGGTGGGTTTAAGAGTCTGTACTGGGGGCTCAGAAACAAACAAATCTCTAGGCCAAACGAGAAAATATTAGAATGCCAGTGCCACAGTATATACCTCATTTGTTGGCACAGGAACTAAAGCAAACAATATGAGAACCTCCTCTACCATGACCTCAACTTATCCTCTCATAACTTCATGCCATGAAGAACTGTGGCTACCTCAAATACTTTTCCACGAGCCACTAGTGTCTTTTCCGTACCATCCCAAATATATAACTGACATGGATGAGTGTCATCCATGTCATCCCCGGGTGGAGCTGAACAACTCCCCTTTCCGCTTTTATCTGTTAGAGTCAACGATTTATTAATGTTATTTAACTATTTTATTAAATATCATTTATTCAATTCGTAACTTATAGAAAACAGATTTACCCGTGGAGGCACAAATGGCTCAAGTTCTGGCAGAGGATCCACTAGCGAACGCATGCCATAATGCTCAAATTGGCTCAATATCTTCACCCTTAGAAAGTGGAGGCCTAGATTTTTTATTTTCTAACATTATCTTCTCTTCAAGTTTTCTATACCCACCACGAGACAATATGTGTAGGTTTTTATTTTGAGCACTTATGCTAAAAGCCTTTTTTCTCTTTTCTTATAACATATAAAACCCACTTTATAAATTAGTTCAAATTTTGCATAATTATCAATTGTGCAATTGATGATTTCAAATAAATATACCTGTCATCCCTCAGATGTTCGAAGCTCAAGAAATTGACGCCATGTGTTTTCATCAATCCAAGTGTATTTCAACAATGGATTTTCAATCTTTTTAGATCCAAAGACATACCTAGACGTCAACTTGGTCTTAAAACCACGAAATTCCTCAGCCACCGATGACAAACATTTTTGTTTAAGCGTCGCCACATTTGGAATATCAAATGTTAGCTACAACATAGATAATGTCATCAATAATATTTAACATATTATCAACAAAATCAAAGTATAATGTTAATAACATTAATATTAGTTACCAATAAATCCTGCCATATCATTTCCCGATCAACTTCAGTGACATGATCAAAAGATGGAGTATGGATTAATATTCTCTTTCGTGCCAACATTCCTAAATAGCTTTTTTCTGCAATATACCTTTTGATCATTAAAGCTTCTGAACGATATTGATTTTTCACATACCCTTTAGACATCTTCATGTAACGTTCAATGGGATACATCCATCTTAAGTATACTGGTCTACAAAACTTGATTTCTCTCACCAGATGAACAAGTAAATGTATGATGATGTCAAAAAATGATGGAGGGAAAAACATCTCTAGTTGACATAAGATGATAACAATCTCAGCTTGAAGTTCATCTAAATACTTTGTCTAACATTTTTGGGTAAAATTTCACGAATAGTTACAAGTAACAATTGTTGCATTAAGATGTGGCAATCGTGAGACTTTAGGCCAACAAGCTTCAAGTCTTGCATGGACACTAAACTCTGAATATTTGAAGAGTATCCTTGAGGTACCTTGACACTCTTTAAACATAAGAAAAAACTTATCTTCTCTTGTTTGGACATAGTATAACATGCAGGGGGCAAATAAGTACGCCTACCAACCTCCCTTAGTGCCAAGTCTTCTCGGATCTTCATTTCAACCAAATCCAAACGAGCATTTAGTCCATCTTTTGTCTTTCCCTGAATGTTAAGTAGTGTACCAATCAAGCTATCACACACATTCTTCTCTACATGCATGGCACCTATGCAATGCCTAACTTGTAACTTTGACCAATATGGAAGATCAAAGAATATTGATTTTTTAAAGGCTCGATGCAGATGATTTCTTAGACGTTTTACCAAATACATGATGGACTTTATTAACTTTTTCATGAATTTGAATGCCACTTAATGGAGTTGGTGCTTTGTAATTCTCTTGATGTCCATTGAATGCTTTCTTTAACCTTCGATTAGGATGATTAGCTTGTAAAAACCTTCGATGGCGCAAATACATGGTCTTCCTTCCATTTTTTAACTAATGCGATATAGTGTTTTCTTCACATATAGGACATGCTTTATGACCCTTGACACTGTACCCCGACAAATTACCATAAGCTGGAAAGTCATTAATGGTGCAAAATAACATTGCATGCATCATGAAAGTTTCAGAAGCAACATCATCAAATACTTCAACATCATCAACCCACAACAACTTCAAGTCTTCAACTAGAGGATTGAGATATACATCTATATCATTTCAAGGCTACTTTGGATCAGATATCATCATAGACAACATCATGTATTTTCTCTTCATGCAGAGTCCAGGAGATAAGTTGTAAATGAATAATATAACGGGCTAACAACTGTGGTTTGTACTTAAATTACCAAATGGATTCATTCCATTGGTGGCTAAGCCAAAACAAATATTTCTACATTTTTCACCAAACTTGGGAAATTCTTGATCAATATTTTTCCATTGCATTGAATTAGTTGGATGACGAAGCAGTCTGTCACATTTCTCTCAGTTGCATGCCATCTAAGGTTTTTAGCATTTTTAAGATTTGCAAACACACGCTTAAGTCTGGGCACGATTGAAAGGTACCAGACTACTTTCAAAGCAGATCCTTCCTTATTTATTTGACCACTATCTTTATTGTTTCTTTTTTGCTTGTATCGTGATGAACCACACTTTGGAAATTTTTTCAAATCTTCAAATTCTTTTTTGTATAATATGCAATCATTAGGACATGCATGTATCCTTTTATACTCCATACCCATTGGACAAAGAATTTTCTTGGCATCATAGTTTCGAGTGGGTAGAGTATTTCCATCGGAAAACATGTCATTGAAGAGCACAAGCAATTTTGTGAAACTTTTATCTCTCCAACCATTGGTCTCTTTTAAATTCATGTCTTAAAACCGTTGATAATCGTGTGAACTTAGTTGAACCGACATACAACGGAGTTTCCACATCAGTAAACATCGTCTCATACACGTGCACTTGTGCAAAAGCTTCTACCCTAACATCCCGTATCATGTCCTCTATATTATCTTCTTCACATCACTCTTCCCGTCGCTCTTTGATGGTGGAATTGACAACATGTTCAGTTTGAGAAACAGTTGGAAAGTCTATTAATTCGTCATGTCATGTCCATATTGTATAACTTTTAAGGAAACCATCACAAATAAGATGTTCCCGAACTTGAGTTGCATTCAATTTTCTCTCATTCAAACAGTTGACACAAGGACATCTGAACTTCACCTCATCATCACTTCTCCCCTCATAACGTCGTGCAAATTTTATAAATTCTTCTACCCCATTCTCATACTCAACGCTGATACGTGGTAAATTAATCCAATTTCGATCCATACGTATGTAAATTGAAATTGCGTGAACAATTTCAATAATCTTTGAATCAATGCTCACGTCGTAATCAAGGTGTGACCCTATCCCATTTAAGAAAATTCACTTTCTTTATTTTATTGGTACATATTACTTTTAAAATACATATCTTAAATTTCATGAAATTTTGC
This sequence comes from Vigna unguiculata, assembly GCF_037176805.1. NCBI lineage: Eukaryota > Viridiplantae > Streptophyta > Magnoliopsida > Fabales > Fabaceae > Vigna > Vigna unguiculata. The sequence goes on from NC_140802.1 coordinate 31,070,050, forward strand.
CAACATTTCGCAATGGTGTTCAGGATACACGAAATGAAAGTGATTATAAACCACAATCAAATATGCACCCAAAGATCAATACAAAACACAATTGACAAATATTCATGAATTTTAAGATATGTATTTTAAAATATATATGCACTAATAAACTCTTAGAAAGTGATTAATCTTCTTAAACTGTCCAATCGGACAATTCAAAATTCAATACATTTAAATTACTAGTATTGTATTCCTTTATATCTAATTTAAAAAAATGTAGTTTCTTCAAAATGAAAACTCGGGAAAATACATAATTTTTGTATTGAATCTCAAACGGAAAACTAAGGCTAACTCACAGTATAAGAAAAGCAAACAACATATTTAAAAAAATAATTAACCACATATATAAAATATAAAACTACTACATAACAAACTACAAAATCATAGGAAAACATTAGAATTAAAACCTATTTAATTATATTGTTACAATTTTCGTAAATTCATACTCAGTGCTCTAAATTTCAAACTTAATGCTCTCAAATTGAGACTAGTTCTCTCCCAAAATTACTCAAAACAATCGAAACATTCAATTCCAATGAAAATCAATACTTGCAATAATCGAATTTGAAAATTAATATATACAAAACGGAAAACGAAACAAAAATGAGTTGAAAACTTATCTTGGAGGAACGACGGTACGACAGTTGTCAGAAAACGGAGAAGGAGGTGCACGAAATGGCCATGCACGAAATGGAGGTGCAGAACCAGCGGAGGAGCGTGGTGGCAGCGACAGCGACAGTGGAGTGTGGTGGCTAGAAGAGAGACGAGATAGTGACGAGAGAGAGACGACGTAGGAAATGGAGGTGCAGCACCGTTGGAGGCGACGTAGTGACGGGTGCCAGAGGTTGTGGTGGCAGTGGTGGCAGCAGAGAGAGATGAGAGAGTGTTGTTGCAGAGGCACGGGGAAGAAGAAGACAAAGGGGGTTCGCGAAATTGAGCCCTAAATAAACTCTATGGCCTCGGTTCAATTAAAAACCGAGGCATATAAGACTACTTGCCATCGGTTAAGTGCCACCCAAGGCCAAACACCTAACGGCTAGTGGCATTTTTGAAAAATGCAGCCCCATTTTTTGCTTCGGGTCTCTGGAATCGAAGCATATAACAACTTTTAGCACCGGTTTTGGGCAAACCGAAGCCTATAACTCTCTTTTGCTTCGGGTTTTAGTTGAACCAAGGCATAAAAGTTGTCTGGAATTGCAAAAATGTTACCGCACCATTATATGCTTCGATTCCTGGCCAACCGAGGCATATAAGCGAGATAAAAAGCAAAATTTGCACTAGTGATGGATAAAAGAGATAGAGTGAACCCTAAACCAACATAAATTAAACTAATATTAAAAAAGATTTTACTTATCGTTAGTTAAGTCAACACTAAAATAAAAATGCATTAGCGTCAACTTGACCAAAACTAAACTGCTTTATTTAAAAAAATTGATTTAAAATTTGTGATGAATTAGTATCAACTTAAGTCGTTTTTTCAAAAGGTGACATTAACAAATTAGTTTTCATTGTTTTAGAATCACATGCTCAAACAACACAAATCCAATGTTAATAACTATTTAGCATAAACTTTTTTTTAGCATCTCTCTTAACTAATACTAAATATATATTTTATTTTATATTTAAAGTAAGCACCAAAATTATTTTCAAAATTCTTCTTTTGAAATTTATTAACATTAAAGAATAAGTTTGAAATTGTAATAAGCCTTTAGGGATCATTAATTTTTTGAAATCAAAGACTCATGTCTTTAAGATTTAAGTAATCTTTATCTTTCCATTGATATTTATTATTTTCCAAGTGTTTAGAAACATATCATTGTCCATTTTTGTCTATTCTCATTCTTTTAATATATATATATATATATATATATATATATATATATATATATATATATATATATATATATATATATATTCTAATTATTTATTTTTAGTGAGGGTGTTAATATGCAGTATTATCTTTGTGTGCATATAAGAAAAATTTATTATTCTCATCCATAGTTCAGATACATTCTTTATGTCTAATTCCAAAGTGACGTAACCTCTCAGTTTATTCCTTTCATTGGAGCCGTTTGTCTTCTTAATACTTTTCAATAAGCATGATATTGATTAATAAAGCATCCATCAACATGCGAGAATACGATTCCCCTTTATTTCTTTTCCTTTATCTTTGAGCAGCATGCTTTGAATCAGAATGGAAAACCAACGAACTCAAAAAGTAAGAGTAGAAGTGACACCATAATCAACAAGCATATATTCTTGCTTTCACCCAAATGAATATAGAACAAATGAATTTCCCAAGTTCACACACGAAGCTATTTTGCACCCCAAATAAAGAAAAGTATTTTGCATGGTCCATTGAAGAAGAAGGTGAAATCATGAGCCACCATAGACAAAGAGGTTTGAGATCCTATGATGGCCACACTTACAATCATCATGAATCCAATGAAGTCCCTGTGTTTTACAGATCTAACTCTTCTCGTGTCACCGTAAGTTTATTCTGTTCTTGTTTTAGTCTCAAGGATTTTAGAACATGATGACAGAAGAAGGAAAAAACAAATTAAATTTTTGTTGATGGAAGCACAAAATGGAACCATCATTGTTTGAGGACCATATAGCTTGGACATAATTTTGTTTCTTAATATTAGCAGGATGAAAGAACTTCAGATGTATTACCTCGACAACGGGTTTGGGAATTCAGACATCCTGTGGGATTCCACCACAGTATACCTTAGTAAGGCCAAATCGCAAACTAATTTTGCATATGTAATTAGACTTCACAAATATGTTAATCTGTGTGAGAAAATGTGTTCAAATGATCAAGTGTTTTGATGATTGACATATGGATGCATGTTTCAATTACCATGAATTTCACGGAGGTATTAGGATTAATGTAAACAATTGAGGACTATGATTTGAATTCCATAAAGCAACCTTCCCTGCACCCTTGATATGCTATTTAGTTGAATAATTTGCAGTTTTCCAGCAGCAGCACCTAGAAGACAACAAATTCATATTCACAATGAGGATATGGGAAGGCTCAGAGATATTTTCTTTCAGCCATCTTCAAGATATACATTCCAAACAAGCACACAAGCTCCCCCAGTGGTAGAAATTTCCAAATCAACAGTTTTGAGAAAGCTTCAAAAGGTAGTGTATGCTAGGAAGCTGAACTTATATTACAGAAACAATGCTGAAGGAAAACCTATGAAAGAGAAGGAGAAGGAAAAGGATGAAGATGGTAAGAGGTGTGCTATTTGCTTGGAAGATTTTAAGACTGGTGAAGAGGTGATGCTCACTCCATGCAAGCACATGTTTCATGAGGATTGCATAGTGCCATGGCTAACAACTAAGGGCCAGTGCCCAGTTTGTAGGTCTGTGATTTGTGAGATGGAATGTGAGAACCCTTCATCCTTCAACAACAATGACTTGGCCGCTTTGGAATCTAGCAACCTATTTAATGGAGAGTTTTTATCAGTTTTTAGGGCCATGGAAGAAGCTTTTCAATTGGGCAGTTTGACTTAATAATTGACACTTGTATAAGCTTATGCTACAGTTGGAAAATTTGCTTGCTTGTTCCAAAATGTATGGATATGTTTTCTCTTTTTTGGCACAACATATATACTATGAATTTTTATAGGCAGAACTTATGAGTTGGAGATGAGATACACGCACTTAATGACGCAAGTTTGTTTTTCACTATTTGATCCATAGTGCTTTGGTTAATTTGAAAAAATAACATTGAAAGAATATGTTGATTAAGTAACTACAATGCAACCATATAAATTGTTTCCACGAGGATTCCACAATACACGAGTCATATATATATATATATATATATATATATATATATATATATATATATATATAATCACAAGTCAATGTACTCACTAACTCATCAGGGAACACTATCTTCTCAATCTATAAACCATGACCACCACCATGTTTATCCACGTTTTACGTCTTTGAAATGATAACCTTAAGATATTCTTTGCTACTACCACCTACAAGCCACCACTAGTGCAAAATTACAGTTTTACCTCGCCTTATAGGCCTCAGTTGGAGAGGAACCGAAGCATATAATGGCACGATGGCAATTTTGCAATTACAGGCAACTTTTATGCCTCGGTTCACATAAAACCCGAAGCCAAAAGCGGTTATAGGCCTCGGTTAAAAAAAAACGGTGCCAAAAGAGGTTATAGGCCTCAGTTAAGGAGGCCCGAAGCCAAAAAGGTTGCCAGAAATTTCAAAAATGCCATTGATGTTGGGACTTATAGGCTTCGGTTGGGGAAAAGCCGGTGCCAAAAGGGGTTTTAGGGAACCGGGGCTAAAAAGTGTTATATGCCTCAGTTGTAAGTTGAACCGAGGCCAAATAGTCGATTTAGGGCTCAAATCGCGAACCCCTTTCTTCCTCGCGCGCGCTGTCTCCTCCATTTCTCTCTGCAAATTTTGGCCACTCTTCTCTCTGCAAATTCCGGCCATTCCTCTCTCTGCTAATTCCGGCCACTCCAACAACGCGAGCTCTGTGCTGCCACTACCACCGTCTCCCGTGTTGCCACTGCCACCGTTGCGTTGCCGCCGTCGCTGTCTCCTCCTCTCTCCGCGACTTCCGGCGAGACCACCACGCGAGACCACGCGAGACCACAACGTGAGACCACCTCGTGAGACCACCATGCGAGACCACCACGCGAGGCCCCTACCACCGTTGTCCCTCTCTCTGTCTCTCTGCAAGTGTTCTGGCGTCCCTCCACCACCACGCGAGACCCTCTTCTTCTTCCACCAACTACCACCGAACTTTCGCGCCTCCGGCCACTCTGCTTCGGCCACCGTCGCTGCACCTCCATTTCGTACGCGAACATTTTTCTTTTTTTGCCACAATTGACATGCCGCGGTTTCTTTAAGGTAAATTTCCAATGCGTTTTTGATTGGTTTTCTGTTTTGTGTATGTTAATGTTCAATTTTAGTTATTGTGAGTGTTAATTTGCATTGAGATTGAAATTGTTTGGAGTGTTTTGATTAATTTTGTGAAAGGATTGAGTCTCAATTTAAGAGCATTGTGTCTTCAAATGTAGAGCATTAAGTATGAATTTAAGAGAATTGTAAGAACACTATAATTAAATAGGTAATATATGATGTTAAGGAAATTGTTGTTTTTGCTTTTATTTGTTACTTATGACTTTCTCTTGTGTTTTTTGTTATCTCTTGTAGCTCTCGTACGCGTTGAATTGCATCATCCCACTGTCATCTACTTTTTACGCGCTCCCAGGTTCCTAATTCTAATATTTTCCTATGATGCAAATATGTTGTTTGCTTTATATATTTCATTAATTATTTGTTAAAACATGTTGTTTGCTTTTCTTAAAGATCCTGCGTCTGAACATTGGTTTGTCGCTCTTCATGGAAAAAAATAGATTGATCCTAATGAAGAGAATATGAGTGATCTTAATATTGCTGTCACCCACCCATTTAGAAGAACGATAAATGTTGATGAAATCCATCTAGTTGATGATGTACATGCAATTCGAGAAGATCATGATGAAGGAATATACATATGATCAATCAATAACTTTATGTATGAATTTCATATTCTTGTTAAAATTTAGGTGTTTTGTTAAATAATCACTAGTGCATAATGGGTTTTTTACAGCGCCCTATATGCCTCGGTTCACTTCCAAACGAGGCATATGAAGACGCGGTGGCACTTTTGTAATTTTTTCAAACTTTTATGCCTCGGTTGTATTTAGAACCGAGGCATAAACCCCCTAAAATTTTTATTTTTTCCGCTACATTGATATTTTTAAATTAGTGGCAGACTTTTATGCCTTAGGTCAATTCTAACCGAGGTAGATAGATGTTTATGCCTCAGGTCTATTTTACCGAGGCATATTTGATTGCTTTTCAAGTGGAATACGCCTCGGGTCACATCTAACTGAGGCATATAGATGTTTATGCCTCGGTTTAAAATCAATCGAGGCAATAAGCCTTCTTAGGGTTTAAAATAAATCGTGCCACTGTTCATCTTCTTCGCGTGGAGCAGCAGCCATTTTTCTCTCTTTCATTTCCGAACGCCATTGTTCCAGATCGCAAAGGTTCCTTCTTCCACGTAGTAGCAGTTTCGTCTCTCCACCACCGGTCCGCCGTTGAACGAGCCTCCTCCGTCACGCGAGCCTCCTCCATTGTTGTCATCGCAGAGGTTGCAAAACCGCCTCCATTCTCGTCATTCAATCTCGCTTGTAGGTATGTGCTTCTCCTTTTTCAAATCGTAAGACTCTTCTATGGGTTTCGAACGTCGATGTGTCTGTCGAAGTCGCGATTTAGCTCACGATGGTTAGTCGTGGGATGTTTCCGTTCAGATATGATAGTGAAGAAAGGGTGTTCTGCATCGTTGCCGAGATGAATGAAGGCGTCGTGAAGTTGTTCCGGCGTGATGCGGTGGTGGAAGATGGTGGTCATGACACATTGGCGGCATTTAGGGTTTGAATGGTGGCTAGGGTTTCTGATTTGGGAGAAGGTTGAAGATGATGATGTGGCACACTGTGATTGGTGTAGGTGTGTGTACAAGGATCATGGCTATGTGTGATGCTGTTATTGGGTCAGAAAATACTATTTTTTTTAAATCTACGATGCACATTAGGCCTCGGTTCCCTCTAGAATCGAGGCAGTAACCCTTGCATATGCCTCGGTTCATAACCGAGGCATAAACATGTCTCTTTTTACCTCGCCAGCATATGCCTCGGGTGTAAAACCGAAGCGAAAAAGTCAAAATAACCGCGGCATAATCTCTTTTCTGCACTAGTGAATGTTTTATATATTATTTTATATGTTTCTTATTAATGTTTTTTTATGTTTTCATTTTACAGATACATGGCTGAACATTATGCTTCATCAGAGGATGAAGAACCTACTAAGAGACCCACCAGAGGAGCCGCTAGGTTGAGAGAGCTCTTAATTAGAAGAGCTAAAGGTCAGAAAACACATGTTGATATTAACGTCGACACTGGTGAGCCTAGTGGTCGTTATGGGGACGTCTTCAAAAGCTATTTAGGAATGTTGGCACGAGAGAGAATATCAATCCTTACGCCATCTTTTGATCATGTCATTGAAGCTGATCGGGAAATGATATGGCAAGATTTATTGGTAACTAATATTAATGTTATTAACGTTATACTTTGATTTTGTTGATAATATGATAAATATTATTGATGACATTTTCTATATTGCAGCTAACATTTGATATTCCAAATGTGTCGACGCTTAAACAAAAATGTTTGTCATCGGTGGCTGAGAAATTTCGTGGTTTTAAGACCAAGTTGACGTCTAGGTATGTCTTTGGACATAAAAAGAATTAAAATCCATTGTTGAAATACACTTGGATTGATGAAGACACATGGCATCAGTTTCTTGAGCTTCAAACATCTCTGGGATGGCATGTATGTTTATTTGAAATCATCAATAGCATAGTTGATAATTATGCAAAATTTTAACTAATTCATAAAGTGGGTTTTCTATGTTACAGGTAAAGAGGAAAAAGGCTTAGAGCATAAGTGCTCAAAATAAAAACCCGCACATATTATCTCGTGGTGGGTATAGAAAACTTGAAGAGAAGATAATGACAGAAAAGAAAAAATCTAGGCCCCCACCTTCTGAGGGTGAAGATACTGAGCCTCCTTCACCACCATCACATCATTAGAAGTGGAAGTTAGCCCGTTTACGCTCATCGGGCAACTACACTTCTGAATCTACACGAGAAATCTCTGAGAAAATTGTAAGATACAATTCTTATCTAAATTGCTCATTCATGTTTTATATTGTATTTTTTTTATAAATTTTTTTGTTACATTGTAGGATTCGTTGGTTGAGCAGACCTCCCAAGGAGGATTCATTCCAGAAGGTCGTCATGACATACTTGTTGCTGCAATTAGACGACCTGAGCACCCTGGACGTGTGCGTGGTGCTGGATCAGGAGTCGGCATACGCCAATTTTTTGGTTCCTCCTCTCGTCAGTCTTCATGCAGTCATGGTGCTAATTATGAACAAAGACTAAAGGAAATGATCACGGCGTAGGTGAGAGAAGAACTAATGCGCCAATTTGAGTATTATGGCATTCGTTCGCTAGTGGATCATCCGCCAGAACTAGTCTTAAAATAATTGAATAACATTAATAAATCGTTGACTCTAACAGGTAGAAGTGGAAAGGGGAGTTGTTCAGCTCCACCCGGGGATGACATGGATGACACTTATCCATGTCAGCTATATATTTAGGATGGTACAGAGAAGACACTAGTGGCTCGTGGAAAAGTATTTGAGGCAGCCACAGTTCTTCATGGCATGGAGTTATCAGAGGATGAGGTTAAGGTCACGGTAGAGGAGGTTTTCATGCCGTATGCTTTAGTTCCTATGCCAACAAATGAGGTGTATACTGTGGCATAGGCATTCCAGTGTTTCCTCGCCTAGCCTAGAGATTTGGTTGTTACTGACCCCCCGGTACAGACTCTTAAACCCACAAATATCCTACATTTTTAAGTTTACATGTTTATTATATTCAAACTTAAATTATATTCCATTTTAACTGAAATTGCACCAATATAGGAAAAACCTCAAGAAGATTCTTTTCTCTTTGGACGATCCTCTTGGTGCATTGCTCCAACTTGTAGAAATCATAGCCGATAAGCCGATGCAGGTTCCTTGGGATGCTAACATTTTTGGGAGAGATCTTGACATCCCACTTTACTTGCATTCCCAAGATGTCTTGGAGCTTGCACGGGGACAAGAGGAACTCAATATTACCATTATTCAGTTATGGATGATGTAAGTCTTTTAGTCATTATATATAGTTATTTGATATATTTATCTATTTACTTATATCAAATCAATTTTTGGTTTAGGTATCTGTCTGGTGTCACTGAAGCTATGGGGCTGAATGATCTATATGGGTTTATAGACCCCCAACTCACCCATGAAGGCAACAAGTTTGATGACATCCAAGCATATGTGACCAAATGCTTTCAACGTGGAAAAGAAATTTATTTTGTCCCTTATGTTGCTGGGTAAGTCATTTTTGTTAACTTATGAATATAATCAGTCATTTTAATGCATGACAATGAATTTATTTTCTTATCAAGCGTCATTGGCAGTTACTTGTGGTTTCCCTAAGGGAGAACCTTGTTGTGTGGTTTTGCTCTTTGTATCGCCCTCTCCCCAACCATCTTAGACAAGTGATAGATTGGTAAGAACCTCAATATCTATCTTATGAATATGACATGTTATATAAAAATATCCTAACTTATTCCCTATATCATAGTTCAATTGCTGCACATAACATGTTGTTAAGGAGATCAACGGCTAAGGCAAAAGGTCTTGTATGGTGTTCTCTCCAGGTTTGATATTTCTATCCATATCTTTATAATTGTTTGCTTGATTTTCTTCCTTAATTAATTGTAACGTTGTTAATATAATGTAGTGTAATAGACAAACCGGCTCATATGAGTGCGGTTACTATATAATGCAATGGATGACAACCACTGTGCGTGCTCGTATTACAACAAATTGGGAAACGGTAATATATATTTGAATTAAAACGAATACTTTGCAATATTTCCTTTTTATATACTAACTTAACTCAATCTATTATTTTGTAGACATTCAAGAGTCCTGCAGCAATTCTCGCGAAATCCATTAAGTTTGGTAGGATAGCATGTGCCAAATATATAATTGAAATGTAACATACTATTGATTAAGACATGTATCTTGATTGTAAATGATTTGTAATTATCTTTTAAATGAATTTGAATTGTGGATGTGTTATAAAATATTTTGTTTTGGTCTATTCTGGTCTGTGCTGGGTGCTGAACAAAATTTGCAGGTTTAAATGTGTGAATAACACCAAAACAGAAACTACATTTAAAAAAACAACATATTAGGCCTCAGTTCATACCAGAACCGAAGCAAAAAGCATACATATGGCCTCAGGTGCAACCAAAACTGAGGCCAAAGGGGGATCGAATTTAAAAAAAAAAAAAGCACATATGGCCTCGGGTGCAACCAAAACCGAGGCCAAAAGGGGATCAAATTTAAAAAAAAAAAGCACATATGGCCTCAGGTGCAACCAAAACTGAGGCCAAAAGGGGACTGAATTTATAAAAAAAAGAAAGAAAAGAAGCACATAGGGCCTTGGGTGGAACCAAAACTGAGGCCAAAAGGCCGGGCTATATGGCCTCGGGTTCCGCTAAATTGAGGCAGAAGAGGGCTCTATGGCTTCGGGTCTTAACCGAGGCCAAAAGCTATGCTCTTTTGGCCTCGCCCCAATATGCTTTAGAACCGGTGTAGAATATTAAAAACAACCGCTCCCAAAGCCCCTTCCTGCACTGGTGCACAACTTGTAGAACACACGAGGGAAATCATGCTACAAACCATACTTTGCAACACCAGGTGAAGTTCCCAATACGAACCGTAGTTCATACTCTCGACACAAGATTAACACATCACTGGCCACAACCTGTGATTGCTCAATTGAGTGGAGACCCTCCGTACGAGCCACAACTCGCACACTCACACCGATAACACACACCATTCCGAACCACAACTCAAGGAATGTCTAGTGTTCATTCTCCATCCCGAGCCACAACTTAAAGAATTTCATTCTGAGCTACCACTCAAGGAATGCCACATGTTTACCCTTTATCCCTAGCCACAACTCAAGGGATGCCATTCTGAGCCACAACTCAAGCAATTTTCCAGCAAGTTCATCCTTAAGGTATCACCCAAAGTCTTGTAGAGCACACCCATCCAAAGCACACAAGCCCCTGCCCCTACATTATCGCCTCATTATACAAATGAAACTACTAACACAAGAACTCAGCACAATTACTTGACCTTGAACCCAGGATATATCATGCTTCCACGAACCTGTCTGTTTATGGTCCAACCTCTATGAACCTTATCGCTCGTATTCCAACTCTACGGACCTCTCCACCCGTAGTCCAACACACGTGATCCATCCAACTACCAACCTCCCCGCTCATAGCAACCCTCAAGTGTTAGCACGGAACATACAGACCTCCTCGCTCGTATCTTCACACGAGAGCATCATTAATATGAACCTCCCCGCTCATATTAATCATGTGTTCATCATTAGTCATAAACCTACCCGCTTATGACACTATCAAGCATTTCCTGGTCCAAGTCTAAAATCTCAACCACACAAAACGCAAGCAAAAAGGTACATTGCCCTCTGCGCTATCGTCTGGTTAAATCACAACACAGACCACCTGGCTAAACCTAGTTCTAAGCTGCCTGGCGGGTATCACACACCGTTGGGCGCTAGGCACCTTTAGGGTTTGCTATCTGAAAGTAGTCACCTGGCAGAACCACCCTTGTCGCTAGGTGCCACGCGCCCCGCGCCACCAGGCGCCATGCCAATAGTGGCCTCTGTTGACATGTTCTTAATCAACCCAAATAATGCACAGGCGATCCGAAACATCAACCACACTTATCCAATCATATTAGCATGACTGAATCACAATTCAACACATTCATATACCCAATGGGTTTACAGTTGAGATCATACCATTACTTAATTAGTAATAGAATTCACCACATATCACATGCATCAATCCCTATACATTCATATATATACATCACTATTTAAATCCATTCTAGCATTCAATTTCAAGTTATGAATAATACATGCTCATATCAAATATAAAGTAGTAGCACTCTAACAATTTAAGCACATGATTCTATGCACCAATGCGAATTAAAATAGCACTTCACACCTATTATGCAACAATTTCCTTTATATTGATACACATGCATTCACCCATAAACCCATTCTTAACATGTGACTAACCCAAAGGAACATTGAAATTCATGGAGACTCAAAACAGGATCTAATTATGCTTCCAACTAATGCAACATTGAACTTACCACTAAAACATTACCTACGAACTTCATTTATCCCAATGCATCACACTAAAACATATATTTAGCACTCTACACGATCATGTATCCATACATAGATTCACATTAGTAGTTACTTGAAATTATCAAGAGATTATTCATGAATTTTAAAGACCTCCAAACTAGCAATCATGCGTATCATATATCTCTAACTATAGACATCCAAATTAAGATTGCACCGTAAATCTAAAGAGCAACATGTTATGAACTCGTTGTCAAAATTTCAGCTAAATCGGACGGTTAACGAACTGGGAAATGCAATTTTACGAAAACTACGCAGACTAGAAAAATTAGTGGTGCCTAGTGCCCAGAAGTTAGGAACCTGACGCTTGGCGATACATGAAAAACTAGTTTTTTTCTTTCATGAAAAATACCTACTCCATATATCCACGCATCGCCTGGTGATAGTTCTTCGCCGCTAGGTGGTTCTTAATAGAAACCCAAAAACTAGGTGGTTTCAACATGAGTCGCCCGGCGACTTTGAAGGCCTGCCAAGTGATTTCTGGAAAATTTCCAGAAACGAATATAGTCCAGAAAAAGCATAACTAGGCATCTAGGCTTATCATACAATGCACAATTACGTAAATAAATATTAAGTACGAGGTACAACTCCCCTAACCTAGTTTCCTCACTTCCAATTTGCAAAGCTTATGATCCTTAATGATAGCAAAATCCCAATCCTTGGAACCTTGTACTTTTTCCATGTCCAATGGCTTCCAAATACCCTCTTGCAAAGCTTTTTTCTTCTTCACATTCATGCTAAAAAGTAATTTGGCCGAAAAGGAACTTATTTTGCCTAAGCCAAGGTTTGAACACACAACCATACAATTTCAAAGTAAACGCACAACCAATTCATGTTTCATGATAATTTATGTAAATCTAGGATCATATTATCACTCATCATGATCAAGCATATTGTCAAAATAATAAACAATTAACGTAATACACAAATAGCATACACATGACTTGAACCCAAGTCCTTTCATAATAATCAAGTACTCTCAACCATTGAGCTAGTACTATTCCACATCATAAAACCTCGCATTAAATGCCATAAAGATTCCCAATACCTGCATTTATTAAATAATTATTTATCTAAATATTTAAATTTCACGGGTCTTACATTAGGCTAAGCAACAAATGTGCCTAAGGCCTCTCCAACAAATTGAATCTATGAAGTGGGCAATCAAGCTTGCGGATCTCTAACCTCATCAACCATCACACATGCCCAATCTAGTTGTAGAGGAACAGCATGAATGGTTGTCCTGCCTTCCAATATTCGTCCTAGGGCGACCAAACGTGGGGATTCTTCATTAAAGTATAACTCATGTTGAAATACTTGTTCAGCATGATCCACAATAGAATAAGAACCTTTTGTGCTGACTCTTCGTGCATCAGGACCTCTTGCTCTACTTAAGTTTGTCCTTTATTTTTAGTTATGAACATGAGCTTTTCTTTAAACTCCTCTTTTAGAGATGCTCTCATATGTTTTAAATTTTCTTCAAAGTTAATCTCCATCTTCCTTATGGCATCCTGACTTAATGATTCATTAGTCCGCTGTGGTGGACCAAAGCAATATCAAAGTTGCCACGACACAGTAGTGTCGCATACATGAATTGGATGCTAGGGTCTTCCAATCACTATAGTAACTATGTTGTTGTGGCCATGTGGAACAAATGATCCCTGAGTTGTTTGCTTAACTAGTGAATCCTACAAACATGTTGGAGTTTAATTATAAACATATTGGTAATTAAAATAGATTTCTAGTTATGATTATGTACTTACAATTCTTTCAGCTATGACTTAAGCTGATTATGAAGTCATCTACCCATCGAACTTAGTAGTGAGTAGTTGGATCTACTAGCTCTAGAGATTCAAGTCCATCAGCTTGTGCTTTGGCCTTTCTAAGGTGTTTTTCCAACCATGTATACCGACCTCGTGACAGTAGGTGGAGCGCATCATTAAGCCTTTGTCTTTGTTGGGCTGCTGATGCCTTTTTTTCCTATAATATATAAGGAAAAAAAGACAAGGTTTAAAAACAATGTATAAATTTGTGTGATTATAATATAAATGCCAATGTAACTACACAAAAATGCCAAGTCTCATCCAACATAGATACATGAAACACCTCTTATACCTCCTCGGTTATATTGTATTGTAGACATGGAATGTTCTATCTCTTTTTCTTCCATACACATATTCCCGTGTCAAGTAAATCTTAAAGTCCCTCCAGCAGTTGCCTAGTGCAGATAGGAGCTTCCTACGAATGACATTAGTGTTCGGTTGAATGACAAAATTATGCTGCAAATACAAAACATATGACACATTAACTTATGCAAACACCCTAACTTATATAAACACACATTAACATAAAATACATAGTTACACATTAACATAAAATACATAATTACTAGAATATCCTGCCATAGTAGGTTCTTGTCTTCCTCCTCAATGTCATCCCATGAGTTAACCAAAATGGAAAGATGATGTTTTGCCAACATTCCTGCAAAACTACTAAACATAGTAGCATTTTCACCAAATGGTTTACCAGATTGAGAATCCATTTAGACCACCACCTTATGAGTATTCATATTGACTTATGGTATTTTGGTCACAAATCTGCTAGGGTCGGCCTTCCCAGTTCCTAATCGAAAACCAGTCATACTTGTAACATTTGAAATTTTTAGTAAATCACTAAATATAGTATGACGATAAAATGGTTAAATATAATAACAAAAGGAAGACCTACTATATTTAGGGTGTTGTTATGTTCTCTCATATCCCTTCATCATAATCACTCTGAATAGCATGAATGTCATCAACTATGCTATCGACATCCACTTGAACCATTCTTGAAGAAAAGGATGTCGTCTCAACTATATCTAGAGAGTCGACATCATGAGTTCCATGCATTCTTTTTCCTTGCAAGACAATTGACCATTTATCATTAGAGAGATCAATGACATAGAATATTTGTCTTGCTTGGTAAGCCATAACAAACGATTCATTAGTGTAACCCAACTTATTAAGATCCACCAAAGTAAACCCGAACTCATAAGTTCTCACACCTATATTGACATCAACCCATTTATAGTTAAATACTGACACTCTAAATGTAATAGTCAATTTTGAAATCTCCTCAATCATTCCAAAGTAATTCATAGATGTTATTATGGGATTTTTGTCTTTTGAACTAGAAAAATGCACGAATTTTGCTTGAATGGTAACCCCACTAGTGAGGGAAAGAATGTTGAAAGGTGTATTTATTGTCTCATGGTAGAGGTCAGTTTAGCCAAGTCATAAATGAATCGTGATTCTTGATTTGTTATGCTCTAAGATATAAAAGGAGTTATGTTATAACTTTTGATTAAGTGGTAAACATTTGATCGAACAATAAATAGTTACTCACGACTTATCTAAACTAACTTTTAGGACTTATATCATCTCTACCTCCACAGACTAGCATTTCACTGTAAGTGGTGTTTAAAGTCAAGAAAAGTGTAGATGACTTTATAAATAAATATAAAGCAAGATTTGAGGTTAAGGGTTCTCTTCAAGTAATAGTTTTGATTTTCATGAAACCTTTTAGTATAGCCTACAAAGGTTAAGGGTTTTTTGAATTAAGGTTTAAATAGGTTTTTGGTGGTCCCTATTTTCATTGTTTTTTTTTTCAATTTGGTTTTTGTTTTCATTTTTGTTCAATTAGGTCATAATTTTAGTCAATTTTTTTCAATTTGGTCCTTTTAGCTAATGGTATTTAAATATTTAACGTTTGTGAACAGTACACACGACATGTGAGTTAATATTATTTTTTATTTTTTTAATCTTTTTTAATTTTTAATTTTTTTTAAATTAAAAAAAATTGTTCACATGTTAAATCATTATCATGTCATGTGTCAATGTCAGTGCAACATGTTAATTCATGAAAATGGTCATTATACTTTGTTCAATTCATGATTATGTCATTGTACTTTGTTAAATTCATGATTATGTCATTGTCCTTTGTTCAATTCATGATTATATCATTGTCTAGGTTCAATTCAAGATTATATCAATGTCCTTTGTTCACTTCAGTCTTATATTCGTTACATTTGTTCAATGTAGTCCTACTTTTTGTGTGTAATAGAGCAATTTTGTCCCTTCTAAATTAAGGTCAAATTTAATTTTTATTTATATTAATATTTTTATCAAAATTAATTATTTTTGAAATTTAATTATAAATTTTTAAATTTGATTAAAAATTAAATATAATCTAAGATTAAATTATTAAATAGAATATAATTATTGTAATATTATTAAAATATAATTATTAAATATTTTTTTCTAATAATTATATTATAAATATACTTATATTTGTAAAATTGACATTTAATAGTATTATAAATACTTTAAAAATATTAAATTTAGGTTCTACTTAATATTTAAAAAAATTAAAAATATTAGAAATATTAAACTATGTTTTAATTGACATTTAGAAATATTAAAGATATTAGAAATATTAAATTTATGTTTTACTAATAATTATGTCCTATCTAATAATTGAATCAAAGAAATATATTGAATTTATAATAAATTTTAGTAATTTATAATTGAATTTCAGAAATAATTAATAAAATTGTCAAAAAATATTATGATAACATTATATAAAAATTAAATATAGTCTCAATTTGAAGGGACAAAATAGCTATATTTTAATAAAAAGTTGAACTAAATTGAAAAAAACAACGAATATAGGTGTGTCACTAACATTGACTTGTGGCATGATGCTGACTTGATACGTGAACACTTTTATTTAATTTAAAAAAAAAATTAAAATGTAAAAAAAATTAAAATAAAATAAAAAATACTAGGAGTTGAGACACGGTCTGAACAGTTCTCAAACATTAAATATTTAAACGATAGTAGAAAAAAGACCAAATTGAAATAAAATTGACAAAAATATTGAAATAAAATTGACAAAAATTAGGACTTAATTGAACGAAAACGAAAATAAGGATCAAATTGAAAAATAAAACAAAAATAGGGATCAAAAGACTGTTTAAGTCTTGAATTAAATGAGAAAGATTTTTTTAAAAATTGAATAAAGTTACTTTGGGCCATTCATTTCATGCAACTATTGTATGCAAAATGGTCATGTTATTAAGAACTATCATGCTAGAAAATATGATGTTCCTAAACGGATTATGAAATGGATCCCAAAAGGATCTAGAAAGGCATAACCATGATGGACCCAACCTATCAAAGGGTACCAAATAATCCAAATCTGTTTTGCAGGTCATGAAAGGTGATAAGAAAGATTTGTGGTACCTTGATAGTGGTTGTTCAAGACATATGACAGAAGATAAAACCAAATTTGTAAAGTTGGAGTTGAAGGAGGAAGGGTTTGTAACCTATGGAGACAACAACAAAGGAAGAATCCTTGGAAATGGAGTCATAGGCAATGGATCCTCTTTCAACATCAAGAATGTGCTGCTGGTTGAAGGAATCAAACACAATTTGATAAGTATAAGTCAACTATGTGATAAAGGCTTTAAAGTCATCTTTGAACCAAATAGTTGTTTGATATATGATACACATAGTAGTAACTTTTTGATAGGCAAGAGAGTCAATAATATATATCTACTTGACTTGCATTATGCATCATTTAGCATCCATTGTTTGCCTACAAAAGAGGATGATACTTGGTTATGGCATAGAAGACTTTGTCATATACACATGCAGCATTTCAATCGGCTGAATAGAAAACAGCTGGTTGAAGGACTACCAAAACTCAAGTTTGAGAAGGATAGAGTGTGTGAAGCGTGTCAAAAAGGAAAAGAAACTAAGGTCTCTTTTAAATCCAAAAATGTTGTTTCAACTGAAAGACCTTTAGAGATGCTTCACATGGATCTATTTGGTCCATCTCGAACCATGAGCCTTAGTGGCAATCTTTATGCATTAGTCATTATTGATGATTTCTCTAGGTACACATGGACTTTGTTCTTAGCTGCCAAAAATGACACTTTTCATGCTTTCAAAAGACTTGCCAAGATGCTTGAAAATGAAAAGAGTTCCAAGATAATGTCTATTCAAAGTGATCATGGTAGGGAATTTCAAAATGAAAAGTTTGAACACTTTTGTGAAAAGCATGGTATCAACCATAATTTTTCTGCACCAAGAACACCACAACAAAATGGTGTTGTTGAGACGAAAAAATAGATTACTTGAGGAACTAGCTAGAACTATGTTGAATGAAAACTCACTACCTAAGTACTTTTGGGCTGATGCAGTCAACACTGCTTGCCATGTCTGAAACAGAGTGTTGATTAGGCCAATTTTGAAGAAAACCCCTTATGAGCTTTTCAAAGTGAGAAGGTCTGTTTTAAGTCACATAAAAGTATTTGGATGTAAGTGCTTCATCTTAAATAATGGCAAAGAAAGTCTTGGCAAATTTGATGCAAAAGTGGATGAAGGTATTTTTCTAGGCCATGCTACATAAAGTCATGCATATAGAGTCTATAATAAGAGATTGATGACTATTGAAGAGTCTATGCATGTTGTATTTGATGAAACTAACCCAAAATTGCAAGATCAAGTACCAAAGAATGCGGATGAAGAAGATCTACTACAGGAGCAGATTTTTGCTGTAGAAAAGTCCACTGCTGCAGGAAATCAGTCGGCTGAAAAGGAAAAACAGTCGACTGAAAAAGCTGCAGACAACAAATTGCCCAAGGATTGGATCTAGTCTAGAGGTTTATCAAAGGACAACATCATAGGTGATATCAAATAGGGAGTATCTACTAGACGTAGGATTGTATTTTATGAACATGTTGCATTTGTATCTCAAATTGAACCTAAGAATGTGAATGATGCTTTGAATGATAGTAATTGGATTGTGGGTATGCAAGATGAACTCAATCAATTCACAAGAAACGATGTGCGGTTTCTAGTGCCTAAAACTGATGATATGAATATAATTGGAACCAAATGGGTTTTTTAAAACAAAATGGATGAAGATGGTAATATAGTAAGAAACAAAGCTAGACTAGTTGCTAAAGGTTATAATCAAGAAGAAGGCATTGATTTTGATGAAACTTATGCACCTGTAGCTAGGCTAAAAGCTGTGAGATTACTCTTAGCATATGCTTGCATGTGTAACTTTAAATTGCATCAAATGGATGTGAAAAGTGCATTCTTTAATAGTTTTCTAAATGAAGAAGTGTATGTATCACAACCTCTTGGATTTAAGGATCATCTTTATCCTAACCATGTTTTCAAATTGAAAAAGGCCTTATATGGTTTTAAACAAGCACCAAAAGGCTAAGCAATTTTCTCTTATCAAAAGGTTATGCTAGAGGTGTAGTGGATAAAACACTCTTCATTAGAAAACATGATAATGATGTTATACTTGCTCAAATGTATGTTGATGATATCATCTTTGGTTCAAATAATAACACATTGTGTGAAGAGTTTGTTGCAGCTATGCAGGGAGAATTTGAAATGTCCATGATGGGTGAGCTTGCCTACTTTCTAGGGCTGCAAGTCAAGCAACTCAAGCATGGAACATTTTTAAATCAATCAAAATACTGTTTTGACTAGTTGAAAAAGTTCAAAATGGAAGATTGCAAGGAAGCTGCCACTCCAATTGCAACAAATTGCCTTATGGATGCAGATGAGGCTGGCTAACCAGTAGAATCAACCAAATATAGAGGGTTGATTGGGTCTTTGTTCTATCTTACAGCAAGTAAGCCAGATATTCAGTTTGGAGTATGCTTTTGTGCTAGATTTCAAGCAAATCCTAAGGAATCATACTTTAAGGCTGCAAAAAGGATTCTAAAGTACCTCAAAGGAACAACCAATGTTGGTTTATGGTACCCATGTGATTCTAACATATCTCTTAGTGGCTTTTCAGATTCAGACTATGCAGGATGCAAATTGGATAGGAAAAGCACAAGTGGTACTTGTCATTTGCTTGGATCAAGTCTAATTTCATGTAATAGCAAAAAGCAAGCTTGTGTGGCACTTTCCACAGCTGAAGTTGAATATATTGCTGCTGGACATGGCTGTGCACAAATCATATGGTTGAAACATCAACTTTTGGACTATGGTGTAAGGCTAAGCAAGGTACCTTTGTATTGTGATAACACTAGTGTAATCAAGTTAACCAAGAATCCAATACAACATTCTAAAACCAAGCATATAGAGATTAGGCATCATTTCATTCGTGATCATGTTCAAAAGGGAGATTGTGAAATCAAATTTGTTAAAACTGAAAAATCAATTGGCGGATTTGTTCACAAAACCATTGGCTAGAGATAGGTTTAACAAGCTACGAACTGAACTAGGCATTTTAGACATGAAGAATTTGGTCTGATGTGTTTGTAGCATGTTAATCTTATGTACTCATGCATTGGTTTCATAAAAATATGTTGTTGTATGCTAAAGTTAAAAACTGTCATAGTCAACCTGTTGATTTTGCTTTTCAACGTGTTTATTTCACTTAAATCTGCCTTTATTTGCACAATTCATGATTTGTCAACCTGTTGTTTTTTGTATTTCAAGATGTCTATTTCATTTAAACTGCCACTGGTTGATGAAAATTTGATATGCTATGATTTTTAATCTGCTGTTTTCATAATTCAGTATGTTGATTTCATTAAAACTGAATCTGGAAAAATGAAGTTCAATTTCACGATTTTCAATCGATTGATTTTCAAAATCAATCAGCTGATTTCACTTAACCAGATTCTGTTTTTAATCTCTGATGCTCTGATGTTGTCTTAGTCGACTGATTCTGTTTTCAACGTGTTAATTTTACTTAAATTGTGCTTTTACTCACGAATTGAATTGTTAAGCTGACTCAGTCAAAGCAAGTCATCAGCCATGTGTTACTTTTATTGAATTGTTTGACCAAAAAGCATTCTAGTGTACAATTCCAATGTGCATGCAGCTCACATGATCTGAACTGATTGATTCTCTCATTAAAACACATTAAAAACATCATGAATGCACAAGATACTGTTTTGGACTACATTAAATTGAGTTGGGTAACATAAAACGAATTAATTAGAAAAATCTGCACCATTTAATCAATTGTTTCTGAAAATCAGTTTGTTGAATTATAAATACTTCACTTGTATTGCTGCATTTGCATCATACATCTCTTAGAAACAGCCACACCAACACTCATCATGCCTCGTCGTTCCCAAAGAGCTACCCAATTTGATGATGAGCACTTCACTCCTCCTACTCCAAGGTCTCCAAATCATGAAAGCCATGGAAGAATTGAAGCATGGTTTGAGGATCATGAGGACAACATTCAAGTGTTCCTCATTGAGATGAATAGGAAGCAGATCAATATTCATAAGGTGTTGAGGTTCTCTTGGCTAAGGGCTGAAGGCTTTGAGAGCCTATTCCAACAATTAAAGCATCAAAAGTTGAAGTCCTTCCTTGAACTTTCAGGGAAAATATATCCAGACTTGGTGAAGGTGTTTTTCTTACTGTCCAACATCAAGGGTGTTCAAATGGAGATCAACAGGTAGGGCTTGGAAAGATGTGGTTGGACTCAAACCAAGGGGTGTGCAAGTGAGAAAAGGTGAAACTGGGGCTGTTCCAGAATTCAACAAGATGCAATACTATGGTTAATGCTTGAGAAATCCTATTGCTGAAATCAAACACTTCCATGTTGGTGGTCTCAAGGTGGATCAAAGGTTACTTGGTATGATTGTCACAAAAATCTTTGTTCCACGTGGTAGCAACCATTCAACATTGAATGAGGGAGATTTGATACTCATGTACTGCATTCAACACAACATTCAAGTGGATTGGATCTGTGTGTTTCGTGATCACATGCTCAAGGCCAAGAGGCTCACGGATTTTAGGCTTCCATATGTGGTTTTGGTGTCTAAATTCATCGAATACTTTGGTATTGATGTAGAGGATCAGCTAGAGGAGTCAACTGGACTATTGAACCATACCTTCAACCAAAATCTGCATAGAATGGGCTTTATCAAGGTGGGAAATGGATGGATAACTGTTGGAGCTGTTGGTGGTGGTGCACATGACCATGAAGCTAGTCCAAGTGGTGCAAATCAAGAGGAAGAACCAACTGATGGACCTATGGACTTGATTCCCTACAACCCTCCAAAGGATAGAGGCCCTGTGTACTCACATTTTGAGAGGATGGTGTTGAACCAGCTGCATGAGCTCAATGTGTCTCAACATGAACATCACAACTATTGCAATGAGAGGTTCAATGCATTGGATGGCCAAATCCATGATATCCATGATATGCTCCACTCATTCCAGACCAGAAATGACCCTTAGGATGACTGAGTGTGGTGGTTGTTTAGGATCATGCATTGCATCCTTGTGTTTTTGATTTTTCAGTTTGAGTTCTGTCTGTTTCAGTTGGTTATTTTTCATTTCAGTCGGCTGATTGTATCAGCTTTATGCATCTGTTTTCTGTTTTCAGTTTCTGTTGGCTGTATTCCCTTCTAGTATTAATGAAATGAAATGCAATGCTTGTTATCTTTATGCATTTGTTATGTTTGATGAATCCCAAGGGGGAGAAAAATTGGAAAATTGGAAATTGGATAATTGATCACATTAAACTGTGCATTAAAAAATTGGAATCAATAATCAAATATGAATTTGAACCCATATTATTGATAGGGGGAGCATGATCACAGTTGTATACTTGCTAGCTTGTGTGTATTGATGCTGTAAAATGTTTTTCAGGTTCATAAGCTTCAAGCTAAGGTGTTACTTCTTCAATTGGTTTCCAACAAATGGAAGAAGCATTTTGCAATGGAAGATAGAAGAAGATAGATGGAATAGAGGTTGGCTTAATCAAATCAGAGGGAGATTGTTGACATGAGAAGCCAAGGTGGTTTGCTTCTTGAAGATTTGATGAAGATTGAATGAAGCTCTTTTGAACTATCTTGAAGCCATAACCATTGGAATGAATCCTACATTGATGAAGGAAAGGAGATTTGATGATATCCATGGTGATCAAGGCTGGAATGTGTGCTCTCCATGTTGTTACATCATTAAGAAAGTGTACTTGTAGTTTGTAATTCATGTTGTAGACCTTAAAGCATTAATTAGATGTAGTTTGGTCTTTATTGTGTTTTTAATCTGTTGAATGGTTTTTGAACAGGTTAAAATGTCTCTTTTAATCTGTTGAATGGCTTTTTAACAGGTTAAAAGGTTGGCTGTAGTAGTCTTAAACTGCAACAAAATCAGTTGATTTAGTTTTTAATCGACTGATTTCACTTAAGTCAAGTGAAATCAACCGATTGATTTGAAAATCAACCTATTGAATTTTTGAATAGTTTGACTATAAAAGTTGTGATTTTCGAAAGAGAGGTTTGTTGATCATTTTAGAGCACGATTTGGTTTTGGAAACTTGTGGAAACTCTCTCCTTCATGATTATAGGTGTTGCAGCTGTTGAAGATTGATCGTGGATCAATTCTTGGAGCTTTTGGCTTGGTTTGAAGCTTGGAGAAAGTGGTTTGTGGTAGGCAAGGTTGTGCTACCACTAAGGTTTGATCTTTCTCAAGCTTTGTGTGTGTGCTTGGTGATTTTCCAGGTCTGCAAGAGGGTTCTTACTGTGCTGGTGTGATTCTTGTGTGATTCAAGAGTCTTTTGTGGTGCTTTTGCATATTTTGGAAGTGTAAGGATGGATACTTTGTAAAACTTTTGAAACAGTGCAAAGTCAAGCTAAGGTTGCCATAACAAACTGGATGTAGCTCAGATTTGAGTGAACCAGTATAAAAATTCGTGGTGTCCTCTCTTCTCTCACCTTTCTCTCTTGCATTTTCATTTTAAAGTTTCAAGAACTTGTGCTTTAATAATCTTTTTCATGTTCTTGCATGTTTTTATAGCATTTGAAGCATTGAGCATGTTTGTATAGTCATTTGGAACTGATCTTGATCATTCTTGAGCATTGTTTCTGGTTTAAAATTCAAATTCGCATTTCTGCATTTTTCCCAGTGTTTCAGTCAACTGTTTTTCAGTTTCAATCGATTGATTATACCAGAACAGGATCTGTTTAGTAAAATCAATTTGTTAACTCTGTTTTTGATCGATTGAAAGTGTATAGTTCAGTACTGTTTGCATCCTAACTTGGTGATCTATTTGATTCAATTAAAGGTGGTTTTTAGCTTGCAAAGATAGCCTAAATTTTAACTAGCCAATTCAACCCCCCCTTCTTGGCTTTTCAACCATTTCAAAACTAACACCTATGTCATCAAGTTAGAGATTTAAAACTTTGTTGTCAAGAAAACGTTGGTAGATTATGGGAGTTCAGTTGATATCCTATACTTAGAGCCGTCAAAATGGGTTATAACCTGCGAGCCAACCCGGCTCATCACGAGTTCGGGCCGGGTTGGGTTGAAAAAAAATTACAAATTCCAGTACGGGTTAAAAATGAACACAACCCACTAAGAACCTGCCTCATTCGGGTTGAACCCGTGATGAGCCAGGTTGGCTCACCAACCCGCCAATAAATTATATATATATATATATATATATATATATATATATATATATATATATATATATATATATATATATATATATATATATTAAAAAAATAAAACCCTAAACCTAAATGCTATTCTCTTTAATTCGCCATTGTCGTCTTTTTGTTCATCATTTTCACGGTTCTAATTTCTATCTCTCATCTTTCTCCCTCACTTTCATTTCATACTTTATTTTGTTTTAAAGTTATGCTACTTGACATTTTTGGTTGTTTGTTTATATAGTTAATGTTTGTGGTGATTACAGAACAAAATGAATTCTGAAACAGTAGATGATCAACGTGTTAGTGATAAGTTGAATGATTCTTTGTCACCAATCGTAGAAGAGATTGATAATGAGGGGACAAATTTTGGTAGAGAAAGTAAGAGACCTAGGTGAACTACTTCTAAGGTTTGGGATCATTTTACAAAAATTGGTATAAAAGAAGGTAAAGAAAATGTTGTGGATTTATCCATTCAAGACTCTAATACTATAGTTTGATAAGTGACAAGAATGATTTGATGTTAGATAGTAATTTATATTTGTGATTTTGGTTTGTATTTGGAGTTTAACATAATTTGGAATTTTATTTGGATTGTATTGAAGTTTATTTACATTTTAATCAGAATTATAATTTAGTTTTCTTGGAATTGAATAAAAAAAATTGTGTATTTTTTTTTAATTAAGTGAGCCAGTGAGCTAACCCGTTTAACTCGCCAACCCGTGATGGGTCGGGTCGAGTTCTAATTTTTTTGGCTCGCTAATAAGTGAGCCAAGTTGGGTTGACCCATTGAGTGGCCAACCCATCGCGGGCCGAGCCAGGTTGGGTCGGGTGCCCCGTTTTGACAGCTATACCTATACTTGAAGATGTACAAGAATTTGTAATTACCGGAAGATGCTATGATTTCGCATTTACTAGTTGATATCCCTAAATTAGCGTGGCACCATTGTTTTGACTCCATATTTGGCGATGAAGTTCCCCTTCGACTTTGGAGACATCATTATAGTTCATGTGGATTAGAAGATGACAAGGGATTGTTACATCACAAGCCTTTTGATAAACCTCTTGTCACGTAGAGATTTAATCAAAACTTGATTTCCTCATTTAAAACAAATTGATGTAGTAAAGTGGACAACCGAGGATCAACTTGAACGATAGGCAAGGGAATGAATGATTTATTGAACTTGTCTTGTTAAATGGAGGAAATATAATAAAATATACTAAAACTAAAACGAACCCGAAATGCCATGAACATGTGCAAATGCAATATGTTCGATGAAATGCCTAAAAGAAATACAATACGCCTAAAGTGTTTGATGAAACATTAAGATGGACTAAGTGTATGTCTATACATGGTTATGCAATGAGAGTATCCTAAACACAACTTGACTATGTAGAATGCTTTTAATACCTAAACAAAACTCGAATCAACCATTGGAATTGAATTAGAAGTCATATACATAGAAATCACAAATCTAGAAAATTCCCAAGACTGTTCATACATGTATGGCATAAGGCAACTTCAAAAATAAAAATTTAATGCATGAAATGAAAATGCAATGATGCAGAATGATTTCAAGTGGTCTCTATTGACTAATCGAACAAGAATCATGCAAAACGATTAAGGAAAATGTAAATTCCTAATCAACCCTAATTAAATGAAATAATGAACTATCCGTCGATACGAAATTGAATGTAACAAATGGTGAATTGAATGTTAAAATGGTTTAGAGACATCACGTATAACATCAGAAAGGTATTACAAACAAAAAACAAACACAAGAAACATGAAATCATCAAAGTCGAAAATCAAATGTGAATTTAACAATGCATCAAAGTCAGGAAAAGTGTATTTTAATATCTTAAAGCTTCTCCCACAAGTGCCATCTCATTTGGATTTGAATATAAAAAAGTCAACTTTGGGTAAAACTTTGGTCAACATTGGGACCAAAAAGTCATCTCATGGCTTCCCTTGGATCATTGCAGCCTTCCTTGATCTTTATTTCTGCAACAAACTCAAAAACCTCAAATGTGAATGTTAAGCGCACTAAACTCTACTTAAAAGCTCCTAAAACTATACTACAACAGACCAATTCTATTTCTAAACCTTTATATCTAAACTAAGACCAAACTAATATGCTACTACCTATTTATGAACCTATCTTGTAAGCTCAACTAGACCAAACTAATAGTAATCCTAAGGATTATACTAAGAATGCATTAAAAACACCTATTTAACCTACTTTTGTAAAATAGACATAGAAACCTAACTAGACTAACTCTAAACTAATTAGTCCTAATTGACATTTTAATCTACCTAAAACAACGCAATTAGCTAAGGAAAAATTATAGAGATAAGAGACTTATCACCTTCCACTCCTGATACCCCAGTTTACTACTAATAATGTTGAGAAAAATGGGGAAGATGCAATTCTTACAAGATGAGGACATAAATCCTAGAATAGGGGTTGACAATAGAGTCAAGGTTGTTAAAGATACTAAGATTTTCTAGTTGAAAAAAAGGGATATGTTTCAAAATGGAGGTTACCCTTCAAAGGGAGGATGAGATGGTGGTAGGCCAGGTATTAGCTGAACACATGAAGTTGTTTGCTTGGACGACAATAGATATATTAGGTATTGATCTGAGGGTAGCTTGTCACAAGTTATTTATCCTTTAGGAAACCAAGTTGGTGTCACCAAAGAAAAATAAGATGGATGAGGAAAGAAGGTGGGTTGCCAAGGTCAAGTAGAGAAACTGTTGCAAGCAGAGTTAGTGTAAGAGGCACATTATACAACTTGGCTGACTAATATTGTGATAGTTAAAAAGCCCAATGGAAAATGGAGGATGTGTACCGATTACACTAATCTCAAGAAAGTCGGTCCAAACGATGTTTATCCTTTGCGAAATATAAACTACTTACTGGATTGAGTTGTCAGACATAAGGTACTAAGCTTCTTAGATGCTTACTTGGGGTACAATAAGATCCCTATGGCTGGGGGGGATAAAGTAAAAACAACCTTAATCATGGAAGAAGCATACTATTACGAGGTGATGCCCTTCGGCCTGAAGAATGTTGGAGTGACATATCAAAGGTTTATGGACAAGGGATTTCATGACCTCATTGGCCAAAGGGTAGAGGTGTATGTTGAAGATATGGTTGTCATGTCCCGTTCACCATCTCAACATGCAAGAGATTTGGTTTATGTTTTCTTAACTTTAAGGGCTTATAGTTTGAGGCTCAATCTGGAGAAATGTTTCTTTGGCGTTGCTGGAGGGAAGTTAATAGGTTTTCTGTGGACACATAGAGGGATAAAGGCAATTCCCAAGAAGTGCAAGGCCATCATTGTAACACCCCAACTAAAACCCAATACTACTAGATGTTCTTTACTTGTCTAATATATCATTTACTTAAGGAAAACAATTTATTTGTATTCAATTAACAATACTAAACAAAAATAATAATAATACATCACTCGAATGTATCATTTGTTAAACATACATGATATTTATGCGAATAAAATGTTAACATACATATAAGTGTTTGTAACAGAAGTTTGTTTATACTTTTACAACCAACTAAAGGTACTTTTAGTTTGAAATACATAACAAACAAGTTACACCGTATCAGTTGTAGCTTTAACATATTCCAAAGTTACAAGAAAAGTTAAACTAGACAATCTCATTGTTACATTCTATGTCTCCAATTTCTTCCTTTGAAAAATAAAGAAAGTAGGGGTGAGTATTTCCCTTAACTCTAAAACTTCATCATAACATTTCAAAAAATGGTCATTTGAATAAACTTTCAATTGAATGAAACATTTTCACAAAAGTTTAAATCTTCATAACATCATAACTAACCATGCCAAAAATATCAAAATCAAATTAATCAATAAAATAATCATTTTCGTATGTTTTAAATTTAGGATATAAAAATCCTCATTTTCAATCTTTTAATAATCATATTTGTATAATTTCGAGTTTCAACTCATCAATATATTCATCTCATATTCTTTCTTTATATACTTTGGGTCCTAAACACTGTCATTAGACTTTTCCGAATCATAATGGTCTTATGCCAATATGGATAGTGCCAACAGGCTAAACGTTCTCACAGATACAACGTGTACGTTATTCCACCTTTCTGGTCTTAAAGTATAGTCAAGAGGACGGTCAAGAATAGAGTGTGAGGCCTGTGAACTTTCGAATACCCGGCTAATTGTATACGTCAATCAAGGGTATCTATATCACTACCCTCCATTCTCCTAGGTCTATTAGACCTTTCTTTGGACTATATTCCCAGTGTATCTCTGTACTATCCATACAATCCTTTTTATTCTTTATTTATGTACTTTAATTCATAATCATCCTTTTGCATTATCTTTATAATTCTTGAGACTTTCACAAAAAAAATTTTGCAGCATAACAATTGCGTTTCTAATTTGTCACAATTTTCAAAATAGTAAAAAAAAACCAAGTTAAAAATAATTTAAAATTAACAACCAAGCATAAATCATTCTTTCACAATAACTTTACAGAAAATTAATCAAAACAATAATCATAATTAAAACATAATTTTCGTATAAATTTTTATAAGTAAAATAGCAAACTTGTTTTATTTATAACGTTTTGTGTAAAACTTCAAATAAGATGATTCTTGAACCTAAACCTAGTTTTCATACCCAAGGAATCCATTTTTAAACTTAAAATTTCAAGATAAGTTATGAAAATTTCTGAATCAAGAAGACAAATTGTATAGTTAAAGAAAACATGCTAAGATAAAGACTTAGAGATTTGAGAGAGACCCCCCATACCTTGAAGATGTTAAATATACTCTAAGATGAAAATGAAGACCTCAAGATTCTGGATTTTCCTCTCCTACTTCAATTTTCTCCCAAGAGTTTAGACCTCTCTTTCTCCATTGTTTTGGATTTTTATGAAGAAGATGTGTGAAATGAAGTACTATTTATAGGAAAAATCTTAGACAAAGGGATAAGGATGTATTGATGGTAAATTTATGAGATTCCTTAGTGAGGATAAGTTTATTTTGACCATAGAGAGAAGCTTGGTCGAAATTCCCATTGTAGGAAACTTCATGGTAGTTGCAAGAAGACTTGTTGACTTTCTAGAAGACTTGTTTTTACTCCAAAGTGTAAAATTCATATCTCTTAACACACAACTCTATTTGTAAATCCCAACGGTGAAACTAAAGACCTATGCCTTTAGAGCTGGTAGAACAAATTGGAGCTCAGTCCAACGGTTAATAAAAGTGGAATCAAATTTTTACTAAAATAACCCAAAACAGGACGTAACTGACACTAGTTCAAACTGAAAAAATTATTTCTCTAACCACAAACCTCTAAATACAAATCCAAACAGTCAACCTTTAGTACTATGTCTTAATAACGCCGTATAAAATTTTCATCTTGATGCAACGGTTAACGAAGCGGGAATAAAATATTTACTAAGGTAACTGAGAACTGGACAACAGCTGGAGACCTTACTTTTACACTAAAGTGCAGAAATAACTGCTCCTTGTATACAACTCCAATTCGAAATCTCACCGTTCATATTGAATAAATAATGTTTTAAGGATGATCTATAAAAATTTCAGCCTAATCCAATGGTTAATGAACCCTAAATCACAATTTTACTTAGACAACTCCAAAATAAGAAGTAGTTAGCACCCAAAAAAAATCATCTTTTACATTGTATAAAGCCCTTTGTCAATTTACTTATGAAATCATAAAATTACTTCATACTATATATTTGAACAAGAAAGTTAAATATAATTAATATAAAATAGAGGGTGTTACAATCATTGAGATTAATAATGTATGAAAGACTAAGAATGAATTTCATCTCATAAAATATTTTTATATAATATTGTTGAAATAAAAAATGATTTTGTGTTGAATTTAATTTATTGTAATATAAAAAAAATAATTAATCTAATTTTTAATGATAAATAATTATATACTTATATATATATATATATATATATATATATATATATATATATATATTTTCATCTATTATTTTTTATAAAAATTGTATAAAACATCATTTGTAGCAAATAGTAAATTGAAATTATGATATATAAAACATAGTGAATAGTACATTGAAATTATATTATATTATGTAGAATTTAACTTACCTATTTATTTTTTGTCATTTGTTAAAAAATATACTTTATTACTTTTGTAAAATGCATAAACAAAGTAAATAGAAATTTAATTTAAGGATGAAAAGAAATTAAAAATAATTTAGTGATAAAAAATATATTTAATCCAAACGTAAAATATAAATAGGGTATAAATTAATAAATTTTGTTATATTTTATCCTATTCTCTTTGAATTCCGACAAATTTGGAGATTATATATATATATATATATATATATATATATATATATATATATATATATATATATATATATATATATATATATATATATATATATATAATTAGTATAGCATATATTTTTTAGAGGTACAATAAAGCCTAAAATTAGATAAAGTAATAAGATGTCAACATAAACGTTTTTATTAATATAGATCGGTAATTTCATCTTTAAATACAAATATTTATTCTTGACAAGAGCAATCACAATTATGAGTTTTCATATCACAATGAGCCATATCACATGATGGAGGACAAATTTTCCAGTAATCCATGTTTGTATCACATTGCTTGTTTGACCATGCTTTGATCTTAACACATGTACAAGACCCATCTTCACAAACCACTCTTGATTTGCAATTAGGTAAAATGAACTTGCATTCCTTACTCTCATGACATTTACCATCAACTCCTATTCTTGATATACTTCTCAAACTATATCCATTGCAAGCTATTATTAAAGTAAGAAGGATTGTTGCAAAAACTATTTTGACCAAAGTCATATCCTTGTTTTAGTGTGGTGCTTGCTAGGTATAGTTTCAATCAATGGATTTAGTTGATGATGCCTTCCACCACATTTATAATAGTCCATTTTCTTGAAAAAAGAAAATGTATATTCTTGAAAAAAATGTTGTATATTGTGCTTGCTAGGTATAGTTTCAATCAATGGATTTAGTTGATGATGCCTTCCACCACATTTATAATAGTCCATTTTCTTTATTTTATAATTTATAATATAATATTTTTATCACCATTTATTATTAAAAATAATTTTAATTATAGAAATACATTTATTTTAAATTAATATAAGATATTTATCATCATTAGTTATTAATATTTACTATTCTTTTAATTTTTGTATTAATTATTTAAAATCTTTCGGTATGTGATCCGATCAAATTAAAAAAGAAGATAACATAGATGAAAATACTATATTATTGGAGAACATTTTGAAATAAATTTTCTGTTTTTTCATAATATAAGATTTTTATCACTATTAGTTATTAATATTTTATTATTTTATTAATTTTTATGTTAATTAATTAATTTATTTATTTATTAATGTTATTGTTAAAAGTATTTTTAACTATAGAAAAAAATTTATTCTAAATTTTATTTCTTTTATAATACAATATTTTTATCACTACTAATTATTGATATTTTGTTATTTTTTTAATTTTTATGTTAATTAATTAAAATCCTTCGATTACTAACCCAATCAAATTAAAAAATGCTTAAAAAGAAAATAATAAAGAAAAAGAATAGAAATTATAAAAATGCTATATATTATAGGAAAAAATATGTTACAATTTTTATTTATAGAAAAAAAATTATTTATAAGAATATAGGATTTTATTATAAAATATCATTTATTTCAACTTTTATTTCTTTTATAATTTAATATTTTTATCCCTATTAATTATTAATATTTTATTATTATTTTAATTTATATGTTTGTTAATATGTCTTGTTAAAATAATTTTAATTATAGGAGAACATTTATTTTAAATTCTCTTTCTTTATATAAATTTAATATGTAGACGCATAAAACAATAATGAAAAAAATCCTAACTCAAATGTTGGTCTTGAAAGTTTTGAAATGCTTGAAATGCCTAGAAGGGGTTGAATTGGCTAGTTAAAAATTAGGATGTCTTTTTGTTGGGTATTGGGCTCCCTTCCTATGTGGAGAAAAGGCCCAAAATTTGAGAAGTTCATGTCTCACTTAACCCAGTGGAGAGGGGGCTATAAAATAAAGAGAGAGGCAGAACAATAGAGTCAGAACACACTGAAAGCCCTAACACATAGAGGGAGAGGTAGAGGGAAAATTCTGTTCACGTTTTTCACAGAGCTGTCACAGTAGAATCGGTGCTGGGGATTCGTTCACCGTTGGATCGGGCTGAAATTTATACAGCAGGTTCGGGACTCATTGCTCTTCATTCTGACCGGTTGGATCGTTGATACGAGGTCTGAGTTGGGAGATATTAATTTCGCACTGCAGCAGTGATTTTTAGAGGTTTTCCTCTCTTGTTCTTCTCTATTTGAAAGCTTTGTTGCTTTGTTATTTGGTTGGGTGTTGGCATTAATTTGTGCTATTGATTGATACTATTTTGTACTCTTGTTGATCATAGTGAAGCTATTTCTTTGGTCTGGACGACTCGTGGTTTTTACCCTTGATTTAAGGGGTTTTCCACGTTAAAAATCTTGGTGCCTTTATTTGTGCTTTTGGTGATTTATTATTGCTGCTCTTTGATTATTGCTCCTCATAGATTCTTACAAGTTAGGGGAAATTATATCCGCTGCATTCTTTGGTATATTGTTTGTGTTATTGTTTTCCCCATCACTTTTGAAGGTTTAAAATTGTTTTAAACTAAATCAATTCGATCACCAAGTTTGGATGCAAACACCTCTGGATAGTACACTTTCAATCGATAAAAAAATAGAGTTAGTCGATTGATTTCACTAAATAAATGTTGTATTTCTATAATCAATCAATTGAATTAGAAAAATAGTTGACTAAAATATTGGAAAAAATACATAAATGCGTATTTGTGAGTTAAAGCAAGAACAATGTAAAAGATCAGCCAAGACAGGTTCCAATGAGTTATACAAACATGTTCAATGCTACAGATGCCACCAAAACACTCAAGAATGTCAAAATGATGGTTTAAATCCAAATTCTTTAAACTTTAAATGATAATGCAAGAGAGAAGGGTTAGAGAAAAGATTGATGCATAAGATTTTTATATTAGTTCACTCAAACCAGA
Source organism: Vigna unguiculata (assembly GCF_037176805.1). Taxonomy (NCBI): domain Eukaryota; kingdom Viridiplantae; phylum Streptophyta; class Magnoliopsida; order Fabales; family Fabaceae; genus Vigna; species Vigna unguiculata. Next base: position 31,103,717 of record NC_140802.1, read on the forward strand.
GCTACATCCAATTTGTCAAGGAAACCTGAGCTTGACTTTGCACTATTTCAAAATATTTCAAAGTTTACACTTTTACATTTTCAAAATAAGCTAAAACATACACAAAAGACTCTTGAATCACACAAGAATCACAACAGCACAACAAGGCAACTCTTGCAGACCTGGAAAACCACCAAGCACACACACAAAGCTTGAGAAAGATGAAACCTCAATGGTAGCACATCTCTACCTACCACAAACACCTTCTCCGAGCTTCAAAACTAAGCAAAATGATCAAAGAATTTCTCCTCATTTTGCTTCCGTATAAATGGTATCTACTGTTCCTCCTTCTTAAAACTGTGTTTTTATTTTATTTTTAATTTTTGAATATAATTAATAACAAGAAAAAATAATTCATAATTTTTTAATTTAAAACAAAAAAATCTTTATTTTACTTAACTTTTAAAAATGTAAATTAAAGAAAACCTTTTTAATCAATTTTATTATTTTTTTCAGAACAATTTATTTTAAACTTTTTTAATTACCACTTATTTTTTATTTATTCAGACAAAATTGGGTGTTGACAATTTTCAGTTTTTGTTTTCCATTAGTAGACATCTTCTTATCCAACAACCGTAAAAAGTATTGTTTTTTATGTCATTTACCTTTCACTTATTCATATTATTAATATACCCCTTGATGCTTTTTGGATGCATATATAAAATTTGGTTTTTTCGTCTTTTTCATATTGGGAATATCTATACATTTGCATATTAACATTGTGCTGCAAACACTATTCATCATACAATTTTGACTTCTGTTTCCCAAGATTCATATTTGAACTTTTTGCCCTTTATAAAAGAAAATCTCTGAATGCCCCAGTCATGGAAACTAAATCAACATTTGCTTTCCTTTTCCTTTGTGAATTTTTTTCCTTCTTTTCTAGGCTCTATATCAAATTCATTTGTTTCTATTACTTCTCCAAACACCATAAATCTCTGTCAATTTTATTTGCTGCATCTTGTTGGTTTATGAAAACATTAAAGAGCAATAAACCTTACAGATAATCAATTAAGCAGTTCCCAATACTTCAAATAATTAAATACGGAAGCGTATCTTCTTATTGGGAGCAATAGATGAAAAATGGTACTTGCTCTTTCAACTATAGAGCACCTGAAGGTTCCCTCTTGATTTTCTCTCATGATGGAGAGGGAGAGAAAGAAACAGGAATAATACGTAACGTGTGTCCATAGATGGAGACCATAACCCCTTATGTAACTTCTGTCAGTTACTTACTTAATTTCAATATTCCTAATTTGCCACCTTCATCAAATTAGAATATTGCTGACATCTACACATTTAATATATTATGACATGTATAATTAATTAGATCACTTTAAATACTTTGGCTAATAATATAATGGCCCTAACACATTTTATTATTTATTATATATATATATATATATATATATATATATATATATATATGTATATATGTATGACCCGAATTGCTAAAAATCTTCCACTGGTGACAAGTATATATATATATATATATAAATGTGTTAGACTTTATGAGCTCAAAATTGTGATTATATGCCTTAAGTATACTCAAAAGATCCTGTCCATTGATTACATTCGCATATAGAACCAAAACACTTTTAATTGCATTAATCACAACTAAACCTGACAATGATCACTAATGCTGACAGATTCATCATGACATGTGTAGCATGAAAATTACGTGAAGGTGATTTGTACACATCTATTTTCAACTGGTCCTTACTTTATCTCAATGAGATCAATATAATAGCCTTAATATACAAAGTGTAATTTCTGAATAATATCCAAAATATGTCCAAAGACATTGCTTGCATGCATAACATAATGCACTCCAGAAACCCTTACAAAACGTTATAAATTTTTATTTGGTTTTTGACCAATGGTTCTTCTTCAAAATTTTCTCTTCTAATATTTGTTTCCTGTGAGTATCAGTTTATCCTTCTTAACTTCGTTTTTTAGTTTTCATAGTATGAGCTTTAAGCTTTGTAATACATTTGTTTTTGGTTGTTGGTTCTAGAATAATTTTCTTTTTTTTTGCTGCAATTTAAATAATTTATTCTTATGTTATATCACTTTTTAAAACATTTTGTGTGTTTTGTTTTGTCTTGAACTTTGGTACTAATATTTTGTATTCATATTTTCATTCATCTGTGAACTAATCTTTTAGATTAATATTTTGTTTCTATTGTGGTGTAGTGTTTTTATCATTAATGTTTGTTTTGAGTGGTTCCAAGATTTGATGAGGTAATATTTGTTATTCAGAAATTATGTATTTAATTTTTTATTGTTGGTGTTTTTTTTTATGTTATTCTGTTTTAAAATAGATTGTTATCCTCTTTCAATGGTTGTTTCCTTTAGTAATTCAAAAAAATTTATGTTTATATCCAGTATTTTTTTTCTTTTTAAATTACTGGATTTATACATACAAGTGAAATCCTGATAGTATATATTTTAGATTACATGTTTTAGGCTTGTCATTGATTCTCTATGACAACCTCTAAGTGATTATCTATGTATTGCAGGGATATCATACTTAATGTTTGACAAATTTTATTTGTTTGACTAACCTGTTAAAGATATAAAGCTAAAGATTTATTGTGTTGGGCCAAGCTGTCAATCATATTTGACTTTATTGTGGAATATTTCTTTTTTTTTTTTTATCTCTGAGGTGTTTATTAAACCAGACAAGCAATTTATATTTGCAAAGATTGACTACTGTGGGAAATCTCTTTGTGGGGCACTAAAAAATCCTTCTAATTCCTTACTTTGCTTTTGTATCTATGGTATCTACTTCCTTTTCTTAATTAGTTAACAATAATGATTGGCTTGTCAAGTAGAGTATCAAATTTGTGAGCATATCAATGTTTATGTTAATAATTTTCTCTTTCATACATACTATTGGTATGGTTTAATGTCATAGTTTTTTTATGAACAACTTGGGGAGCCTTCTATAACTTCTGTCCGGTTTGTCTTTTTGTTTTTCCAGTCTGTCCGGTTTGTCTTTTTGTTTTTCCAGGCTACCTATTAGATGAGATTTGTGTTCACTCCAAGCCTTAGGAATTGGTAACTTAAAAGATATGATAATATTTAAATTTCTTTGTATTCATTACTTATATTAGATCCTTTAATATTTTCATTTAAATTTGTAAGAAATTTAGTTTGTTTATTTAAAATATTGTATGCACACTACAAGAAAAAGTGGTATTATCTATTATAAAATTCCATAGGTAACACATAAAATCTGTAGGTAAAATTGATTTACCTACGGATTATATAGAGTGAAATTCATATAGATTGAAATCCATAGCCTGTCAAATCTTGAATTTAACCATTGATATTAAGTATTTTAATTTGTCCGAAAACATCTCCTTTCGCACTATTGATGCATGTCACAAAGTTATTGAGAAACCAAACACTAATAGAATGCAACATTATGAATTCTAAATTGGAAAAAGTTTTGTAGAGAAATTCATTAGGATCTTTGTGTTCACATGTAGGTGGGGAACCATAATCATCATATAGTTGGTGTTTAGTTTTAATTAGTTATTAACATAGGATCGTCTGAATTATAAATTATAAATCTAATCACATATCTACAAACCAAATTATTATCATAGAAGGATCATGTGAATGATTAGAAAATAAGCAAATTCTAATGAATACAACCATGCATGATATACTGATAGTTCTTCAAATTTAACTTTGACCCATTTTTATAATCTTGTTTTTCATTCACCACTGGGCAGGGATTGGTGTTTCCCAGTTTAATTTGATCCAATTCCTTGGAAATCACCATGCACCCTTTATTGCTATTGTTGTTATTTTACCAAAAAAAATATAGAAAAAGTGAAGTCACATTTTAGGGACTAAATCAATATAACGGAACATATAATACGAACTAATTCAACATGACCTAGATGTTATAGAAATTAATATCAAAGAAAGATCAAAATCCAAAAATCTTATATTTTAATAATTGAAATGAACATTAATTTTATGAAGGGATTAAACCAAGAAGGACATAAATTAGAATCTAATCCTAATCATTTTAGTTTTCCACTCAACTATCAAGTATCAAATATTTAAGTTTAGTTTGGGTGTAGTATAAAATAGAATAGGTACTACCTCAAAGGTATCCTTTCCCACAGAATCATAGACTACATAAACTCCATTGCCTGATGTAATCTCATTGATGCGAGCAACAAAATCCTCTTCTTTATAGATTATAACATGATGACACCAACTCCACCAGTTGCTGCATGGACAAGAATTGTATGACCAGATTCAACATGTAAAGTGATACGTACATAAACTTTGTTAATGTAAAGAGAAAATGTATTTATTTCAAGACAAAGCATGAATTCATCAGTTAATATTCTTGGGTTTTTTAATAAACTTAAATGTACTAGCCGTCGTAAGAAACTAGTTATTGGGTGGTTAATGTACTAACCGTTGGGTGGTTAATGTACTAGCCGTTGGATAGTTAATAACCGTTGGGTAGTTAATGTACTAGTCGTTTATAGTCGTTGGGAGTACAATGGACAAAAATTGTAAGCCTATAAATTGTATTGCTGATGGCATGAATAAACACAACAAAAAGTGAATAAGTTTTCCTTCCAAGAGCCTTTTTTAGTAACAAAGTGGTATCAAGAGCTAGGTAGACAGCTAGGGAACTAGAGAAAGCTAGGTTGTTCTTGAGTGTTAGAGAGAGTTAGTTGTCCGAGTGTCTGAGTGAAACAAATAGTAAGAAAGAGTGATGGCCAACAATATGTCCTTACCCCAGTTGACACAAAATGCCAACTACGATAAGTGAAGCATGCAGATGAAGGCCTACCTCGGATCCCAAGACATATGAGATGTAGTTGAAAGTGGCTTCGAAGAGCGAGAGGATTCTGATGAACAAACAGTTGCCCAAATTGTTGCGTTGAAAAAAACACGAGTCAAAGATAGGAAAGCTATGTATGCATTGTACCAAGCTGTGGACGATGCAGGCCTTGAGAAGTTAGTAAACGCTACGACTTCAAAAGAGGTGTGGGAGATGATTATGTGAAACAAGTTAATATTCAACCTCTCAAAGGAGAGTTTGAAAGGTTGTTGATGAAGGAGAACGAAGAGGTAGTTGAGTTCATATCTCAGGTGGAGACTGTGGCAAACCAACTTGGCAAGAATGGGGAGCCGTTGCTTGTAAACCGAGTTGTGGAGACAATTTTGAGGTCATTGACAATTGAATTTGACAACATTGTATGTGCCAATGAGGAATCCAAAGACCTCTCAAAACTCACGGTGGAGGAGCTTGCTTGATGGAGACCGGCGACACCGTTGATCGGCGAAAATGTACTCTGTTTGATAGAAACGACCTCTAAACATCAATTGTTCGGTGGAATCGACGGAAGATTGATGACTCGATTCGTTCGGAGTTCCAGTGGGGAACTCACGTATTCCTTCCTGTTAAGGTAACCCTAGGAGGAGAAATCCTCAACTAAGGAAGGAGGTGAGCTGATGAAAATGGAGGAAAGACTCAACTCTCATATATTCATCCAAGCTGAATTTTACAAAGAGTGGCCTGCCTTTTATAGGTGAAGGCAGCCGAAACAGTAAACAAGAGAAGGATGGATGTCTATCACAAACCTAACGACAAGAGGAAACCCTAACGGTGCTAAAGATGGAGAACGTGAATCAGAAACTAGCACACATGAAGTAGAAGGGTTTCGTGTGAGGTAAAACGTGAGGGTTGTTGCTGAAACCCTAACAGCAGCATACAAGATGCATTTTAGGAGAAAATATGACACAAATGTGTGGCTTGCGTGAGGCGTGATGATGAGATGTGAAAATGGGCCGCTGTTCAAGAAAATCACGCATGATGGAGGCAACCCTAATTAAAGAAAGGAACAGCTCTGTTGGCAACTAACGCTTGCAGGTAGCAGAAAGAAGTGTGGTCCACGCGTGATGCAAAGCAAATTGTAGAATGTGAGAGAATCCAAAATTGGGCTGTTGGAGATTTAGCGCAAGTCTCGGCCCAACATAGATTGGTGATATTGTTAAGTGTGCACGCGTGAAGTGAAGATGCGTGAGATGTGTCGTTGGCTGCACTTTGTTAGATTCCTTAGCCAAGCATATGGGCTGCTCGATTATATTCAGGTCCAATTTGGATGAAAGCATTCTGAATCACGTGGTTGATGGCCAGCATAGGTGTGGTGACGAATTGGGCTGCAGGCCTAATATCAATTGGACAGCTTGGAGAAAAGCTACAATTAGCAAAACAAGCCTAATTAGAATCCACTTATTTAATTAAAAATAAAAGAAGATTAAAAGAAATTAAAAAGGAATGGTCTAGCTAATGGCCCAAGCTATTGAAAGCCGCTTAGGGTGATATTCATCATTGCTGGGTCCTTGGAAGCGTATGAACAAAGAAGAAGAAAGACGAAGGAAGACTACTTTGGCCAAGCATTCCAAGCAAAGATAAATTTCCAAAAGAAAAAGGCGTTTTATACTTATAACACGCAAAGAAGAGGAAGAGGATGGGGAGGTAGAGGAAACAGTCACAATGGCCGAGGTCAAGGCGGACAAGAAGTAGTGAGAGAACATACCAGCAACCAAACGTTGAGTGCTACAAATGTGGCAAGTATGGTCACTATGAAAAGGATTGTAACTCAGATATGTGTTACAATTGTGGTAAAGTTAGGCATTTTGCAAAAGAGTGTGGATCTGAAAGTAAGAAGGAAGTGACGACCAATTTTCTCACAGAAGATGTTGAAGATAAAGGGGGTTGTTGATGATGTCAATACTCGAGGATATGCAATTGAACAACTCAACAGGACAACAAAGCAATTCAACCAACTTGGTGTGGTACCTTGATAAGGGTGAAAGCAACCACATGTGTGAAGATGAGCACTTATTCAAAGACTTAGCTAAAGTAGAAGCTAGAGAAGGAGACAGACAAACACATTAAGGTTGTTCGGTCTGATAGGGGAGGCGAGTTCACATCAACAGAGTTCATGAAGTATTGTGAGGAGCACAACATAAGGAGATTTTTGACAGCCTCATACTCACCACAACAGAATGGTGTAGCTAAGAGGAAAAACCAAACTATTCTTGATATGGTTCGGTCCATGTTGAAGAGTAAGAATATGCCAAAGGAGTTTTGGGCAGAAACCGTACAGTGTGCCATTTATATACATAATAGGTATCCAAATGCAAGGTTGAATGAAAAGACACCACAAGAAGTATGGAGTGGACAAAAGTCAAGTGTGTCTTATCTCAAGTGTTTGGCAGTGTAGCATATGTCCATGTACCAAGTCAGCAAAGAATGAAACTCGAGGATAGGTGCAAGAAGTATGTGTTTATTGGGTATGATGAGATGACAAAAGCCTACAAATTGTTAGACCCAATAAACCAAAAAGTGATAGTAAGTCGTGATGTCCGAGTAGATGAAGCCAATGAGTGGAGTTGGAACAACTTCGTTGAAGAGATGAGTGGAGATACTAGCTCCTCAATTGCTATACCACCGGTTACAGAAAATTTTGAAACCACTGATGATGAAGACGAACCCCGACAACCTAGAATACGAACCATGCAAGAATTGTATGAGTCTATTGAACATGTACATGTTGTTTGTCTTTTGGCAGGTTCTGAGAACATAACCTTTGAGGAGGCGTTGCAAGATGAGAATTGGAGACTTGCAATGGATGAGGAGATTGATGTAATTGAGCACAATAACACCTGGGAGTTGTCCAATCCCCCAGCAGGAACTCGACCCATTGGTGTGAAATGGGTATACAAGAAGAAAATGAATGCTCAAGGTGAAATAGAGCGTTACAAAGCCTGACTTGTTGTTAAGGGCTATAAAAAAAAGGAGGAATTGACTATGCTGAGGTGTTTGCCACAGTCACTAGAATGGAGAAAGTTCGGCTGCTAATTTCAATGGCTGCCCAGCACAAATGGTCGATCCATCATATGCACATGAAGTCAACGTTTTTGAATGGAATCCTGGAGGAAGAAGTTTATGTTGAACAACTATTGAGATACATTTGAAGAGGAGAAGAGAAGAAAGTACTAAGATTGAAGAAAGCGCTTTATGGGTTGAAGCAAGCTCCTTGGGGATGGAATTACCGCATTGACAAGTACTTTTAGAAGAATGGATATGAGCAATGCCCATATGAACATGTTTTGTACATAAAGAAAAGTAAAGGTGATGTAATGTTTGTTGCTCTTTATGTAGAAGACCTTATATTCATGGGGAACAATGCTAAGATGATTCAAGAATTCAAGGATATAATGACAAAGGAGTTTGAAATGACAGACATGGGATTGATGAAGTACTTCCTTGGCTTAGAAGTCAAATAGGGTGAGAAAGGCATATTTGTGTCCCAAGAACGGTATGCCGAGGAGATCTTGAACAAGTTCAAGATGACAAACTGCAACCCGATTTTGACCCCAATGGAACAGGGTACAAAACTCTCGAAATTTGATGGAGGAGATCGAGTTGATGCCAGCAAGTACCGAAGCTTGGTTGGAAGCCTTCGCTATCTAACGAGTACAAGGCTGGACTTACTATTAAGTGTTGGAATAGTAAGTCGGTATATAGAGGAGCCGAGCTATAGTCATTGGAAGGTTTTGAAGCGAATACTAAGGTATATTCGAGGAACGATATCACTCGGACTATACTATACTAAGTCGGACAACTACCAACTAGTAGGGTACTCAGATAGTGATTGGTGCGAAGATGTAGACGACCGGAAAAACACATCCGGGTATGTATTTTTCATGGGCCACACAGCGTTCACTTGGCTTTCAAAGAAGCAACCCATAATAACATTGTCAACATGTGAAGTCGAGTATGTTGCAGCATCATGGTGTGTATGTCATGCGGTATGGCTTAGAAATCTTCTAAGCAAACTAGAGATGAAACAAGAAGAAGGTATTATGATACGAGTGGATAACTAGTCGGCCATTGAGTTGGCAAAGAATCCGGTCAACCATGAAAGGAGGAAGCACATTGATGTGCATTTTCATTTCATCCGAGAACAGGTAAAGGAAGGCAATGTGGAGTTGGTGCACGTGGGAAGCCGAGATCAAGTTGCAGATTTGTTTACAAAGCTACTACCCACTATGTTATTCAATAACTACAAGAAACTGATCGGGATAGAAGATAAAAGAAACATTTAAGTTTATGGGGGAGTTTTGTTGGGTTTTTTATAAACTTAAATGTACTAGCCATTGTAAGAAACTAGCCATTGGGTGGTTAATATACTAGTCGTTGGGTGGTTAATGTACTAGCCGTTGGATAGTTAATGCACTAGCTGTTGGGTAGTTAATGTACTAGTCGTTTATAGCCGTTGGGAGTACAACAGACGAAAATTGTAAGCCTATAAATTGTATTGCTGATGGCATGAATAAACACCACAAAAAGTGAATAAGTTTTCCATCCAAGAGCCTTTTTTCTCAACAAATATACTATAGTCTGCAATTAAAAACAACAAATACAGAAGGAGTAGGCTAGAAATTGTCAAGTTCTAGTGAACGAAAAAAGCATAAAGCCACAAGTAAGCCCAACCAAACTTGTCAAAATAGGGACCAAGTAATTGAAATAATAAAGAATTAAATTTAAAAGATAATAAGTAAAGAATTGCTTTGGCATAATAGTCTTGATATTCTATAAAAACAATTCAGTTAGCTTGATGTAGAAACTAGTACAACTAAGTAGATAAACAATTATGCTTCTAAACTAGGCATAAAAAATAGTTGGATCCAACTTTGAAAGCCAAAAGGAAAGTGAGGTTACCTGAAAAAGAAGACACATGAAAAAAGAAGCATACTCATATCATATAATCATTGAAAAACAAGCCTAGAAGATAACTAATAGGGAGAGCCATGAACAGAGTAATCATATAAGTGAGGAAATTATTCTTATAATTTACATACAAAATGAAAACTTTTCCCTGAATTTTTCCTATCCACACTCTTAAATCCTCTCAAAGGAACAATGAAAATTGAAGATCAAATTAATCCCATACAATAAATCCTTATGAAAGAGAAACCAAAAAAGTAAATCACGAAAAGCTTCTAGTTTCATGACAACCGACAATCATCCCATGCTATCCGATCATTACCAAAACAAAGCACAAAGCAATAGGGCAGAGAAACTTGAACATAAATGATAACACATGTTTGGCACTGGCTTGGGTTTTGCTTCTAAGATCTCCTTTACGAGCGACTGCGGAAGGACATGCGCCAACCTGAATCTAGAGCCCCACTCTGAATATAGTTTTAAGTTTATTTACAGATTTAGATATGTATGTACTGTATATTTATATACAGATTAAATTCAGTAAGTAAATATTCATATGTAATGCTGAATTTATCTACTGATTTAGATCCATATGTAATAATCGGTAGGTAAATCAATAATTTCTTGTAGTGGCATTTAAATTTTTTGGAGCTATTTGGATTCCAAATTTTTTGTTTAAGTTTTTCTTTTCTAGTTTTTCACCTTACATTTGACATGGAATCTAGGCAAAGTTGGCATGGAATATGGGCCAATACAATCACTTGCTCACTTTCTCTATCCAACGACGTCTTACTTTCTTCATAGTTGAATACAATAGAAGTTTTTTTTTCTAAATATGGTTTGTATTGATGTTTTTGTGCTTCGAAACCATGTTTTTAAATTTTTTACCATGCTTTATTATAATCTCAGTCTTTGTTATTGCTTTTCCTTCTCTATTGAAATGTCTTCTACTCAAAAATTTCAAAATTGACTTTTTTGTTCTTCAATGAATACATTATCTTTACTTCAAAAAGTGAACAAAAGGTCATTTTTAAAAGGTATCTCATTTTTAATTAGTATATTCATTTCAACGAGCCCCATCTTTTTTATATATACTCACGGGCAATAATCTTGGTACCATTAATGATCTAAAAACTATCTTGATAATTAGTTTCACATTAAAGACCTTGGTGAATTGAAATACTTCTTGGGCTTCGAGGTTGCTCGATCCAAACGTAGCTTAGTTCTCAATTAGCGCAAATATTGTCTTGATATTTTGGCTGAATTTGGTCTAACGGGTTGCAAACCCCTATCCTCTCTTGCTACTCCCTCTGTTAAGCTCACTAATGATGATGATGGAGATTTAGATTTTAATCCAACCAATTTCAGGAGACTCATTGGCAAACTCTTATATCTCACACATACACGACCTGCTATAAGTTTTGTAGTAGTAGATAAGTCATATCATGACAAACCCACAAACCCACGAAGCTCTCATTTACAACCTGTCATTCGCATTCTCAAATACCTGAAAAATGCTCCTAGACAAGGTCTTTTTTATCCTGTCCAAAATTCTCATAGATTTCAAGCCTTTGTAGATTCAGATTGGGCAAGTTGCAGCACCACTAGAAGATCCATCACCGGATATTGTGTCTTTATGGACATTGCTTAATATCATGGAAATCCAAAAAGCATAACACTGTTTCACAAAGCTCGAAAGAGGCTAAATATAGAGCCTTGGCCACTGTCGCATGTGAATTACAATTGGTGCAATACATTGCCAATGATTAATCCTTGAATATTCCTTTACCAATTCCCACATTCTGTGACAACCAATCCACCATACAATTAGCCAAAAATCCTTCATTTTATGAGAGAACCAAACATATAGAGGTTGACTGCCATTTCATACGTACCAAGATAAGTGAAGGACTCATTCTTCTTTCCTACATTCCTTCAAAGCATCAACTTGCGGACATGTTTACCAAAGCCTTATTTCCTGCACCTTTTGCTGCGAATATGTCCAAGATGGGTTTCATTAACATTTATAACCCACATTGAGGGGGGTGTTAAAGATACATTATTTTTTTATACTGTTAGCATAACCGCTGCTGCCACATAATGCCCCTGGTGCGCATTTTTCTGTTATGCCTTTTCTCTTTTTGTTAGAGAAAGTTTGTTTTTTCTCTTTTCTTCTTTTTCTCAGTCCTATATAACTGAGTCATTGTATCCCTTCAACGTTGGGTTGATCTTTCTAGTGCAATGAGAAATGATATACCATCATTCTGTAATAATATCTGATAATGAATGTCCTTTTACTTTTTTATGTTCAAAATTTTCAGCCCACTTGGAATGATTCCAATAATTGCCTTACTTGGTTTTGGATTATTTGATAGAGATTTCCTTGTGGTATGAGACTGAACCACATGTTGCTTTTACTATTTTTCACGAAAGCTTAGTTGTGAAATTTATTAGTATATTTCATGGCTCATATAGTTTGTCATATCGATGTATGCACTACAAGAAAATGCTTCATTAGTAACCAATTTTAGTAACCAAAAGTTGTTAGTTACTATAATTACTAATTTAGATACAAGTTTACAAAGTAAAAAAATCATTGGTTACTAAAATAGTTACTATTATGAATAAAAAATTATAATTGGTCACTAAATTGGTTTTTAAAATTAGTTACCATAGTTTTGGCTACCAAAGAAAACTGGTCACTAAAAATTAGCTACCTAAGTTTTGGCAACCAAAATAACTTAGTTACTAAATTTCTCTCTAATTAATTAATGACAAATTTAGTGACCAATTATAATTTTTTATTTATATTAGTGACTATTTTAGTAACCAATAAATTTTAATTTTATAAATTGGGATCTAAATTGGTTACTATAGTGACTAACAACTTTTAGTCACTAAAATTGGTTACTAATAAGACATTTTCTTGTAGTGATGTCTCTTTATAGGTGGATACTTGCATTGATATCAAAATTCCCATGTTAATCCTATCTATCAAGTGCAAAATATATTTACTACAGTTATCTCACACAAGTGAAACATTGCATGTTTGAAGTTTGCAAGTATAAAATGTTATATTTTATATAATTTTATTATATAAAAATATTATTCTCTATTTTTTTATTATTATGGATTAACAGTAATCAATAAACTAAATTATTTGTTAATATTAATTATATTGCACATATTTATTATTATCTGGGTAATAGATAATTTTTTATTTTTTATGAAGGATTCGTGATGGGTTGGATTGTTTAGTAAACGATATGTGATGGGCTTGAACAATCATATACTTGTCTGAGAGGTCCCTGCTCTCTGCTGATAGGTTATAAAACTGATACCCATTAGTCAGTTTTCAAGTAACAACGTAAAACACTCTTACGTTTTAGAATACCTATCAGAAAGAATAGTAGCATCTCATACTACGTGCCTCCATGGATCCTTTATTAATTTCGGGTACAAAATCGTTTCACTCATACTTAAATATATTTTGAATATATTATATTATTGTGTCTTATATATATTTTATTCCTATCAATTGGTATCAGAGCCTATAAGATACATAATATAATTATTCTTTTGGATTGCATTCAAAATTTCATTAAGGAGTTTAATTATTTATTAATGATTGGTCTGATGTGGTTTAATTAATATAATAGAAGCACCAAATTGGAACCCTAATTAGGAGTAAAACCCTTTTTAGAATTTCACGATATGTACTCGTGGTATTTTTTATTGTTGTTTCAAAATATAATATATCAATTGAGTTTTGGATAAATCAAGTTCAAAATCAAATCCCCAATCAAATCTCGAATTTGTGCATCTGGTTTCCCCTGTTTCACCACAAACCAATTTTGTTTTCTCTTTCCCGAGAAATTTTTTACAGTGCATTACAACGCTTTTCTTTATCCACCATTCTCACGACATTGCATTGGAGGTGCTCACGGTGCTCGATCTGCGTGGTGGTGGTCTGCGTTATGTGCAGTAGCGGTGAACAACGGTTTCGCGAGCGAAGGTTTTGTGTCGCCGGTAATGGTAATGGAGGATCTGCATCTACTTTTGTATGCTGGTTTTGTTGTACCTAAATGCTGGTTTTGTTGTTCCTAAATGCTTTTCCTGAATGATTCTGGTTTTGTTGCTCTGATCTGGTATTTTTACCAGCAGCCTGCGCGCTATGGTGGTGGCTTATGGTGGCTGACAATTACGTTTTGGTGGCCTCTGTTTTGTACCCTCTCGGCCTATGTTTTGCATCAGTTTCGACATGCGTTTTGAACCGGTCTTCACAGATTAAAAAAATAGTAATAATAAAAATAAAAATAAATAAATAATAATAATGAATAAATAATTAATTAATAAAAAAATTAAATTAATAATAATAACAATTATTATTATTATTATTATTATTTCATCAATTATATAATTTATTATATTTTTTTAAGCATGATATAATTTTACATAATTGTTAGCTCACCCATCATGGGTACAGTTGTATGAAATTTTATGGGAATGATATAATTTAATTCTTTTATCAAGTAATTTGATATTAAATTAATATTAATCATACCCTATCGGTATTTTATTATTAAAGTATTTTATTTTTCTTGATACAATGTATTTTTTGAATTTATTATGTCAATTATTTGTCTTGTACCCTATTAGTATTAGACTTCTTTTAACATGAGATGTGCATTGTATTTTTTATTCTTATTATATTTCTTATTTATTATGATTCGGCTCCCTTAGGCGGGATCATTTGTATTATAAGCATATTTTGTTCTGTATTTAGAAACATTTATTTTGTTTATTTACACAATAAGTTTGTATTAAATGTTTCTTTGTTACTTTGATACCAACTTATTTGCCTATGCCATTGACTTCGGTCAAAACTTTAAATGGGACAAATTTTGATGACTAGAAAAAATCTTTGGATTTGTATCTGGAAATTACCAACATGGATTTTTCCTTAAGAGAAGCATAACCTTCAGCTCTTACGCTTGAGTCCACTAGTGTATAGAGAGCTTCTCGTGAAAAATGGGAACACTCGAACAGGGTGTGCCTGATGGTGATGAGATATACCATGGAGAACTCTATTCGATAGAGCATTCCGTATAATGACAATGCTAAGGATTTTATGAGATCAGTTGGTGAGAAGTTTAAGACTTTTGACAAAGCTCAAAAGGGTCCATATCTGTCACTTCTTGAGAAGACCAAATATGATGGTGTCAATGTTGTTCGTGAGCATATGATGAAGCTTGTGCACTATTATAACAAACTCAAATATGTAAAGGTAGATCTTGGTGATAGTTACTTGATTTGGCAGGTTATGGAATCTCTTCCTTCTCACGATGAATTTACTGACGAGTGTATAGACGAATTTACAAAAAATTGAATTACCGACAAAGTTATCGAAAAAATTTCAAACAGTTCAAATGCTGAGATTTTTTAATGAACTTTAAAACAATCATTATCATTAAATTTACTAATGTACTTTAGAACATGGTCAAAATTAGAGGAAGAACTTTGATGTCCATTATAATGGCAAAAGTATTTGCTAGTAATCAAAATTATATAATTAAAATCCTAAAATTTGTCAGTAAATTCTCTAGATAAATTCTATTTTGCCAATGATTTGTTAGTAAAATTCGTTAGCATTTTAGCGATCAATTGAAAGTTCATCGCTAAATAGTGACAAAAATTTTGATCACGAATTTGTGACTAACAAAAGTTGGTCACTTTCTACTAAGGAGGCCAATTTAGCCACCATTATTTTGTTGCTAATTTGCTTGCAAAAATTAAAAATTTAGCAACTCTTTTCTCAGCTACTAATGTTAAAAGAAAAATTATTAAATTTAAAAATTTTATGCAAATTCGATCAAAGATGACATAATATACCAATATTTATTTTTGGGTTAACTATGTTTTTAATCCCTAAACAATTAATGGCCAACATTGTTAATATTTCTTTTGACTCGGCTAACAATGTTCCATGTTAGGATATCATTTGAAATAGGTGGCAACTTATTTAATTTTAAAAAAAAATTAATTTTCCATTTCACGTGGTGGTCAACTTCACTTGGAATCACGAGTCCAAAGCATCTTCTCCATCTCCATTGGGTTTCATCCACCATCGTTCTGCCACCATAATTTGAGCGCCATTGGAACAGCTAAAAGCACCATTGAGACCCAATATTCTTTCAGTGTTAGTAGTCACCACCATCACCCAACACAACCTTAGATCAACACAAAAACATACTACATTATTTTCCTTTTCACCAAAACCAACACACATCAACACTAGCTCCAACCACCATCTGCAACCTCACATAACATTCATCCATTTTTCCAGCACCTTCATCTTCCCTTTACTCTTCTTCCCAATAGTCATATTAGTTAGCTTCCACAATCACCATCTTCTATATTCTTTTATTCATGCCCTCCATCCCATCAAACATAGTGAATCTTCATCCTTGCATATGCAAAACAAAACTCCATAATCCATCTTCAACTTGCATCCTCTTCTTCCCTTTCATGCACCCACACATCAACCAACATACAAACCAAAACCATAAACAAAGACCAATTTCCCCTCTTCCATTATAGTGATAACAACATTCACAAGTCACAACACCAATTGCACATTCTTCAACATCAATAAAAACAACCAAAAAAAGAGGAGATTAATCAATCAGAAAAAGTAAACAAATGAAAAGGGGAAATGAAGCAATAACTCCACTCAGATATCGCGTGTATGGCGCCTCTGGTGGCCTTGTGATTACGAATGCGTTGTGCCAATAGGGATGGATCCCGTGTGAACCACTAAAGAAAGAAGCCATGGAAGCTTGAGGGACAACATGCGTGGGCAAACACTAGCGACAATTTTGACCAAACATGCCAGATTTGGTGGTGGAGTGGTGGCTGGATTTGGGGTCTTGGTCGCGAAAGAAAAACGTAGACACAAGGTGCAACAACAATGTTAGCAATCACTCTGGTAGTGACCACGTCTCTACCTATGACTCTAATCAGACAAGAACGGTCGCAGGTGGAACGTCTGGTGTAACATCCCTATTGGAAATTACTTGATAAAAAATAAATCAATAAATAAATAAGAATAAATAAATTCAAATGTTGTACTTTATTACTCCAAAAATGTGGGGAAATTTAAAACATTAATAATCGTGCCATAATTTAAATAAAGCTAAAATATTAATTTTATTAAAAGTTCCAAAATCTGACAAAACAACTAAAAATCATAAGAAATCCCTAGCTCAAAATCCCCAAGCTAGCCCTCTCTCCGTCTCAGGTGTTAGCAGCATCACCTGTATCATCAACTGCTCACATGTAAAGAATTACACAATCGTCACCAAGCAGAAACAAAAAGGGTGATCTCAAAAGAATATAATAAACATATCAAGCAAATAATATAAATACACCCAATTATAGTATCATAGCTAGATTGTGGTGAAATAATTAATACCCCCAAGGCTTTTCAACCTCCAATTCAACAACAAAGTCAACCATGGACTCAGAATTTATGATACTCACACGAAACTGCCCGTTTGTGGTCCTGCCTCTACGAACCTCCCCGCTCGTAATCCTACTCTACGGACCTGCCCGCCCGTAGTCCAACACATGTGATCTGCCAGCTACGTGCCTTCCCGCCCGCAACATATCTCAACTGTGAGCACGGAACATACGAACCTATCTCGCTCGTATCCCCACAGGAAAGTAATTAGGTATGAACCTCTCCGCTCATACCATCACATGTTACCACCATCCATGAACCTACCCACTCATGGCCCAACATCTCCTAATCCACATTCACATCAATGCATACAACAATACACACAAACTACACTAAACTCGCTTGGGCTAAAAGCTTTAGCTTAAGCGACCAAGCCTGTCTCGCTTAAGCTAATCTTCCTCGCCTGAGCGAGTGTGCTTCAAAGGCTTAACGCGAGGTCTCGCTTGGGCGAGCCTTACTCGCTTGGGCGAGATCATTCCTCGCTCAACAACAATTTCCCTCGTCTAGGCGACGAGTCGATCAACCACAGGTGTCCATTCATGCTTTCTCGCTTAGGCGAGAACCACTCGTCTGAGCGAGATGCTCATTCGCCCAAAACATGGGCTCCTCGCCTGAGCGAGATGTTTGAGCACAACCACACGACTACACGACTCCTCACTTAGGCAAGTTGCTCTCACCTGAGCGAGATGCTAGAACACAATCAGAGTTTGCATTTCTGCTATTCTCGCTTAGGCGAGCCTAGTTAGCTTAAGCGAGAATAGCAGACCTTCTCCCTATCGTGCACAAAGAAACCAAACCATTGCCCCAAAACCACATTCCACTATACTACGCAATTCATCACAGAATACAAACTTTATGCGTATGATTTGAACACCAAATTGACCACCAAAATACTAAATTGCTCCATAAACTAACAATAGTACAACAAAACCCCATAATTTCGTGCAATCTCATAATGGTTTAATCATGTTGTACCTTCCCCCCCTCAATTCACATCACAATTATCATGAAAATTCATGGCAAGTATACATTCATACATTGTATATTTCAGAATAGGCGAAATTGTTAACAACCAAAATATCCATACAAAAAGCTCCTCTAACCTAGAATTCCTTGCTCACTTGTGTCTTTTAACCTTAGCTTTGCAATACCCTCAATACTCCCCTTTGCTCTTCCAAAATCGTGCTCCCTTTTTTTCTCTAAGTTTCAGACTTCACAAAACCCTTTTTCTACCTTATTTTCCCCCTTTTATATGTCCTTAATGATGCTTAATGGACAAAAACGAAAATTAATCTTTTTAATGTTTATAATTACAATTATGGGCTATTTTCCCAACTCCCTTGGCTATACCAGACCCCTAGGGTTTTTCGCACCCTTTCACATTCAAGCCACCTTTATATTAGCAAAAATAAAGAATTCAATTTCGTTCTCAGCAAGGTTTGAACACACAACCAACTCAACCACTCATGTTTCATGATAATTTCTATAATTCTATAATTATGTTATCACTCAACATAATCATGTATATTATTAAAATTAATAATAAATCAAACAACACATAATTAACATACATAGGACTCAAACCCAAGTTCTCTCACATAATCAAAGTACTCTCAACCACTTGAGCTAGTACTTTTCCACGTCGCAACAATTAACATTAAATGTCATAAAGGCTTCTACTACCCGCATTTATTAAATAATTATTTATTTAATTATTTAAATTTCTCGGGTCTTACATCTGGGGAGAAGAAAGGGAAGTTGAACCACATGCAAAAGAGAAGAAGAAAAATTGGGTGTTGCATGAATGTGGGAACCAAAATCAATACCCAAAAACAAAAATTAATGGAGGAGAAAGGAGAGGAGCAACGACGCTAGGAGATCAAGGTGGAAGAATATTTTTGGTTTCCTTGTTCATTTTTCTACGTGTCATTTAAGAAATAAATGTATCTTAAAATGTGCCTTGAGAAAAACTAGTGAGGTGAAATACCATTAGCCATGTAAAACAAAAAATACTGACGTCGTTAGCCATTTAGGACAAATTCCATAAATTTTGAAAGTAAGGGGATCTAACTATAGAAAACTTTGAAGGAGGGACTAAAATCAAAATCGCTTAATAGTTTAGGGATGAAAAACATAGTTAACCCTTTATTTTTCGATCACTAATAGATAATTTTTTTTTATTATAATATTTTTCTGTCACTAAATCAATGGCAAAAATTAGAGCTGCAAAATGGGTCACCTGACCCGACCTGATATGGCCCACCACTGGTTGGCCACATAGTGAGCAAACCCAACCTGGCTTACTTATTAGTGAACTCAAGAAATTTTAGTCTCGCCCAACCCACCACAGGTTGGTAGGTTAAACGAGTTTCCTCATTTAATTAAAAAATACAATTTAACTAAACCAGTAGTCCCCAACATTGGCAAGTGAATGAAATCGCACTTGTAATAAAGTGGAAATTTCATGTATCGTTTCCTAAAAGACTAACGTAGTTTAAGAAAAGTTATGTTTATTTACTAACGAATGGTAAGAATTTTCAAACGAGGAAACATATTGATGAATGAGAAATAAATATTAAACTAGAAAGAAATAAAATTCATGCAATAAAACCAATTAATTTGATTTAAGAAAATATATGATAAAATCTTCATTGGGATTGGGTTTCATGATTGAATTCAAAGTAAAAATCACCAAACAATATACTTCTAATTCCAACTCTAGCATTTGCAACTTTTTGTAAGAAGTCCCAATTTCTTGCAAACATGTCTAAACTAGAATAATAAAAGTTCTATGTCTAGAAATTTTTATTATTAGTTTGCGCTAATGACCATGTTTCTTATGTTATGAATGACTACATGTTTCACATCTATGTCTAGCATGTGAAATTTATTAGTTATTTTATCCCAATCAAGTTTCCCAAAATTCAATCATCAGGTACTCCCACTTATGCAATCAATAATCATGCATTAAAACAAGAATAGAACACAAGATTCATGTTACAAAATTATATTGACAAGTTAAATTCACAAAGAGTTAATAATACAAATTTAAGAGTACTCACCGTGACTTTTTTTATTTCTCTATCTTTGATTAGGAATAATGATGAAACAAATTTATGTAAGGTTCTTTAATGCGTATTATGTTTATGTATTAAATCACAAAACGTTAGGACATCATTTGAGTCAAGTGGGAGAATTTTAGATTTAATTGATGAATTAATTCTATTTTCTAACTCATTTGAAATATTACGATGGGTCCAACTATGATTTAATAAATTTTATAGACCAAATGGTTATTATGGAAAGTTATAATAAAATAAAATAAAGATAAAATAAAACCAACTTGATGGACGTTGGCATATAAAAAGGATTAGGGTTTTGTATTTGGCCTTAAGATTCTTTCACAATAAGCAATCACAAGAGTATGAGAGGAGAAAAAAGAGAGAAAGAGATAGATTGGGAAAAGGAGGTTGATTGGATGTCTCATGGATCAAGGTTAATATCCTGTTATGATTTATGTGTGTGAATGTGTGAGTATCATGAATATTAAAATTCTAGAGTAGTTTTCTAAAATGAATTAGGAATACATGAAAAATACAAATTAATTTACATGATTAACTATGGAAGGAGAATTCTATGCTAAAACAAAAAGTCGATAAGGATGGGAAAAAGAAAGAAACACCACAAAAAATTACTTCTCATTCTCCATTTGTACCTAAGACAAGAGATGAGTACACCAACATAGTTCTAACTAGGGGTACAAATAACACCTATACAATGATGGGAGGAGGACATTGACACCACTTTGTTAATGGTATCATCAAAACACATCTACCGGAAAACTGGAAGTCTCTTAAAATAAACCTTTATGACAGTACCACTGACCCAAATGAACATATTGATATCTATGACACATAAGTCAATTTGTATATTATAGATGATATTGTTCTTTGCAAGTTTTTCCCTAAAGGGGCAACCTTAAATTGGTTCATCCCACTAGTAGGTCACGCACCTTACATCCATAACATTGGTTAATATTAGGCAAGATAAAGAAGACTGGCTACGCACCTCCATTGAAAAAATTGGATGACAGCCGTTTCGGTAGAACGTTGTCAAACCCTCGTTCTCGCAACGGAAAAATGGTGAAAGAAGATAGAAGTCAACGAGGTTTCCACTCAAGCTCCGTCAATGGAGCTCTATGTCTATGGTGAAGCAAGGTTAGGGAAAAACCCTAGCTCTGGTTCGATTGAACTCTGAAGGTGAAAGGATAAAGCAACAAAGCTAATCACTCTCATATATTTTCAAAGTTACCTTTTACAGTGGTGGCTTTACCCCTTTTATATATAGATAGAGGCCAGCACGAAAATCATGAACAAAATAATATATGGCACGGGTGATAGGGAAAACCCTAACACAGTTTGGAATGCGTGATGGGGAAAAGAAAGGGAACCCTAGTTGTCCTAAGCGTTTGGATGCCAACGACCCATGAATGAACCCTAGGTTGGATTGTGTGAAGGGAAGGAACCCTTACAGAGATGTGTCCCGTGAAGACAAGTGTTTGATGGTTTGCATCTATTTACTAGAGCGTTGGATCCTAAAGTGATTCACATGACACGTTGGGCTACAGCAGCCGGATGGCCCATTTATGAATCGTGCTGAACGTTTGGCTAAACAGACCCAAAACGGAAATAGCAAAAATGTGTGCACACGTGAAAGAGTCCATATGGGTTGCTGCACATGAAGCCCAATGTAAAATCCCTAAGGAATATTACTAATATTTAATAAATAAATTCTGAAGTAAAATAAATACCGCATTTAAAAAATAATCATTCCCAAAAAAACGTGGGGAATTTAACTTTTAATAAACATGTCATAAAACCAAGAGTCCATAATTATAAAACTGAAATAATGTTCCAATGACTCCCAAAAGATTACATATTTATCTCAAAAGTAAAATAACAACATATAAACAAATTCCCAGCAACCCTCGCTCTGTGTCTATGCATCTCCTGGCCCACCTGTCAAATCATCTACTCTCGGATAACAAGTTATCCGATCATCGCTAAACACACACAGAAAGGGTGAGCTATGCACAATATATAGAAATAGATACAAGAAATAAATATGCCGCCCATCCTAAAATAACATAAATAGTATTTCATGCTTTTCAAATAACCCAACCATGACCGCATAGTCCTTCATGAGTCATATACATGTACTAGATCTTGGGACTTCCCTGTGCTCCCACGAAACTAATTCATTCGTGGTCCAACCCCTATGAGCCTATCCCGCTCATAGTCCTGCCCTACAGACTCCTTGTCTGTAGTAAAACATCCAAGTCTCATACTTGGACCCTGGCACGCACGCAATCACCATACTATGGACTCCTCGCCCAATAGTAGCCGACGGGAACATAACAGTTCCTTGACCATCGTGCGCCCGACACATACAATCACCATACTAAGGACTCCTTGCCCATTAGTAGCTGACGGGAACTCAACCAGTTCCATGCCCATCATGTGTCCAACCATCAAGCACATCCCAGACTCCTATTGGACTTAGTCCTTCAAGCCCAAACACCATAACACATGCATATACTTCCTATACTTAGGAAAAGTAATCATATCACACACACAAGTTCGCACAAACATGAGAAATTCACACAAACTCGCTTAAGCCAGGGACACTTGCCCAAGCTAAGCCCTCAGCTTCGCTTAGGCTAGCTCACCTCGCCTGAGCGAGCTTAAAACAACAACAACATCATGTTATCTCGCTTAGGCGAGATCCCCTCGCTTGGCCAAGCAATAACATCGCTCAAAAAATCACCCATACCTCGCCTAAACGAGGGTTCAATAAAACACATATCATTTCTCATCGTGACCTAGCCTAGGCGAGTGTCTCTCGCCCGAGCGAGAGACTAAGTCGCTCAAAACCCCAAAACCTCTTGCCGGGGCGAGATGTCGCGCTCAAAGCACCCAAGTTTCCTCACGACCTCGCCTAGACGAGTCATTCTCGCCTAAGCGAGACTAGGTGTCGCTCAACTCTGAATCAAGTCGCTTGAGCGAGCAGCACGAACCACACCATAAACGAGGTTCTGCAACTCTTGCTTAGAAGAGTCAGACTCGCTTCGGCGAGACTTGTAGAGTTCCCTCTCTATGACACACACGGTTTACCCAAAATAATGCCAAACCAACCCAAAAATATACCACAAAACATTCAATCAATACCAATGCAGTTGTAATGGCAAGTAACACTCAGAACCATGCTTTCTACATATCTGGACAACCAAATTCGAATATGCAATCATCAATAGCCTGAAATATCAAAACCCTATTCCCACAACATATTACCCATACATAATTATGCACCCCAACCTCAAATACTCTAATTCACAATCACAGTACATACCACACGAATTTCTCAATCAAACAGAAACAAATTGGGGCAAAACACAACAACCATACAATATTGAAATACACACAAGTTCAGCACCCCTAACCTGAACTTCTTGATTCAATTTGGGGAAAAAGAGAATGTTCCTTTGTTGCCCACTCTTTTGTTCCAATACCCTCCCAATTCAGCCTTCAATTCTCTTCTCACATCCTCAGAACTCGTGCTCCTCTCAAAAGCCAATTACCAGCACTGCCAAAACCCTTCTTTTCCCTTAAAATGACCTTTTATAGGTGTCTTAATTAAGGGTTTAAAGGTTAAAATCAAAAATGGGCTTAATTATGTTTTTAATTTCTTATTCATTATTAACTAAGGTTTTTCAGCCCTTTGGCTACTCCTCCATCTGATTTTTACCTTTGCCCTTTCAACTCCACTCCAAGCTAGAATTAGCAAAAATAAAGCCTACTTTATACCCAACAAGGTTTGAACCCGTGACCTTCCACTCATAAGGCCAAAGTATAACTACTACGCCAATTCACATTTAATGATATACTCAAATCAATATATGTTTACAATACCAATTCCATACTCATACATATCATTAAAATCAATAATAAAACAACACACATAATTGGCATACATAGGACTCGAACCCAAGTCCTCACACACAATCAAAGTACTCTCAACCACTTGAGCTAATACTTTTCCACGTCACATTAAACAATGATTAATGCCATAAAGGCGCTTTCTACCCGCATTTATTAATTAATTAATTTTCACGGGTCTTACACCCAATCTTAGACAAAAATTAAAGGCTGCATGCATTTGGTGTAGAGAAGAATTGGGCCGCAGGCCCAACTTTAAGTCTTGGGCAACTTGGAAAATGGACTGTAATTAACAAAATAAACACAATTAAAACCACATTTATTTAATAAAAGAAATTAAAAGAAATGGGTCAGGCCATTAGCCCAAGCTGAAAAGCCCTGTAGGGTAATATTCATCAGAAGGTGATTCTTAAGATCAGGAACCTGAATCCTGGGGTGGCTATACATTATATGGAGGCAACCATGAGGCCGAGACCTTTTGTTGATGACCTGTGGATGACACCAACAAAAAACCTCAATGAGTTGAGCCAAAGAGCAGCCAAGTTCATGAAACTAGAAGAGTTGAAAGACTTAAGAAATAAGGTCAGGGTTGAAACCATGTCGACTGAGAAGAAATCATATAATCAAGATTTTGCTCATAAGGGTGGGTTCAGACCTCAAGAACAAAAGACCACTAGGTTCATGATGTATACTCCCCTAAACATGCCAAAATCTTGTGTCTTAGAGGAGGCACTTCAAGTACATCTCAAACCTACACCTAGAAAGATGCAAACGCCGCAAAATGTTGATATGAGGAGAGGAAGAATTATAGGTATCACCATAATTACGGGTATACTATTGATGTGTGTCTGACCAAGATTGCAAGAATATAAGCATGAACCAACGCAATAAGAGTAGAGACTCACAGATTTAAAGGAGTAATAAAGACCATTTCTAGAGGAATTGTAGGAGGTGGGTCGACTTCATGGGCTAGGAAGAAACATTTACATGTGGTGCAGTAAGCCAATGCGGTATTGGACTTCAAGTAGTAGATCTGAAGTAAGATTCATAAACGATCATATTCTTTCCTGGGTAAGATCGTATCAAAGATGATCCTATGTCATCGTGGTCAGTGCGTAATCCCTTGAAATCTCTTGGTGGGATTTTAGGGTCGTGCTTCAGTGGTCGGGACATAATTCCATGGCCCCAGTTAGTGGGATTCTATGGTGGTGCCCCATCTATATAGTCTGGTAAGGATTCAAGGTAAGGTTGCATCCTAACACTCTAAGGAGTCAGTTAGTCTAACTTAGAGCGAACTGACTCTTGTGGTGAGAGTAGTAGGAGGCCCGAAACTGTTGCGTGGGGGGATTGAAATGTTGTAACACTTGTAACACTTAGCTCGGGGGTGAGCAGAGATATCCACCACAAGCGCAAGCATCCGCTAAATCTGACTAGATTATATGTAATCCGGATAAGTCGAGTCTGAGTCTAGTGTATTGCTTGAGAAGTCATAAAGTGATTAGTTGATAAGTACTACTTGGTTTGTGTAATAGAATGTGACTGTATGACCAAATGTTTTTATACTCTGGCTTACCCTTTTACTTGTTTGATTGCTTGTGTGTGGTTCTTCTCCTTTTGCGATGATCATCAATTTAAACACCCGTGGCCAATAGGGAGGTGATGGTTCCGTTGCGAAGCCCATCCGGGTCGGATTCTACTACTTTGGGATTTATTTTAAGGCTATGGCCCATATACTAGTATATATCTTAAATTTCTATTTTGATTGTTGATGAACATTATATCTAGTTTAGTTCTGCCATAGTTGGGTGCCTTGGATTGTATGGAGTAGTGTTTTAAACTCTAGGACTGCGTTTCTGTATTACCCTGTGTGACGCTTCCTTGAATTACGTTTATTAATTAAATGGGGTGTTACAAAATACATCATTGCTACCACTCCACTGCTTACAAAATGCAACAAAACACAAAGCCTCAGATTAAAATCCACCATTGCAGCATGAATCAAAATGAAATTAAAATCAGAAAACAAATCTTGAAGTTAGGGCAGCCCCAAAATTATTTTCTAGCATTCCTAATCATTTTGGTCACTCTCAACACGACAACCTCCCCACAACAACACATTGGTCTTTCACCCAAACCCCTATTCGAACCACCAACGGAGGAGACGCTCTGCTGTTGTGAACCCCACGAAGAACACAAACACCCTTCTTTGTGAGACATTGCGAAATTCAACAACCACCACCAACTCTTTGGATATTGATGAAGAACAAATTGAATTAGGCCTAAACAAACTAAAATAACGAGAGGAAAAAGACAATGAAAATTAGGGCAAATCTTCCTTCCATGTAAATACCACGTCAACACACTGTACAATTATAATTTGAAACACCCATCTGTTATCATTTGACACGTATTCCTTCTCCACTACCATCTCACCACATTCTAAACGCCGTTTGGGAACATTTAACGGATGGGCTCAATTGATGCACACAAACGAATTTGGGGATGCAATTGACACTTTTTTTAAACTCGGTACCAATTTGACACACTAGCCTCAAACTGGGTACTATACGAGTAATTATACCTTAAAAATACTTTTAACAATAACATTAACAAATTAATTAATTAACATAAAAATTAATAAAATAATAAAATATTAATAATTAATAGTGATAAAAATCTTATATTATGAAAAAAAAGAAAATTTATTTCAAAATGTTCTCCAATAATATAGTATTTTCATCTGTTATCTTCTTTTTTTAATTTGATTGGATCAATTACCGAAAGATTTTAAATAATTAATACAAAAATTAAAAGAATAATAAATATTAATAACTAATGATGATAAATATCTTATATTAATTTAAAATAAATATATTTCTATAACTAAAATTATTTTTAATAATAAATTTTAAAAAAATTAATTAATTAATAAACACAATAACTAAAAGAATAATAAAATATTATTAATAATTAATGGTGATAAAAATATTATATTATAAATTATAAAATAAAGAAAATTTGAAATAAATGTTTTCTTATAATACAACGTATTTTATTAAATCACAATATACATTTTCTTTATTCAAGAAAATGGACTATTATAAATGTGGTGGAAGGCATCATCAACTAAATCCATTGATTGAAACTATACCTAGCAAGCACCACACTAAAATAAGGATATGGCTTTGGTCAAAATAGCTTTTGCAACGATCCTTCTTGCTTTAATAATAGCTTGCAATGGATCTCCACCTCAGGCTACGCGATTTTCAAGTCAAGGGTCACGCGATTTTCAGCTCAACGGGCACAAAATTTTCACCCTAGGGCACGTGAAAATGTTGGGGGAAACTGATTGCAGAGAGTCTTCACAGGAGTTTACTAAAGAAGTGTTTTCTGTGTACTTAGAAAAAACTTGTTTTAAAATTATTTTATTTTTTAAAATTTTATTTATGCTGCTCGGTAGATAATATCACTAGGTAAAAGGATGAAATATTTACCTACTGATGTGGATATGGTTACATACAAATAAAATCCTTCAAAATAATTTCGCGTCGAAGGGCGCTAAATTTACATACGGACAACACCTACAGATCTAGGATGCGAAAATAGTAGACTAATACATACGAAAAAATCCGTACGAAAGTAAAAAATTACCTACTGAAGACTATCCGTAGGTAAATCAGTATGTAAATCACAAATTACCTATGGATTATAATCTGTATGTAAATATCAGTAGATAACTAACGAATTTCTTGTAGTGTATGGTATGTATCAGTAGATAAGTAACAAATTACCTATGGACAAATTAGTTTTTTGTAGTGTATGGTTTGAGAAGTATATCAAATCAAGAGTGGTTTGTGAAGATGGGTCTTACGCATGGTTTGAGTAAGGAATGCAAGTTCATTTTACCTAACTACAAATCAAGAGTGGTTTGTGAAGATGGGTCTTACGCAAGTGTTAAGATCAAACCATGGTCAAACAAGCAATGTGATACAAACATGGATTGCTGGAAAATTTGTCCTCCATCATGTGATATGGCTCATTGTGATATGAAAACTCATAATTAAGATTGCTCTTATCAAGAATAAATATTTGTATTTAAGGATGAGATTACCGATCTATATTAATAAATACGTTTATGTTGACATCTTATTACTTTGTCTAATTTTAGTCTTTATTGTACCTTTAAAAAATATATGCTATACTATATATATATATATATATATATATATATATATATATATATATATATATATATATATATATATATATATATGCAAGACTTCAAAAGAACATATTAAATATAACAAAATTTATTAATTTATAACCTAGTTATATTTTATGTTTGGATTAAATATATTTTTTGTCACTAAATTATTTTTAATTTCTTTTCATCCCTAAATTAAATTTCTATTTATTTTGTTTATGCATTTTACATAAGTAATAAAGTATATTTTTAACAAATGACAAAAAAATAGGTAAGTTAAATTCTACATAATATAATATAATTTTAATGTACTATTCATTATGTTTTATATATCATAATTTCAATGTACTATTTGCTACAAATGATGTTTTATACAATTTTTATAAAAAATGAATAGATGAAAAAAAAATATAACTATATAATTATTTATCATTAAAAATTAGATTAATTATTTTTTTTATATTACAATAAATTAAATTCAACACAAAATCATTTTTTATTTCAACACTAGTCTCGAATTTAAAACGTTATATAAAAATATTTTATAAGATGAAATTCATTCTTAGTCTTTCGTACATTCTTAATCTCAATGATGGCCTTGCACTTCTTGGGAATTGCCTCTATCCCTCTATGTGTCCACATAAAACCTATTAACTTCCCTCCATCAATGCCAAAGAAACATTTCTCTAGATTGAGCCTCAAATTGTAAGCCCTTAAGGTTAAGAAAAGATCAACCAAATCTCTTGCATGTCGAGATGCTGAACAGGACATGACAACCATATCGTCAACATAGACCTCTACCCTTTGGCCAATGAGATCATGAAATCCCTTTCTATAAACTTTTGATATGTCAGTCCAACATTCTTTAGGCCAAAGGGCATCACCTCGTAATAGTATGCTTCTTCCATGATTAAGGTTGTTTTTAGTTTATCCCCCTTCAGCCATAGGGATCTTATTGAACCCCAAGTAAGCATATAACAAGCTCAGTACCTTATGTCTGACAACTCGATCTAGTAAGCAGTCTATGTTGCGCAAAGGAAAAACATCGTTTGACCGACTTTCTTGAGATTAGCGTAATTGGTACACATCCTCCATTTTCCATTGGGCTTTTTAACTATCACAATATTAGTCAGCCAAGTTGTATAATGTGCCTCTTGCACTAACTCTACTTGCAACAGTTTCTCTACTCCACCTTGGCAACCCACCTTCTTTCCTCATCCATCTTATTTTTCTTTGGTGACACCGACTTGGTTGCCTAAAGGATAAATAACTTGTGACAAGCTACCCTCAGATCAATACCTGGTATATCTATTGTCGTCCAAGCAAACAACTTCATGTGTTCGGCTAATACCTGGCCTACCACCGTCTCATCCTCCCTTTGAACGGTAACCTCCATTTTGAAACATATCCCGTTTTTCAACTAGAAAATCTTAGTATCTCTGACAAGCTTAATAGGAGTGGAAGGTGATAAGTCTCTTATCTTTATAATTTTTCCTAAGCTAATTGCATTTTTTTTGGGTAGATTAAAATGTCAATTAGGAGTAATTAGTTTAGAGTTAGTCTAGTTATGGTTTGAGAAGTATGATACCAACCATCTCATTTAAATCACATGCCAAGTACATACCAAACCCATCATTCACAATCTATGAATCACATCACTCATGCATAATCATTTGTCTCATGCTTTTCACATAACAATTAAATTCAAACAACTATTAACCATTCAAGATCAAAGAAACAACCAAACATCACATTACCCTCGCCCAGCTCCTCTTTGAGGCTGAAGGGTCTCGCTTAGGCAAGCTCCCTTCGCCTAGACGAGGGCTCGGAAAGGGGAACAATAATCTTACACGTGATCTCGCTTAGTCGAGATCCCTTTCGCCTGAGCGAGACGTTCGCTCGCTCAAAAACAACGTAGGTCGTTTGAGCAAATACGCGCGTAAAGTAGCTTGGGCGAGCCTCTGTTGATCTCGCCTAGGCGAGACGTGCTCGCTTGGGCAAGAAATCCAGTGCTCACCAATGTTCTCTCGCGCACTAACACACAACAAGTCTCAAGCAATTCAACAATGCCATTCACAGGTTCACATCAACACACAAAGCATACTATAGCGATATAACGATGGCTCAAGCAGAAAACACGATAAAAGAATGAACCCGAGCTTCCCTTACTTGGAAAATAAGCTAGCAGAATACTCCAATACGCACACAGTGAGCACAACTGTCCTAAGGACGGTCCAAAGAGCTAAAAATAATCGGTAAACAGAATAGGAACGAGTTACTACAAAACCCTAGCGATAAAAATGGAAATAGGCCTAGAAAGGGGAAGCATGAGTTGAGGAATGACTTACGTGGAGTGGGAACCTAGCTTGAGCTAGCTTGAAGAAGGTTGACAGCTAAACCCTAGTAGAGAGTTACTGCTGCTCAAAGAGGCAAGGAGAGACTGTTTTTTGAAAGTGAGGGGAATGGAAATGTTAGGGTAGATTAGGGTCTGGTTTTCCTCTTTGGGCCAGCCCTTAGGCCCATTAGGTTAAAGGCAGACCTTAAAACAGTAGGTTAGAAAAACTAGGCCTTACATTCTCTCTAACAACAAAAATTTTCGACCTCGAAAATGGAAACTTACCAGGTGAAGAGATGCGAGTGTGATTTCCTCATATGCTCCTCTAATTCCCACGTAAAGTCACATGTCCTCCGATCCCAGATGACTTTGAATAGACAGACGGATTTTCCTCAGCGCTCCTCAACTTTGTTATCCTTTAAAGCCACTGTCGGTAATTCTATGGTAAGATCTTCCCTGGTCTATACATCCTTGGCTTTTAACACATGAGAGGGATCAAAGACATACTTCCTCAACTGTGACACGTGAAACACCAGATGAAGATTTTCCAACTGAGGAGGCAAAGCTATCTCGTAAGCCACTGGCCCAATCCTTCTCGAGATCTGATAGGGGCCAAAGAACTTAGGAGAGAGCTTCCTTGAGCCCTTCCCACTCTAGTGGTTCGGGTCACCCTCAAGAACACATGATCTCCCACCGCGAACTCCAAGGATCTCCTCCTGCGGTCCGCATAGGCCTTCTACCTACTTTGAGAAGCTTGCATCCTGTCTCTCACCATCCTCACTTTCTCTGTGGTCTACTCCAATAGTTCTAGTCCAACCAGCACTGCCTCCCCATCCTCATACCAACATAGAGGGGTCCTACACTTCCTGTCATAAAGAGCCTTATATGGCGCCATGCCAATGCTCCCGTGAAAATTGTTGTTGTAGGTGAACTCTATCAAAGGTAGTACTTTATCCCAAGCACCCAGATGATCCAATATGCATGTTCGCCACAAGTCCTCCAGCGACTGAATCGTCCTCTCAGACTGGCCATCGGTCTGAGGATGATAGGGTGAACTCATCGCCAACTTGCTTCCCAACGCACTCTGCAATGTTTGCCAAAATCGGGAAGTGAACCATGGATCCTTGCCTGATACAATGCTCGAAGGCACTCCATGCAACCTCACAATTTCTTTGATGTACATCTGGGCCAACTTGACCATGAACATCCTCAAGTTCATTGCCAAGAAGTGGGCACTCTTAGTCAGTTGGTCCACTATGACCCAGATGGTATCATGCCCCCTAAAAGTTTGTGGCAAATGGATCACAAAATCCATCGAGATGCTATCCCATTTCCACACTGGTATCTCCAAGAGCTATAGATTCCCATCAGGTCTCTAATGCTCAACCTTCTACTTCTGACACGTAAAGCAGGCCGATACAAATTGTGCTACATATCTCTTCATTCCTTGCCACCAGAAGCTCTCCTTGAGATCCTGGTACATCTTAGTGATGTCAGGATGCATGCTAAGACGACTCTTGTGATCTTCCTCAAGGATTAACTGTTTTACCTCAGCATCATCAGGTACACACACTCTGCTCTGGAACCGTAGTATGTCATCATTACCCAAAGCAAAATCCTTTGCTTTATCTAACCCAAGCTGTTCTCGCACCCGATTCAAGGTGGCATCCAACAACTGCCTCTCCCTAACTGAATCTAAGAAATCACTAGATATAGTTAAGGTACTACACCTAATGGGCTCGGATCCCAACTCCATTTGCAACTTCTTTTCCTTGAACTGCTCTAGTAGCTCTACCTCCTTTATCATAAAATGTGCAGCGTGCACTGTCTTCCTACTCAAGGCATCTGCTACAACATTTGCCTTCCCCGGATGATACAAGAGTTCAAAATCGTAGTCTTTCAGAAATTCCATCCACCTTCTCTACCTCATGTTCAACTCCTTCTGATCAAACAGATACTTAAGACTTTTATGATCGTTGAACACATGGAACTGGGCACCATAGAGATAATGCCTCCAGATCTTCAAGGCAAATACTATAGCCGCCAACTCCAGATCATGAGTGGTGTAGTTTCTCTCGTGAACCTTAAGCTGCCTTGAAGCATAGGCCACCGCCTTTTTTTCTTGCATTAACACACAACCTAGTCCCAAGTGAGAGGCATCACAATAGACCTCAAAAGGTTTCCCAACATCCATAATTACCAACATGGGAGCACTCGTCAATCTTCGTTTTAGCTCCTAGAAGCTTTCCTCACACTTATCTGTCCAGGTGAAAGGTTGGTCCTTCTGGGTAAGCTGTGTTAGAGGCACCACTATCTTGGAGAATCCCTCAATGAATCTCTTATAGTAGCCAGCTAGACCCATGAAGCTTCTGATCTTAGTTGCGGACTTGGGACTTTCCTACTTAACCACTGCCTCGACCTTTGTTGGGTCCACTGCAATACCTTGTGCAAATATCACGTGTCCCAAAAACTGTACTTCATCCATCCAGAATTCACACTTGGACAACTTAGCATATAGTTTCTTCTCCCCCAAGACACCGAGCACCAACCTCAAGTGTTTTTCATGCTCTTCCTGAGTCCTAGAATAGATGAGTATGTCGTATATGAAGACTACGACAAACTTATCTAAGAAGTGCCTGAAAATTCTATTCATGTAGTCCATGAACACCGTCGGAGCATTGGTCACACCAAAAGGCATAACCACATACTCGTAGTGTCCATACCGGGACTTGAAGGTCGTCTTCTGCACATCCTCTGCCTTCACTAGGATCTGATGGTATCCCGACCGCAAACCTATTTTTGAGAATACCGACAACCCATGCAACTGATCCATCAAGTCGTCAATTCTCGAAAGAGGATACTTGTTCTTGATTGTCATTTTGTTTAACTACCTGTAGTCCACACATAGACGTGAACTCCCATCTTTCTTCTTCACTAGCAACACTGGTGCTCCCCATGGCAAATTACTGGGTCGCATGAATTTTTTTCCCAATAACTCCTCTATCTGATTCTTAAGCTCCACCAACTCTACCGGAGCCATGCGATACTGGGCCAATTCCAAGCACCAGGTCAATTGAGAACTCCACCTCTTTACTAGGAGGCAACCCCGGTACTTCCTCTAGGAATACATCTTCAAATTCATGCATGATCGGTATGACAAATTTCTCTTCTCCTCTCTCCACCTCTAGATGTGTAAATATCATGAAACACTAAGCACCATCTTGTAGCTCCTTCATAATCCCGTGAGATGACAACAACTCGGGCTCCTCTAAGTCGGGGAAAAGTAACTTCTTCTCTCGGTATTCTATAAGAATTTGATTGGTAGAGAGCCAATCCATTTCTAAGATTACCTCCAACTATTGTAGAGGCAAGCAAATTAGGTTCACTTTGTACCTGCGTCCCTCTACCTCCACCGGGCACCTAGCACACAAGCATAAAGTCTTGACCAAACCCGACGCTAGAGTAGATACCGCAAGCTCACATTGCAGCTCGCACACTGATAGACCCAAACGTTCCACACATGCATTTGACATAAAGGAGTGTGTCGCTCCAGAATCATACAACACACAACATTTCATCCCAGCTAACAATAACCCATAACTAGGTTACTTGAGCTTGCAACCTCTGCTCTTGTCATGGCGTACACTCTGCTTGTCGCCTGAGGCCTGTTGCCTTTGTCCCTCCGCTGATGCTATTGGGGAGTCTGAACTAGAGGGCATGTCGCTACCCTAGCAAGGGTGGGACAGTCCTTCCCAAAGTGGCCCTCCTTGCCACAATTGTTGCACCTGCGGTAACCCTCCATGCGTGGGCAGGAACTCCTCAAATGGGGGCCTCCACATATATAACACTACACCTGACCCTACTAAGGAGAAAAACTCCTAGGCCCTTGGGTCTGATAATGAGGTCTATCATATGGTCTCCTCCGCTCCTCTTGTCTTGGTTTGGACCCAGATGCTCCACCAACTTTCTGATGCTTTGGGCGCTGACCTTCAACTTCCTGCTTCATCTTTTCCATTACTTTGGCCTTTTCCACCAGAGCAGCAAAGTCCTTGATGGACAATAGGACTACCATCAAGCGAATGTCACCACGGAGACCATTTTCAAACTTCCTGCATCGCCACTCCTCATCAAGTAGCATGGTGTAGAAACGGCTGAGGTGCTTGAATTTCTCAGCATACTTTACAACTATCTTTCCCCCCTGAGTCAACTAGAGGAATTCCACCTCCTTGGCATACTGGATGTTGTTTAGGAAGTATTCAGAGAGGAATTTCTCCCTAAATGCCTCTCATGTAAGGCCCACTTAAAATCTGACCCTTTATTTTAAGGGCTGCCCCAATCTAATGGGCCTAAGGGCTAGCCCATGATGCATACAAGGCCCCTAAGGCAGCCAAAACTCATCACTTCTGCCATTGTTGCGAAAACAGTTCCCTCATATCCTCATTTCTTTTTCACAGAATGCTCTGCTAGGGTTTAGCCCTAAGTCCTCTTCGAGCTAGCTCAAACCCATTTCTTACTCCATGTAAGTATCTTTTTCTAGCTCATTCTGGTCCCCATTAATCACCCTTCGTATTTCCAGTTAGGGTTTCATGATAAACCCATTTCTTAGTTCCGTTCCACTTTTTATTTCAGCTATTTAGTTCATTCCTAGAGCTACTACGCTTCGTAGTTGGTGTCGATGTCCTCTGCTAACCCCTTTCCAAGTAAAGGAAGCTAGGGTTTTGGGTTTCAAATGTGTATGGTTTGATTTCAATTCTGTTTGGTGTTCTTGGTGATTGTATGTTGTTTAAAATAACATGAACATATATTGTGCATTATTTTGGTTGAATACTGGTGTTTGCCTGCGTGAATACTGGAGGACTCTGGTTTTCTCGCCCAAGCGAACGTGCCTCACCTAGGCGAGATCAGTAGTAACTCGCCCATCCTGCCTGCGTGAGTTGTTGCTCAGGCGACAAGCTCTAATTTTGAGCAAGAGCACATCTCGCTCAGGCAAGGAGGTCTCGCTTAAGCGAGAGTGCGTGACAGCGCCACTATTCCCTTTTTCGAGCCCTCGCCTAAGCGAAGGGGGCTCGCCTGAGCGAGAGTCTCGCGCCTGAGCGAGAGTCTCGCGCATGAGCGAGGAGCTGGGCGATGGTAGTGTGATGTTTGGTCTTTTCTTTGATCTTGAATGGTTAATACTTGCTTGAATTTAATTATTGTGTTAAAAGCATGAGACAAATGATTAAGCATGAGTGATGTGATTCATGGTTTGTGAATGATGGGTTTGGTACGAATTTGGCATGTGATTTAAATGAGATGGTTGGGATCAAAGAGACATGGTAATGATATGAAATACAAATCTATATTCATGGTTTGGGAAGGATGAGTTGGTATGGATTCAGTGGTCGAGACGTAATTCCATGACCCATGTTAGTGGGAGTTCATGGTGTTGTCCCATCTATATAATTTGGTAAGGATTCAAGGTAAGGTTGCATCCTAACACTCTAAGGAGTCAGTTAGTCTCACTTAGAGCGGACTGTGTAACATCCCTAAGGAATATTACTAATATTTGATAAATAAATTCCGAAATAAAATAAGTACCACATTTATTATAAAACCATTTCCCAAAAACGCAGGAAATTCAAAACCTTTAATGTACGTGTCATAAACCAGGAGTCCATAATCATAAAACTGAAATAAAAGTCAATGGCTCCCGAAATAGTTACATAATTATCTCAAAGCTAAAATAATAAACATATATATATATATATATATACAAAAATATCCCCTGTTAGCCATCACTCCGAGCCTAAGCATCTCTTGGCCTACCTGTCAAATCATCTACTCTCGGATAACAAGTTATTTGATCATCGCCACACACACACAGAAAGGGTGAGCTATGCACAATATATAAAAAAACACGAATATAAATAAGTTCCCCAACCCAAAATAACATAACTAAATTCTCATACTTTTCAAATCACCCAACCATGACCTCATAGTTCTTTGAGTTATATGCATGAACTAGGTCTTGGGACTTCACTATGCTCCCACGAAACTAACTCATTCGTGGTCCAACCCTATGAGCCTATCTCGCTCATAGTCTTGCCCTACAGACTCCTCGGCTGTAGTAAACCATCCAAGCCTCATAACTTGGACCCTGGCACGCACACAATCACCATACTATGGACTCCTCGCCCAATAGTAGCCGACGGGAACATGACCGTTCCTTGCCCATCATGCGTCTGACACATGCAATCACCATACTAAGGACTCCTCACCCATTAGTAGCCGACGGGAACTCCACCAGTTCCATGCCCATCATGTGTCCCACCATCAAGCACATCCCAGACCCCTATTGGACTTAGTCCTTCAAGCGCAAATGCCACACCACATGCATATACTTCCTATACTTAGGTAAAAGTAGCCAATTTAACTCACACGAGCACACACAAACATAGTAATTCGCACAAACTCGCTTAAGCTAGGGACTCTCGCCCAAGCTAAGCCTTCAGCCTCGCTTAGGCTAGCTCACCTCGCCTGAGCAAGCTTAAAATAGTGACCACATCACATTATCTCGCTTGGGCGAGTCACACTTTCGTCCAAAACAACACACAAACCTCGCCTAGACGAGGTTTCGACAAAAACATCACCACTGCACTTCGAGAACTCGCTTAGGCGAGAGGGTTAGTCACTCAAAACTTCAAAATCTCTCGCCTAGGCGAGATATCGTGCTCAAAGCATCCAGGTTTCCTCGCGACCTTGCTTAGGCAAGTGTCTCTCGCCTGAGCGAGAGACTAAGTCGCTCAACCCAATCCAAGGTCGCCTGAGCGAGCAGCGCGAACCAAACCAGACGTGAGGTTCTGCAACTCAAACCACACCTAAAAATATACCAAATAACATTCAATCATTGCCCAACATAAAACAATGGCTA
This sequence comes from Vigna unguiculata, assembly GCF_037176805.1. NCBI lineage: Eukaryota > Viridiplantae > Streptophyta > Magnoliopsida > Fabales > Fabaceae > Vigna > Vigna unguiculata. Next base: position 31,141,509 of record NC_140802.1, read on the forward strand.
GCAAACATCAGACATACTATTCCAATCATTCCTATTACCCAACTCGAAATTGAATCCCTTTCTACCCTATTCCATACCAAAACCCTCATTCAGTCATATTCCATTATCAATTTCCACCATTCCCAATTCACAGGTCTATAATATGCTATTCAAACCATATAGAATCAATATTATAACATACAAACCAAGAACCACAGTCTTAATTCGTATACAAAATAGACAGCTCCCCTAACCAGAAAGTTTGTTTGAAATTGGGAAGAAAAGTGGAATTCCTTGGTTTGCCAATGACTTGCCACAGACTCCCTCTCAATTTAGCCGCTTACACACCCAAAACCTCACCTCGCAACCTCAATTTTGTGCTCCTCTCTATAGGTGATCTAACCAAATTGCAGAAACCCTATTCCCCCTTAAATTCTTCCTTTTATAATTTCCTTAAGGTGGTTTAATGCAAAAAAACGAAATTGGCTTTAGTGTGGGCTTAATGGTTACCCTGCTAGGTTTTCTTTGTCTCTTCACATTCAAACCACAAATAATAGTTAGCAAAAATAAAGCTTATTCTATGCACATCAAGGTTTGGACTCGTGACCTTTCACTCATAAGAACAAAGCATAACCACTATGCCAAATCACATTTGGTGATACCCTCCAATCAATAATAGTTTACATTATCAATCTCATACTCATACATATTATTAAAAATTAATAATAAAATAACAACACATAATTGGCATACATAGGACTCGAACCCAAGTCCTCTCACACAAACCAAGTACTCTCAACCACTTGAGCTAGTACTTTTCCATGTCACACTAAACAATAAATAATGCCATAAAGGCGCTTTCTACTCGCATTTATTAATTAATTAATTATTTAATTAATTAATTTCACGGGTCTTACAGACTAACTCTTGTGGTAAGAGTAGTAGGAGGCCTGAAACTCATTTAGGGCTAACCTTGTGTGTGGGGGATTGAAACATTGTAACACTTGTAACACTTAGCTCGGGGGTGAGCAGTTCGGAGGTGAGCAGAGATATCCACCACAAGCGCAAGCATCCGCTGAATCCGACTAGATTATATGTAATCCGTATGAGTCGAGTGTGAGTCTAGTGTATTGCTTGAGAAGTCAGAAGATGATTAGTTGATAAGGACTGCTTGGTTTGTGTAATAGCATGTGACTGCATGACAAAATATTTTTATACTCTGGCTTACCCTTTTGCTTGTTTGATTGCTTGTGTGTGGTTCTTCTGTTTCTGCGATAATCATCAATTTATTTATGTGAGCAAATGCAAGAAACACCCATGGCCAACAAGGAGGTGATGGTTTCGCTGTGTTGCCCATTTAGGTCGGATTTTACTACTTTGGGATTTATTTTAGGGCTATGACCCATGTACTAGTCTGTCTCTTAAATTTCTATTTTGATTCTTGATGAACATTGTATTTGGTTTAGTTCTGGCATAGTTGGGTGCCTTGGATTGTATGGAGTACTGTTTTAAACTCTATGATTGCGCTTCTGTATTACCCTGTGTGACGCTTCCTTTAATTACGTTTATTAATTAAATGGGGTTTTACATATTTAAAGGGTGCAATTACTTCAAATGGTTGAATGAAGATAATGGGGATGAAAAAGATGCTATCATTGCTAGACAAATGAGAAAGATATACCATCTGGAAAAGTCACTTGTGATTTCTAAAAAGTGGGTTAGGTTTTTAAGTGGGATTATAATTTTTTTGGGTTTGATTATTGTAATATTGGTTTGGAAGTTTATACAAATCCCATGAATTGCTGTAAAATTCAGTTCTGTAGTGAGTAGGAAGTTATGTAATTGGTATGTATTTGGTTGTTTGCTTTTGTAATGAAGTGTTTTTAAATGGATGAGAAGTTTCAGTAATGAATTGTATTTGGTTTGTCTTGTATTACTGATTTACAAAAAACCATGACTGTAATATGGCCATAAAAGCATGGCTGATAACCAATATAAGGTAATATATATTCTTCATAACATAAATGTATGAACCATATAAGTAATCCAAAATGGTATTAATCCAAAATGGAATTTAATACATAATCATGTTCTTCAAAACACATATTATCGTAAACAAAATAAGTTTTCATTATGTCTTTTCTAAATAAATTGCTTCCAAAGCAATTACACATTCAACTTAACAAACAAAAAGCAGCTGCAAAATACATGTCTTTTCTAAATAAATTGCTTCCAAAGCAATTACACATTCAACTTCAGCAAACAAAAAACAGCTGCAAAATGGTTCAAACAGTTGCCCTCATTGCTTCGAAATTGGGCCCCTCCTATATGATAATTTTTCTTTGTAGGTGGGCCTTGTTGGTAGGTCAATGACATTGCATGAAGAAATCTGAGTTGGTTGACTTGGCATAGGTATTTGAGTTCCCTATTGTGGTTGTGATGGCAGAATAGGTGCACTTCCAATAATCTGACTTGGCTGGGTTTGAATTGCTTGAAGTGGTTGACTTGGCTAAGATTGAGTAGCCTGAGTTCCAGTTGGTTGTGTGCCTCCTTGTTGTGTAGTAGATGTAGTTAGGTTTGGTTGCTGTTGTGATGAAGGTGCTTGGGGAAAATTATTTGGTTTGTACCCAAGTTGTTTGCATATGGCACACCTTTTACGTGTTCCATCCTGTCTTACTTGTGTGTCATCCTTCTTCAGCTCCCAAGACTCCAACCTGCGTTTCTTTTTTGGTCTTCCAAGCAAGACTTTTTGGTAGGAGGTAATACATCACAATAAGATGTGATTTCCCATAGATGAGGACCGTTGACGGGGTATATCATTGACAAATAAGTTTCTTCATAGGTTGACTCTAGAAAATAATGTGCCAAGTAATCCTTTCCATTCAAATTTAAGAATCTCATGGCAGTCAATGCATGACAGCAGGGGATTGCTGTTATGCTCCACTTCCTGCAGCTATATTCGCGTTTATCTATGTCTACTACAAACTTTTCCCTAGTCATGCAAGTATGACTGACCTCAAACAGTTTTTCCCAGACCAACTGCCAATGAAGATAAAACAAAATCAAATTCATGCATAAACCAAAAATAAAGAATAAACAATGCAGATCTTAGCTTGGTATCCAATATTTAGTTTTTTCAATCTCCTTGTCTAGTCTGTTTTTAATTTTTGGGCAAATGGAACCTTCAACTTCAATTATCTTCTTTGTATTAGATGCCCATCTTTTCATGAGATAAATTCGTATTTCTTCCATCATGGTTATGATGGGCTTACTCATTGCATCCACTATTGTGCTATTGAAACCCTTAAACATGTTGTTCACAACAATATCATAGGCTGGTCTTGTTACAAACCTGGATCTCGACCAAAATCTATTTGCAAAAACAAAATCATAATACCATTAGCAATAAGACATAATGTAGCAGTTGGATAACATGTATGTGTTAGACTTGCCTTGGAGGAATTTGAATCAGGTGCTTAAAAGCATCTAAATTCAATTCTTTAATCTCCGTCATGATAGCCTCCCATGCTTTAGGGTGTGTGTAATACGCTGCTTTCCATAGTAGACGTTTCAGATTTTTTTCCTAGAAATTTCTTCCTGAAATTAGAATATATGTGTCTCACACAAAACCTGTGATCTACACCAGGCAACAATTCCTGCAATGCTAGCAAAAGTCCCTACAATATGTAGTGGATTACATATCATTAATATGATAGTAGTTGTAATATATAACTATAAATTATGTGCCAATAAAAATATGAAACTTACTTTTTGCTGGTGAGACATAAAGAAACCAAGGTCTTCTATCAACAACTCAAGAAACCAAGTCCAAGTCTCTTTATTTTCAACTTCAACTATCGCATATGCTAATGGTAGCATCTAATCATTGCCATCTCTGCGCACTGCTGTTAGCAATTCCCCTCCATATTTTCCCTTTAAGAAACACCCATCCACACCGATTATAGGCCTACAAGAAATAAAGCTATCTTTGGAAGCCTTAAGACAAATATACATCCGTTTGAATATGGGATTGCCTTCATTCTCATCCACATGAACTTTAATTGTGGAACCTGGATTTGACCATAGAAGTTCATTAGCATAATCATAAAATCGGTTATATTGTTCTTTGAATGATCCATCAATGTTGGAATATGACATAGTCCTAGCCCTAAAGGCCATAGACCTTGAAACACCAATATTCCATTTCCTCCCTATTTTGTTCTTCAGATTAGTTAGCTTAATATCTAGGTTCTCTTTTAATGTCTTTTCTAGCCTCCCACTTAACCACTTAGAAGTCATTAAACATACATTAAATTCCCTACTACATGTGTGGGTGTTGATAATCTTCCTAAGTTGCCATGTATTTTGTGCAACCTTATAAGCAAAATACGCATACCATTTACACTTACCTTTGGCACCCAAACAATTCACACATATTCTTCTTTTGTCATTTCTAAATATTTTAAGTTTCCTCCCATTATGTACACCATAAGTTCTTATTGCCTCCATAAATTCTTCCTTTTCAGCAAAATAGGTCCCAACTTCCCACTTGTAGTCCTCCATACTTTTAGGCATTACAAAAATCCCAAAGTAACCATAGTTGTCTCTATCATCACCTGTTGTATCACTATGGTCACCACTATCTAATGTTTCAGACTCCCACTCATTATAAAAAATCCCTTTCGCATACACATTTGTATCCTGTGACTTTGTTCGAGTACTCCCACTTGGCCCAAGCACTTGATGGTTTCCAATTATAACCTCATATAGTTTGTCCTCCATATCATCTATATCAATCCTGGCATCATATAATTCATCCTCATTCATGACATCACCTTCAGACTCAGTCCAACTACTCACCTCATACTCATCATCCTTGTCACTGTCTGTCTCTCCACCAAGTTCATCCTCACCATCCCCAACAATGTCTTCAGCCTCAACCTCGCATTCAACAACAAGGTCTTCTATAATCCCACCATTCACATTATCATGTAAGTCCTCCTCACCATCCCCAACAGAAACATCTTCATTAGCCACACCATTCACATTATCAGCTAAGTCCTCCTCACCATCCCCAAGAAAAACATGTTCATTAGCCACACCATTGACATTATCAACTCATCCTTGCACTCAACAACAACCTTTTCTCCAATATTCCCATCCACATTATTAGGTGATTGATTGTCACTTTGGACAACAACTTCTTCCCCAGCATCCCTATCCAAATTTTGATATGACTCAATACCATCCTCTTCATTATCATTTCCCTCATTCTCACCCCATTCAACTACTTCTTGCTAACCATCCCCCTCCACAGCAGGTTGGTCATCTATCATATGAACTACTTGAGGTTCACAGACAAAGTGTACCACATAAAGGTGCACTTGACCATTCAAGGTGGCTATGTTCACCATATGACACACACCTCTATCATCACTGAGCAACTCCAACCTTCCTTCCAACACAGACCCCCCACCTATTGAATACCATAATTCCTTCACATTCACATGACCTATCTCCCTCAAAATTGACATTATCTCAAAGAAACTCCATGTGTTAGGGTCACAAAACAAAGTACTACTATCTCCCACGTATTTCAGTGACCCATCATTAACAAACCTTCCCCCATGGTGAAATACCACTTCAAAATTTTCGTCGTTCATGGCAACTATTATATGACTAACTTTATATCCCTGCCAAATATAAAAAAAACCCCAAACAATAACACACAATTTACACTGAATACCACTAAGACACCAAGACACCGACAACAAATAAGAAAGAGGGACCACACCACATAGTCAACACCATCACCGTCACATATCATGGGGGACAAACCAATAAAGTAATACCGACTCAAACATTACAAAAAACAAAACATTGAAACTACAAAAGCATCAAATACAGTGTGCCTAAACACATAAATCAACCCTAACATTAAAACCCTAATCACTAAATCACAAACAAATAAAATACCAACCTTTTGTGATCGATGGCCCGCAAGTCGCTCTCAATCTCGCATTCGAACATTGAATTAAGTTCTTAGTCCCACTTCGTCTCCACTTCGATGTTGGTAAGTCGTGACAATTCATCCACCAGTTCGTCTCCCTTTCGACAGCTTTTCCCAATTTTAATTTCCTTCTGTTGCTGCTTTTGTTTCTTAATTTTTCATTACAAGACAAATTTAATTTTCTTCCCCAACTTTCCACGTCATTAAATAATAATCTGCCCGTGTTCCAAATTTAATTTAGACAACCAACCAGTATCAGTCAACGTTAAACTTTCTAACGGTGTCAACATAAATGGACTGCATTGATGCACTTAAACTAATTTGGGGACGCAATTGACATTTTTTTTAAACCGGGTACCAATTTGACACACTAACCCCAAACTAGGTACTATACGAGTAATTATACATATTTTTAACTATAGAAAAAAAATTATTCTAAATTTTATTTCTTTTATAATACAATATTTTTATCACTACTAATTATTGATATTATGTTATTTTTTTAATTTTTATGTTAATTAATTAAAATCCTTCGATAACTAACCCAATCAAATTAAAAAATAATTAAAAAGAAAATAATAAAGAAAAAGATAATAAATAAAGAATAACAATTATAAAAATGCTATATATAATTTATTTCAACTTTGTAAGAATGTAGGATTTTATTATAAAATATCATTTATTTCAACTTTTATTTCTTTTATAATGTAAGATTTTTATCCCTATTAATTATTAATATTTTATTATTCTTTTAATTTTTATGTTTGTTAATATGTTTTGTTAAAATAATTTTAATTATAGGAGAACTTTTATTTAAATTCTCTTTCTTTATTTAAATTTAATATGTAGACAGATAAAACAATAATGAATAAAAATCCTAACTCAAATGTTGGTATTGTAAGTTTTGAAATGCCTAAAATGCTTAGAAGGGGGTTGAATTGGCTAGTTAAAAATTAGGATGTCTTTTGAAGGTTTAAAATTATTTTAAACTGAATCAATTTGATCACCAAGGTTGGATGCAAACACCTCTCTGGATAGTACACTTTCAATCGATCAAAAATAGAGTTAGTCGATTGATTTTACTAAATAGATGTTGTATTGTTATAATCAATCGATTGAATCAAAAAAATAGTTGACTAAAATATTGGGAAAAATACAAAAATGCAGATTTGTGATTTAAAGCAAGAACAATGTAAAAGATCAGTCAAGATAGGTTCCAATGAGTTATACAAACATGTTCAATGCTACAGATGCCACCGAAACACTCAAGAATGTCAAAAAGATGGTTTAAATCCAAATTCTTTAAACTTTAAATGATAATGAAGGGTTAGAGAAAATATTGATGCATAAGATTTTTATATTAGTTCACTCAAACCAGAGCTACATCCAATTTTTCAAGGAAACTCGAGCTTGACTTTGCACTATTTCAAAATATTTACAAAGTTTACACTCTTACACTTTCAAAATAAGCAAAAAAAATACACAAAAGACTCTTGAATCACACAAGAATCACAACAACACAGCAAGACAACTCTTGCAGACTTGGAAAACCACCAGGCACACATACAAAGCTTGAGAAAGATCAAAACCTCAATGGTAGCACATCACTGCCTACCACAAACACCTTCTCTGAGCTTCAAAACTAAGCAAAATGATCTAAGAATTGCTCTTCATTTTGCTTCCATATCTATGGTATCTACTGTTCCTCCCTCTTAAAACTGTGTTTTTTTTTATTTTTTATTTTTAATTTTTGAATTTTGAATTTATGAAATTTTAATTTTTGAATATAATTAATAATAACGAAAAATAATTCATATTTCATAATTTTTTAATTTAAAACACAAAATCTTTATTTTACTTAACTTTTAAAAACATAAATTAAGGAAAACCTTTTTAATCAATTTTATTATTTTTTTCAAGACAATTTATTTTAAACTTTTTTAGTTACCACTTATTTTTTATTTATCCAAACATCTTCTTATTCCAACAACTGTAAAAAGTATTGTTTTTTTATGTCATTTACCTTTCACTTCTTCATATTACTAATATACCCCCTTGATGCTTTTTGGATGCATATATAAAATTTGATTTTTTCGTCTTTTTCAGATTGGGAATATCTATACATTTGCATATTAACATTGTGCTGTGAACACTATTCATCATATAATTTTGAATTCTGATTCCCAAGATTCAGATTTGAATTTTTTGCCCTTTATAAAGGAAAATATCTGAGTGCCCCGGTCACGGAAACCAAATCAACATTTTCTTTCCTTTTCCTTTGCGAATTATTTTCCTTCTTTTCTAGGCTCTATATCAAATTCATTTGCTTTCTATTACTTCTTCAAAGCATCATAAATCTCTGTCAATTTTATTTGCTGCATCTTGTTGGTTTATGAAAACATTAAAGAGTAATAAACCTTACAGATAATCAATTAAGCAGTTCCCAATACTTCAAATAATTAAATAGATCACTATTTCAAAATATTGGTGACATTTATATGCTCTTAGCCATAGATTTAATTAATTAGATCATTTTAAATACTTTGGCTAATAATATAATGGCCCTAACACATTTTATTATTTATTATATATATATATATATATATATATATATATATATATATATATATATATATCCCTATAAATGTGTTAGACTTTATGAGGTCAAAATTGTCATTATATGTCTTGAGCAAACTAAAAAGATCTTGTCCATCAATTACATTCACATATAGAACCAAAACACTTTTAATCACATTAATCACAACTAAACTTGACAATGATCACTAATATTGACAGAACCAAATGACATATATTCATCATGACAAGTGTAGCATGAAAATTATGTGAAGGTGATTTGTACACGTCTATTTTCAATTGGTAAATAGCCTTAATATACAAAGTGTAATTTTTGAATAATATCTAAAGTATGTCCAAAGACATTGCATGCATGCATAACATAATGCACTCCAGCAAACCTTTACAAAACGTTATAAATTTTTATTTGGTTTTTGACCAATGGTTCTTCTTCAAAGTTTTCTCTTCTAATATTTGTTTCCTGTGAGTATCAGTTTATCCTTCTTAACTTCGTTTTTTAGTTTTCATACTATGAGCTTTTGGCTTTGTAATACATTTGTTTTTGGTTGTTGGTTCTAGAATAATTTTCTTTTTTATTTGGTTGTGTTGCTGCAATTTAAATAATTTATTCTTATGTTATATCACTTTTTAAAACATTTTGGTGCATTTTGTTTTGTCTTGAACTTTGGTACTAATATTTTGTATTCATATTTCCATTCATCTGTGAACTAATCTTTTAGATTAATATTTTGTTTCTTTTGTGGTGTAGTGTTTTTATCATTAACGTTTGTTTTGAGTGGTTCCAAGCTTTGATGAGGTAATATTTGTTATTCAGAAATTATGTATTTATTTTTTAATTGTTGGTGTTTTTTTTTTTTTATGTTATTCTGTTTTATAATAGATTGTTATCGTCTTTCAATGGTTGTTTCCTTTAGTAATTCCAAAAAATTTATGGTTATATCTAGTATTTATTTTTTATTTTTTAATTATTGGATTTATACATACAAGTGAAATCCTGATAGTATATATTTTAGATTACATGTTTTAGGCTTGTCATTGATTCTCTATGACAACCTCAAGTGATTATCTATGTATTGCAGGGATGGCATACTTAATGTTTGAGAAATTTTATTTGTTTGACTAACATGTTAAAGATATAAAGCTAAGAATTTGTTGTTAGGCCAAATTGTCAATCATATTTGCCTTTATTGTGGAATATATAATCATTATTGTCAATATGACATTATCCCGTTTTAACTCATTATTTTTGCTTATGGCAGAGTGGACATAATGCAGAAGACACTAAATAGAGCATTATCGATATCCCTTTTGTAAGTAATATACTTCTTACTTATCATGAATACTGATGAATTAGCTTTCAACATATATCCCTTATATTGTTTGAATCTTAAATTAGATCACAACTATTTGATGATTCACTGTTGAGAGTTTTGCCCAAAATTTCTTGCAGATACAATTTTATGAATTCTCCAAAAATATCCAATGATCAAATTTCTCCAAAAATTTTATGCAATTTTATTTTCAAAAATTATTTTTTTTCTTAGTCCTTCATTCCAAATGGGTCTGGTACACTAAAAAGCGTACTTTTTTGTATTTTTATATTTTTGCATTTTCTATTTTCTATTTTCTTTTCATTTCTACTCATCTCTATTTATTTGTTCAGGTTACCAATGAGCACTATGAGATGAAATTTGTGTCCAAGCTTTAGGGATTGGGAACTATGGTATCATATTGGCCTATTTTTGTTTAATTAATATTCTACTATGTATCAGTATTGGCCTACAGTTGTTTTCATTAATCATTTATGCTTTGTGTTTGTAATTGGTGTTGCTCATTGAATAAACTTTTACATGTTAAGTTCTATTTTGGAGCCAAATTCGGGTTTGAAAAAGCTGTCACGAAACAAATTTTTGACATGATCAATGAATTGCCATAAATATTAAAGTTGTTACTAGTGCAACAAAGAAGTAAGTTAAGGAGAATTCTTTTGTTACCAAGGGTAACAAGTCTAAGTCCAGCTCTAAAGGCACAACGAGCTTCAGAATTTTCATACTCCCTTAATATTTGTATTAGTATTTTTCATACAAAGAGCTCCATCTTTTTTTAATTTGAACATTGTCTTTCATATATACATTTTAGATCACTTATCACCTTTGATTGTCTATTTGTAGTTTATTTACTTAGTGATGTTCAACCATTGTAAATGTTATTGTTTTTTTGTTAAAAAAATGTTGTAATTTGTGCCCATGTATGCAATGTTTTTATTATAGTTATGGAATGAAAGTAGTATTATAATGCTTTGGTGAGTACAATTTTGTAAATTATATTTCTTTTCTTTTTTTATCTTTGAGGTGTTTATTAAACTACACAAGCAATTTATATTTGCAGAGATCGACTACAGGAAAATCTCTTTGTGGGGTACTAAAAAATCCTTCTAGTTCCTCAGTTTGCTTCCATATCTATGGTATCTACTTCCTTTTCAAAATTAGTTAACAATAATGATTGGCTTGTCAAGTAGAGTATCAAATATGTGAGCATATCAATGTTTTTGTTAATAATGTTCTCTTTCATACATACTATTGGTATGGTTTAATGTGATAGTTTTTTTATGAAAAACTCAGGGAGCCTTCCATAACTTTTGTCTGGTTTGTCTTTCTGTTTTTTCAGGCTACCTATAAGATGAGATTTGTGTTCATTTCAAGCTTTAGGAATTGGTAACTTACAATATATGATAATATTTAAATTTCTTTGTATTCATTACTTATATTTAGATCCTTTAATATTTTCATTTAATTTGTAAGAAATTTAGTTTATTTATTTAAAATTTTGTATATGCACACTACAAGAAAAAGTGGTATTATCTACTGAAAAATTTTATAGGTAACACAAAATCTGTAGGTAAAATTAATTTACCTACGAATTACATACGGACAAAAACCCGTAGGTAAACTAGTCGTACCTAAATTACATACATATTTATCTGTAGGTAATTACATATGAATTTATCCATAAATAATTACATGCGAAAAAAATTGTAGATAATTACATATGGATTTATCCGTAGATAATTACATACAAATTTATTCGTAGATAATTTACCTATTGATATATTCGTAAGTAATGTTAATATATCCTTTTGATCATATTAATTTTTGTTCTACTTAATACAATCCTGAAGATATTAAAATTTTTCATAAATTTCAAAATAAGACCAATACAGATGCACAAAACTTACATTATATAATTAAAAGTATCAAATGTAACTAACAATGTTCATATCTGAATTTATCATCAATGCTAAAAATCCAAAGATTAATATTCAACCATATGATTATATATAACAAAAGTTCCACCTGTAGTAATAATAATATCTAAAGTTTCTTAACACCTAATAATTAGTATAACTACAAAATCATCATGATCTTGCTCTTGTTGATTGTCCTATGATTAATTTTCTTGTTGATTATTTGGTGGTGAAACATAAGAAAAATATAAAAGATCAATAACCTTGGTTATAAACAGATCCATTTATAAAGATTTCAATAGTGAGAGACTTGATAAAACATAATATATACCTCCAAGTAGTAATCAAATTTCCCAGAATTTGATTTGATGTAGCAAGTCTGTGGTAACTAGGAATCCCTGCACAACACATCTCAACATATATATGCATGCTTTGTTAATGACTTCTCTCGCAACACTCCTAGATTTTGGTATGATAAAAGATAAAACTCTGAAATATAGTAAATCCTTGGATTTTAGGCTCAATATAGAGTGAAATTCATATAGATTAAAATCCATAGCCTGTCAAATCTTGAATTTAACCATTGATATTAAGTATTTTAATTTGTCCGAAAACATCTCCTTTCGCACTATTGATGCATGTCACAAAGTTATTGAGAAACCAAACACTAATAGAATGCAACATTATGAATTCTAAATTGGAAAAAGGTTTGTAGAGAAATTCATTAGGATCTATCACTATTAAAAAAACTCATATTTCATGCCAATTTTGTTTTGAATTTTTTTGTAGGAAATATTTCTAAATTTTGTTATGAAAAAAAATTTGCAGGAAATTGCTTCCAATTTTTTTGAAAAATATTTGCATAAAACACTTTTTGTAACAAATTTTGTTGGAAATACTTACGAATTTTATAATTTTGTAGGAAATAATTACTCATGAAAAAATTATCTGCCAATTAAAATTCTTAAAAAAAATAGCAGGAAAAAAAATTTTCTTGCAAATTTTTTTAACAAATTTGCAAGTAAATTTTCATGTAATATGAGAATTTTTAGTGGTGTATCTGTTCACATGTAGGTGGGGAACCGTAATCATCATATAGTTGGTGTTTAGTTTTAATTAGTTATTAACATAGGATCGTCTGAATTATAAATTATAAATCTAATCACATATCTACAAACCAAATTATTATTATAGAAGGAACATGTGAATGATTAGAAAATAAGCAAATTCTAATGAATACAACCAATGCATGATATATTGATAGTTTTTCTTCAAATTTAGCTTTGACCCATTTTCTATACTCTTGTTTTTCATTCACCACTAGGCAGGGATTGGTGTTTCCCAGTTTAATTTGATCGAATTCCTTGGAAATCACCATGCACCCTTTATTGCTATTGTTGTTATTTTACCAAAAAAATATAGAAAAAGTGAAGTCACATTTTAGGGACTAAATCAATATAACGCAACATATAATATGAACTAATTCAACATGACCTAGATGTTACATAAATTATAATCTAATCCTAATCATTTTATTTTTCCACATAACTATCAAGTATCGAATATTTAAGTTTAGTTTGGGTGTAGTATAAAATAGAATAGGTACTACCTCAAAGGTATCCTTTCCCACAAAATCATAGACTACTTAAACTCCATTGCCTGATGTAATCTCATTGATACGAGCAACAAAATCCTCTTCTTTATAGATTATAACATGATGACACCAACTCCACCAGCTGCTGCATGGACAAGAATTGTATGACCAAATTCAACTTGTAAAGTGATACGTAGATAAACTTTGTTAATGATCAAGCTGGAACAAATTAAGAGAAAATGTATTTATTTCAAGATAAAGCATGAATTCATCAGTTAATATCGTTGGGTTTTTTAATAAACTTAAATATACTAGCTGTTGTAAGAAACTAGCTATTGGGTGGTTAATGCACTAGTCATTGGGTGGTTAATGTACTAGCCGTTGGATAGTTAATGCACTAGCTGTTGAGTAGTTAATGTATTAGTCGTGTATAGTAGTTGGGAGTACAACGGACGAAAACACAAGAGCCTTTTTTCAAAAAAATTAAAAAAAATCATGAAGTGACACGTGGCACGCTACTGGGTTGCCACGTGTACATTTAAAAAAATTAAAAAAAAAGAAAACAAAACACAAAGTGACACATGACTGTTCATGGCCGTTAATGATTTAAACGGTGTTAGCAAAAAAGAACCCAATTGAACAAAATTAATGAAAATTAGGACCTATTTGAACACAATACAAAAATTAGGACTTATTTGAAAAAATTTGAGGAAAATTGAGACCAAAAAGGTATTTTAACCATTTTTTTATATTTTTAATGTTAAATTATGAATAGTTCAACATAGATTCGAACAGCTAATGAAAACATTTTCTATTTGAAAGAAAAGGTAGATTCTTCTTCTATCGAATAACTGATGATAAATTAGGATTTCACTTTACCTTCACCATCTTTCTTCCTTTCACAGATTTGAATATGAAGGAGTGAAAACAGGAAGGTGGCATTTTTAATTATTAGAGAAAAATAGAAATCACTTTCTTGAACAAGGCTTTAAATGTTTCGGTGTGTTTGATGTTCCCTTTCCTTATAGTCATTCATGATGTTCAATTCTTTACCAGTTTATTTCAATTTTATGACAAGATTTGTAGGACACTTTGCCGGTGTTTTTGTTTTAGGTTTGTTGCTTGAGATGTATGTTTAGATGTTACTTCATTTTATGTAGATGCTGCTGAAATCGATCAATTGCAGCCTGAGAGAGTTATGATGCAATGCAAAAAGACTAAACACAAGTTGAGTATTCCTTAAATACAAAGTTGACGCAAATGCATGTTATAGAATAATTCTTTTATTGCAAAAGAATCTGAACGTTGCATGCCATAGATATAAATGCTACAGTTTCAAGTTTTATGAGTGAGGTGCATCCTTTTAGATTTTCAACTTGAAAGCTTGGCTGGTATTTTTGTACGTTGCAGGGATATTCTTTTACCGTTGTCATGCATTGATTTTTCTCCATAAATGCTATAATTTTTCAGTCCTTCACCATTCATCACTCACACCTATAAATAGGTGGTTTTGGTGCTCTCTAAAACAAACCATCTCTCAATCTTCTCCTTCATTCTTCAAGCTCTCTTCCTCTCTCATATTTCTTTCTTCTATTATCTGGGTTAAATACTCTCTCAAGAGTACTTTCTTGCTAGTTCTGAGGTCCTCGGAAGATCCGAGAAGTTCCTGTTATATCCTGGAGGGTTTGCGCAACACACTGCGGATAAGTCCTTAAGGACAGTGAATTTATACGCCTCAGGAACGTAGTACCTTTTGTTCGTGATTCGTCAGTTCTTAACAACAATGCATTTGGTCTTGGAATTGATGACAAGTTTCCCGTGATTTAGAATAAAATGCTTGATTCAATAGCTAAGAATTCTGACATAAACACAAAATGCAGAGTTGGATATAAAATTGCAACAATGGTTGTAATATTTTCTGTTAGGGCTTAAATGTCAAGAAAACGAGAAATAATGTCTTATGCCCTGATTTTGTAGTGGATATATTTTTTATGCCTTAAACAATTTACGTCTTTTGGTACAATTTTGCCTTGGCCCTGTCAAACCCAACAATTCTGCATAAGCGTGCTTTGTATATAACCTCCATACTTGAGCATAGTAGTTGTCAAATTTCTTTGTATATAATGTCCATAAATGAATAAGAGTTCTTTAAAGACACTGGGCTCTCTGTATTTAATTAAAAGTGTATTTAACTTATTAATAAATTACGAATAAATGAATTATAAAGGTGAATTATGAGTATACAAGACTCAACTAGTACAAAGATAAATAAAAGAAAGAAGCAGTGTAAGTTGAGAAATGTAGAACAAAATGAAGTCAATAATATGGAAGACAATCCTTAATTGAGTGAGGCTTTTAATAATCAAGACAAGACAAGTTATGTCAGACTACATGCTCATTTCTTACTACTTACAAGACAAGTTATCATTGTAGTTAAATTTTTTAAATTTTTTAATAATTATAATCAAGCATGCCGTAAGAATATGGTTATAACTAAGTTAATACATTAGTCTACACGCTCCTAACATTCAAATCTTTCATTTCATTATTATGGTTAATATTATAATTAGCATTTAATATTCATTACATATATACAATTTATGTTATTAAACACAATTATTTATAAGAGAAATAAATTTATTTACTATAAAAATGTCAACATTGACAACAACGTTATTCCTTCGCTGATTATTAACCATATATGTTATGGTTCATTAAACAATTATATATATATATATATATATATATATATATATATATATATATATATATATATATATATATATATATATATATATATATATATATATATATATATATATATCAAAGAAAATAATAACATAGAGATGAAACCTGGAAAAGCATTAAGATATAATGTAATATCCCAACCCAACTAAAACCTGGTGCTACTAGATGTTATTTACTTGTCTAATGTATCATTTACATGTAAGTTAAATTTGTTTGTATTCATTTAACAAATACCAAACTAAAAAAAATACACCACTCAAATGTATCATCTATTAGACACACATGATATTTATGCGAATAAAATGTTAACATACATATAAGTATTTATAACAGAAGTTTGTTTATTCTTTCACAACCAACTAAAGGTACTTTTAGTTTAAAATACATCAGAAACAAGTTATACCATATTAGTTGTAGTTTTAATAGAATCCAAAGGTACATGAAAAGTTAAGTTAAACAATCTCATTGTTACATGTTAGTTATCTATTTTCTTCCTCATAAAAATAAAGAAAGTAAGGGTGGGTCTTTCCCTTAACTCTAAAACTTCATCATAACATTTCAAAACATGGTTATTTGAATAAACTTTCAATTGAATGAAACAACTTCACAAAAAGTTTAAATCTTCATAATATTATAACCAACCATGCCAAAAATAGCAAAATCAAGTTAATCAATAAAAAATCATTTCCGTATGTTTTAAGTTTAGGATATCAAAATCCTCATTATCAATTTTTTAATAATCATATTCGTATAATTCTGAATTTGAACTCATCAGTATATTCATCTCATATTCTTTTTTTATAAACTTTGGGTCCTAAACACTGTCATTAGACTTTTTTCGAATCATAATGGTCTTATGCCTATGGATAGTGCCAATAGGCTAAATATTCTCATGGATACAACGTGTATGTTATTTCACCTTCTTGGTCTTACAATATAGTCATAAGGACGGTCGAGAATAAATTGTGAGGCCTTTGAATTTTTGAATACCCGACTAATTGTTTACGTCAATCCAGGGTATCTATATCACCACCCTCCATTCTCCTAGGTCTATCAGACCTTTCTCTACACTTTATACCTAGTGTATCTTTGTACTCTCCAGACAGTTCTTTTTATTCTTTATTTTTGTACTTTGATTTATTATTATCCTTTCGCATTTTCTTTATAATTCTTAAGACTTTCACAAAATTTTGGCAGCATAACAATTATGTTTTTAATTTTTCATAATTTTCAAAATAGTCAAAACAACCAAATTAAAAATAGTTTAAAATCAACAAGCAAACATAAATCATTCTTTCACAATAACTTTACTGAAAATTAATCAAAACAGTAATCATAATTAAAACATAATTTTCGTATAAAATCTTATAAATAAAATAGCAAACTTGTTTTATTTATAACTTTTTGTCTAAAACTCCAAATAAGATGATTCTTGAACCTAACCATAGGTTGTCATACCCAATGAATCCATTTTTCAACTCAAAATTTCAAGATAATGTATGAAAATTTCAGAATCAAGAAGACAAATTGTATACTTAAAGAAAACTTGCTAAGATAAAGACTTAGATACTTTAGATAGACCCCACATACCAAGAAAATGCTAATTATACTCTAAGATGAAAATGAAGACCTCAAGATGTTGGATTCCCTCTCCTACTTCAATTTTCTCACAAGAGTTTAGACATCTCCTTCTTTATTGTTTTGGATTTTGTGAAGATGTGTGAAATGAAGTCCTATTTATAGAAAAAACCTTGCACAAATGGATAAGGATGAATTGATGGTAGATTTATGAGATTCCTTAGTGAGGATAAGTCTATTTTGACCATATAGAGAAGCTTGGTCGAAATTCTTATTGTAGGCAACTTCATGGTAGTTGCAAGAAGACTTATTGACTTTCTCGAAGACTTGTTTTTACTCCATAGTGTAAAAATTCATATCTCTTACCAAACACAACCATTTTTAAATCCCAACTGTGAAACTAAAGCCCTATGTCGCTAGAATATCTCGAACAAATTTGAGCTCAATCCAATGGTCAATAAAACTGGAATCAAAGTTTTACTGAAATAACCCAAAATGAAGAGGGAATAAAATATTTACCAAAGTAACTCAAAACTGGACAGCAGGTGGACATCTAACTTTTAAACTAAAGTGCGGGAGTTACTGCACTTTACATACACCTCCAATTCAAAATCCCACCATATATATTGAAGAACTATGTTTTAAGAATGCACCGTAAAAGTTTTAGTCTAATCCAACGTTTAATGAAGCCTTAATCAAAATTTTATGTAGGCAACTCGAAAATAGGAAGTAGTTGGCACCCAAAAAAGTCATCAAACAAGAAATTTAAATATACTTATCATAAAGTAGAGGGTGTTACACAATTGGTATAGATCATTAAAGTCTTTGCTGGCTTGTAACATGACTTGGCTACAAGGGAACTTGGTTTTCAAGACAAGTACGACTCACTAAAAATAAATGAGTATAACAATATGCACATCTTGTGAGTTTTTCAACTCCCTTCTGGCCTATTTTGTGACCTAGATTAGTCTTTCCATTTCATTTTCTGTTTCTTTTTTATTCCTACCTATTTACACCTCAATTCTCCTTTCATCACACTCAATTTTAGACTTCTCAATTCATGCACATACTGTTTTTCCCATTTATCTCAATGAGAAAGGTGGGTTAAAATTCATTTTTGGTTCAAGGTATGTGTTTGAAAGCTGGTGTGTTAAAAACGATATATCAATGAAGTTTCAGGCTGGCTGTTTGGCCCTTGATGGTTCCATTAGCATCAGTTTTTTCCTCATCTAACATGAGTGTTGTGACCTCTAGATACCTCCTCACGGTCTCCCTATCATAATGCACTATCCTCCACCCTGATCCATGAAAACCTGTTCTTGTCACAATGTTGGTGAGGACTAGGACGTGAACCTCGTCCTCTAAAAGCAGGTGTTGTATGCTTGAATCTTATTCTTAGGGTGGTAATTGGTGGAGACGGTGTTCGAGTGGAAGAGGATGAGCCCTCTAAGGTTGCAACCTCCACAGGGGTAGCACTAGCTGTAACGTCCCATTTAATTTATAAACACAATTAAAGGAAACGTCACACATAAGATAGTAAAATCACGCAGTCCTGGGGTTCCCAACATCACCCCTACAAAACCAGGCACACCACGATGCCAACAAAAGCAGGATAAAAGTTTAACTAAGAGTTTACAATCCAAAGACAACGAATACAGGGGCCATAGCCCTAAAGAAGACATCACGAAGAGAAGTGTAAGATCCAACCCAGACGGCTAAGCGGTGGAATCACCATTCCCCTGTTGACCACGAGAACTTCGCCCATCTGCTCCCATCAACCAAGTCGATGATCATCACAAGAAAGAACAGCCACATACAACACAACCATGCAACGAAACGGGTAAGCTAGAGCCACCAACATATTCATCATACAGTTAAAAGTGTTTCCATCTTTCACATCCATATAATCAACCAAACATGTTATGACTCCCAATCAATACACTACGACTCGACTCGACTCATCCGGATACGTATAACTTGGTCGGATTCAGCGGATGCCCGCACTTGCGGTGGATACCTCTGCTCACTCCCGAGCTGCTTACCCCCGAGCAAAGTGTTGCAAGTGTTACGATGAATCAATTTTCCCTCACCACAAGGTTAACCCTTAATGAATTTCAGGCCTCCTACTACTCTCACCACAGGAGTCAGTCCGCTCTAAGTGAGACTAACTGGCTCCTTAGAGTGTCAGGATGTAACCTTAACTTGAATCCTTACCTAGTTATACAGATGGGGCACCACCATGGACACCCACTAACAGGGGCCATGGAATTACGTCCCGACCACTGAAGCGTAGCCCCGGAGGTCTCACCTAGAGACCCCAAGGAATTACACGCTGACACGGACCAACATTCATAAAACAACAATAGGAGAATAGCAAGATCATGTTTGCAATTCCATACCCTCCCCTGAGATTTATTCCTCATACACATCACATTTTGGATCAATACATCTGATCATCACCACCCCATGAATTTAAGGTCGCATATCATATTAGTACCATGTTCCTTTAGTTCCACACCTCTCATTCATTTCACATGCCAACTTTCATACTAGACCCATCACACACAATTTGTGATTCATGCCAAGCACGCATAATACTCCATTACACACATGTTTCTCATCATACAATTCACACTCAAACCAATATCAATCATTCAAGAATAAACAAACACCCAAACAGCGCACTGCCTCGCCCAATCCCTCGCTCAGGTTGAGGGGTCTCGCTCAGGCGAGACGTGCTCGCTCAGGCGAGCCCCCCTTTCGCCTAGGCGAGGGTTCAAAGGAGGAAGCAGGGAGCAACGCGGGATCTCGCTTAGGCGAGTC
Source organism: Vigna unguiculata (assembly GCF_037176805.1). Taxonomy (NCBI): domain Eukaryota; kingdom Viridiplantae; phylum Streptophyta; class Magnoliopsida; order Fabales; family Fabaceae; genus Vigna; species Vigna unguiculata. The sequence goes on from NC_140802.1 coordinate 31,162,080, forward strand.
CCTTCTCGCCTGGGCGAGATGCTCGCTCGCTCAAAACAAGGAGCGAGTCGCCTGGGCGACCACGCGCGGAATCTGGTCTTGGCGAGCCCCTATCTGTCTCGCTTAGGCGAGACTGACCCACCTGAGCGAGATTTACAGGTCTCGCCACTGTTTCACCTGCAGTAGCCAAGTTCTTCACCCAAACAGTTCATGCAATATACTCTCACGCATCAAAACGAAATATCACACCATAAAATCAACAACCAACTCATACACGGTTCAGAAGAATGACTCGAAATTAAAAGCCCTAACTTCCCGTACCTGGAGAAAGGCTAACAGAAGCTCGACGCGGAACCTCGGAGCACAGCAACTCGAGTGATGCACTTGAAGAACTGGCAAAACAGTGGAATAGTGGGAGAAAACGAGATTAGATCGAACCCTAAATGGTAAAATGCGAAGAACAGCTCGGGAAGTAAATATGGTAGGGGCAGAGTTACTTACGTGGAAGAAGAACCACTACTAGAGCTTCTAGGCGAACTGGTTCGAGGCGGGAGTCAAAACCCTAGCAGAGCTCTAACGGTACAATGGAGAGGAACGACTTGAAGGTTCTGTGAATGCAAGGAAAGTGAAGCGTTAGGGCAACTGAAACAGGTTTTATCAGTTGGGCCAACTCTAGGCCCAAGCACAAGGGGCAGCCCTTTACTCTAGGACAGAAAATAGTAAGCCAAAATTAATGGGCCTTACATTCTCCCTAACTAGAAAATTTTCGACCTCAAAAATAAAGATTCACCAGGTAAATAGATGTGGATGTGATTTTCTCATGTCCTCCTCCAACTCCCAAGTCGAGTCACCCGTCCTCCGATCCCAGATGACTTTAACAAGACTAACGGTCTTCCCACGACGTTCCTCAACCTTGCTATCCTCAAGAGCGATGGGTGGTACTTCCACTGTGAGATCCTCTCTGATCTGTATATCCTCCGCCTCCAACACGTGAGCCGGATCGAACACGTACTTCCTCAGTTGCGAGACGTGGAACACTGGATGAAGGTTTGCCAACTGCGGGGGTAAAGCGATCTCATAAGCCACTGGCCCAATCCTCCTCGTGATCTGATACGGACCAAGGAATTTAGGGGAAAGCTTTCTTGAGCGGAGAGCCCTTCCCACACCAGTGGTTCGGGTCACCCTCAAGAACACATGATCGCCAGCTGCGAACTCCAAGGGTCTCCTCCTACGATCAGCATAGGTCTTCTGCCTACTCTGAGAAGCCAGCATCCTATCTCTCACCATCCTCACCTTCTCGGTGGTCTGCTCTAACAACTCTGGTCCAACCAACACTGCCTCTCCATCCTGATACCAGCAAAGAGGAGTCCTACACCTCCTGCCATAAAGAGCCTCGTATGGCGCCATGCCAATGCTCGCATGAAAACTGTTGTTGTAGGTGAACTCAATCAAAGGCAATACTTCATCCCAAGCTCCCAGGTGGTCCATATGCATGTCCTCAACAAATCCTCTAATGACTGGATCGTCCTTTCAGACTGACCATCGGTTTGAGGGTGATAAGCTGAACTCATGGTGAGCTTACTACCCATAGCATCCTGCAGCGTCTGCCAAAACCGGGATGTAAACCGTGGGTCTCTGTCGGAAACTATGCTCGAGGGCACCCCATGAAGTCTTATTATCTCCTTAATGTACAACTGAGCCAGTTTGGCCATAGACATCCTCAAGTTCATCGCCAAAAAGTGTGCACTCTTGGTCAGTCGATCCACTATCACCCAGATGGCGTCATGTCCTCTAAAAGTGCGTGGCAAATGGGTCACAAAGTCCATCGAGATGCTATCCCATTTCCACACTGGTACCTCCAACGACTGTAGAATGCCACCGGGCCTCTGATGCTCCACCTTCGCCTTCTGACACGTTAAACAAGCTGATACAAACTGAGCCACATCTTTCTTCATCCTCTGCCACCAGAAAGTTTCCTTGAGGTCCTGGTACATCTTAGTCATGCCAGGATGCAAGCTAAGACGACTCTTGTGTCCTTCCTCAAGGATCAACTTCCTCACCTCAGCATCATCAGGTATACATACCCTGCCTCGAAACCTCAATATCACTCACGGCAAAGTCTCTGGCTTCATCTGATCCCAGCTGTTCTCTAACCCTGTTCAGACTAGCATCCAGCAACTGTCGCTCTCTGATCGAGTCCAAGAAGTCACTAGATATAGTAAGGGTACTACACCTAATGGACTCGGACCCCAACTCCACTTGTATCCTCATGTCTCTAAACTTCTCTAATAGTTCCACCTCTCTTATCATGAGATGTGTCGTATATACCGTCTTCCTACTCAAGGCATCTGCCACTACATTTGTCTTCCCTGGATGATATAGAAGCTCAAAGTCGTAATCCTTCAAAAATTCCATCCACCTCCTCTGCCTCATATTCAGCTCCTTCTGGTCGAACAAGTACTTGAGACTCTTATGATCACTGAACACTCGGAACTGAGCACCATAAAGATAGTGCCTCCAGATCTTTAAGGCAAAAACTATGGCCGCCAACTCCAGGTCATGAGTGGGATAGTTACGCTCATGCACCTTAAGCTGTCGTGAAGCATACGCCATTGTCTTCTTCTCCTGCATCAAAACACACCCAAGTCCAAGGTGAGAGGCGTCACAGTAGACTTCAAACTTCTCGACATCCGGGATCACTAGTATCGGAGCGCTAGTCAATATTTTCTTCAACTCCTGAAAACTTTCCTCACACTTATCTGTCCAAGTGAAAGGTTGGTCCTTTCGAGTAAGCAAGGTCAGAGGCGCCACTATCTTGGAGAATCCCTCTATGAATCTCCTATAGTAGCCCGCCAAACCCACAAAGCTCCTAATCTCTGTGGCTGACTTAGGATTTTCCCACTTTACCACTGCCTCGACCTTTGCCGGATCCACTCCAATCCCTTGGGCGGATATCACATGCCCCAAAAACTGAACTTCGTCCATCCAGAACTCACACTTGGACAACTTGGCATACAATTGCTTCTCTCTCAAAACACCAAACACCAACCTCAGGTGTTCTGCATGTTCCTCTTGCGTCCTGGAGTAGATAAGGATATCGTGTATGAAGACCACGACAAACTTATCTAGGAAAGGTCTGAAGATCTTGTTCATGTAGTCCATGAACACTGCCGGGCCGTTGGTCACGCCAAACGGCATAACCACGTACTCATAGTGGCCATACCTCGACCTGAAGGCTGTCTTCTGTATATCATCAGCCTTTACCAAAATCTGGTGGTAGCCTGATCGCAGATCTATCTTCGAGAACACTGACGACCCATGCAACTGATCCATCAAGTCATCAATTCTTGGAAGCGGATACTTGTTCTTGATAGTCATCTTGTTCAGTTGCCTGTAATCCACACACAGGCGTGAACTTCCATCATTCTTCTTCACCAACAAGACTAGTGCTCCCCAAGGTGAAGTACTGGGTCGGATGAACTGTTTCTCCATCAGATCTTCTATCTGCTTCTTGAGCTTCACTAACTCTGCCGGAGCCATGCGATACGGGGCAATCGAGACTGGGCATGTCCTTGGGACTAGGTCAATAGAGAACTCCACCTCTCTACTGGGAGGCAACCCTGGTACCTCCTCCGGGAATATGTCCCCAAAATCCTGCACAACTGGGATCACTAACGTCGTCTCTCCTCTCTCCACCTCCATATGTGTGAAGATCATGTAACATTACGCGCCGTCATGTAGTTCCCTCATAACGCCCTAAGACGACACCAACTCAGGCTTCTCCGCATCGAGAAAAAGTAGCTTCTTCTTCCGACAATCTATCAGGATGCGATTGGCAGAGAGCCAATCCATCCCTAAGATCACCTCCAACTCCTGTAGGGGTAGGCAGATTAAGTTCACCCTGTACCTGCGCCCCTCTACCTCCACTGGAAGCCTAGCACACAAGGACGATGTCCTGACCAAACCCGATGTCGGGGTAGATACTGCAAGTTCACAATGCAGCTCGCATACCGGCAAACCCAGACGCTCCACACAAGCAATTGACACAAAGGAGTGTGTTGCTCCAGAATCATACAGCACACACAAAGATTCACCCGCTATCATGCATTGACCTATAACAAGATTACCTGAGCCTGCAGCCTCCGCTCCGGTCATGGCATATACTCTGCCTGTCGCCTGAGGCCGGTTGCCTCTATCTCTCCGCTGGTGCTGGTGAGGAGTTTGAACTGGAGGGCGTGCTGCTGCCCTAGTAAAGGTGGGACAATCCTTCCCAAAGTGGCCTTCCTTGCCACAGTTGTTGCACCAAAGGTAACCCTCCATACGCGGGCAAGCACTCCTCAGATGAGGGCCTCCACATACGTAGCACTGCACTTAACCCTGCTGAGGAGGAAGACCCCTAGGCCCCTGAGGCTGATGAGGAGGTCTGTCATACGGTCTCCTCCGCTCGTCATGCCTGGGCTTGGACCCGGATGGTCCACCAATCCTCTGAGGTTGCTGAGGCCGCGAACCCTCTATCTCATTCTTCATCTTCTCCATTATCCTGGCCTTCTCCACTAGAGCGGCAAAATCCTTGATGGACAAGGGTGCCACCATCAAGCGAATGTCGCCGCGGAGTCCATTCTCGAACTTGCGACATCTCCACTCCTCATCGAGTGGCAAGGTGTAGAAACGGCTGAGATGCTTGTACTTCTCAGCATAGTCAGCTACTGACTTCCCTCCCTGTGTGAGCTGAAGGAATTCCACCTCCTTGGCGTATCTGACACTATCGGGGAAATACTCTGAGAGGAACTTCCCCCAGAAGACCTCCCAAGTCACAAGTTCTCCCCTCTCCTCCATGATGGACTTCATGCTCATCCACCAGTGTTCAGCTTCCCCGGTCAGCATGTAGACGGTAAATGCCAACCTGTTATCTGTTGGGCACATCTTCGCGTCGAAGATTCTCTCTAGATCCTTCAACCACTGATCGGTTGCATCTGGACTGGTCTTCCCATTGAACTTCACGGGATGGTGTTTCAGGAAGTCTTCCAGACTCCACTCCCTAACTGGTTGTCGTGGTTCAGGACCAACCACAGGGGCAGCCGCCCTGTTCTCCTCCGGTTGGCGGAGGGCTTCCATATGCTATCGATGAGCATCCTCAGCAGCTAGCCTTGCAGCCTCCATCTGCTGCATCACCGCCTGTTGCTGCTCAAGCGACGCTGCTTGTCCCTACATGGATGCCTCATGTTGCTGCATCATCGCGGCACTCTACTGTGCCATCGCCGCCACCATCGCCTCTATCGCTCGGGCGATGTTAGGCGCGTCTCCCTGGGATGTTTGGGAAGTCCTACGAGGAGGTGCCATAGTCCACTAGCACACAGAAAATCACTTGGTTAAGCTCGATAAGACAAGAATTTTAACTAAGCACTCAGAGACACACAAAAAAACTAAGCGGACAACCCAAGTCCACAGACCTAAGGAATGACCGCTCTGATACCATAAATGTAACGTCCCATTTAATTTATAAACACATAATTTAGTAAAATCACGCAGTCCTGGGGTTCCCAACATCACCCCTACAAAACCAGGCACACCACGATGCCAACAAAAGCAGGATAAAAGTTTAACTAAGAGTTTACAATCCAAAGACAACGAATACAGGGGCCATAGCCCTAAAGAAGACATCACGAAGAGAAGTGTAAGATCCAGCCCAGACGGCTAAGCGGTGGAATCACCATTCTCCTGTTGACCATGAGAACTTCGCCCATCTGCTCCCATCAACCAAGTCGATGATCATCACAAGAAAGAACAGCCACATACAACACAACCATGCAACGAAACGGGTAAGCTAGAGCCAACAACATATTCATCATACAGTTAAAAGTGTTTCCATCTTTCACATCCATATAATCAACCAAACATGTTATGACTCCCAATCAATACACTACGACTCGACTCGACTCATCCGGATACGTATAACTTGGTCGGATTCAGCGGATGCCCGCACTTGCGGTGGATACCTCTGCTCACCCCCGAGCTGCTCACCCCTGAGCAAAGTGTTGCAAGTGTTAAGATGAATCAATTTTCCCTCACCACAAGGTTAGCCCTTAATGAATTTCAGGCCTCCTACTACTCTCACCACAGGAGTCAGTCCGCTCTAAGTGAGACTAACTGGCTCCTTAGAGTGTCAGGATGTAACCTTAACTTGAATCCTTACCTAGTTATACAGATGGGGCACCACCATGGACACCCACTAACAGGGGCCATGGAATTACGTCCCGACCACTGAAGCGTAGCCCCGGAGGTCTCACCTAGAGACCCCAAGGAATTACACGCTAACACGGACCAACATTCATAAAACAACAATAGGAGAATAGCAAGATCATGTTTGCAATTCCATACCCTCCCCTGAGATTTATTCCTCATACACATCACATTTTGGATCAATACATCTAATCATCACCACCCCATGAATTTAAGGCCGCATATCATAGTAGTACCATGTTCCTTTAGTTCCACACCTCTCATTCATTTCACATGCCAACTTTCATACTAGACCCATCACACACAATTTGTGATTCATGCCAAGCACGCATAATACTCCATTATACACATGTTTCTCATCATACAATTCACACTCAAACCAATATCAATCATTCAAGAATAAACAAACACCCAAACAGCGCACTGCCTCGCCCAATCCCTCGCTCAGGCTGAGGGGTCTCGCTCAGGCGAGACGTGCTCGCTCAGGCGAGCCCCCCTTTCGCCTAGGCGAGGGTTCAAAGGAGGAAGTAGGGAGCAACGCGGGATCTCGCTTAGGCGAGTCCCTTCTCGCCTGGGCGAGATGCTCGCTCGCTCAAAAACAAGGAGCGAGTCGCCTGGGCGACCACGCGCGGAATCTAGTCTTGGCGAGCCCCTATCTGTCTCGCTTAGGCGAGACTGACCCGCCTGAGCGAGATTTACAGGTCTCGCCACTGTTTCCCCTGCAGTAGCCAAGTTCTTCACCCAAACAGTTCATGTAATATACTCTCACGCATCAAAACGAAATATCACACCATAAAATCAACAACCAACTCATACATGGTTCAGAAGAATGACTCGAAATTAAAAGCCCTAACTTCCCGTACCTGGAGAAAGGGTAACAGAACCTCGACGCGGAACCACGGAGCACAGCAGCTCAAGTGATGCACTTGAAGAACTGGCGAAACAGTGGAATAGTGGGAGAAAACGAGATTAGATCGAACCCTAAATGGTAAAACGCGAAGAACAGCTCGGGAAGTAAATATGGTAGGGGCAGAGTTACTTACGTGGAAGAAGAACCACTACTAGAGCTTCTAGGCGAACTGGTTCGAGGCGGGAGTCAAAACCCTAGCAGAGCTCTAGCGGTACAGTGGAGAGGAACGACTTGAAGGTTCTGTGAATGCAAGGAAAGTGAAGCGTTAGGGCAACTGAAACAGGTTTTATCAGTTGGGCCAACTCTAGGCCCAAGCACAAGGGGCAGCCCTTTACTCTAGGACAGAAAATAGTAAGCCAAAATTAATGGGCCTTACACTAGCACCTCTTCTCTTTTTGGGAGGTGCACCAAAGGCTTTTCCTTTCTTTGAAGTACAGACCTCGTGGGTATCTCTCCTCTTAGGCGCCATATGTAAAACCCTAGCAATTAGCATAACTATCTCGCACAAAATTGAAACAATTCTTCCACCACCGTAGCATGCTACCAATTAACCCACAAATTTTCATAGGATTTTTATTAAACACATATTGCATGTACCTTTGCTTTCAGAATTTTCATAATCAATATGATCAAGAGTTAGGAAACAAATTTTAACCACACCCCAACATGATCATCTTAAAACCTCCACCTTCATTTGAAAAACTAGAAAGCTTGATTCGAAAATTCCTTTTTTGAATGATTTTTGTCTTTAGAAACAGAAACGGATATACAATGCACATGCAAGTGGATTTAATGATCAAGGGGTCTTCAAGCTAGAATTTAGGGATTGAGCGAAACCCTTGATCATATAAGGAGATGCAGAGATGAGAGGGAGAAGGATTGTGATACTTACGTGGAAGAGATGAAATGAAGATAAAATGAAATGCCTTGAAGAAGAGGAAAAACAGAAAAGCGAGGGGTTTGGATGTTTGTGAAGAAGAGAGAAGTTGGAAACTTAAAAGAGAGTGTAATGAGTTTTGAATGATAGTGATTATATAGGGTGATTCTTTTAAAACTTCAAAATTTTAAACTTCGCTTAAAACACCTGCGAGGTGGCTTAGCACCAATTTTGAACTTAAGCCACCGATTTTTCTCCAGTTGAAAATTCAAACAACTTTCATTCTCTCTCAGCTTCTCCATGCCATTCTTTACCTTCCAATATCCTTTATTATCCTAACCTCTGTTATTTTCCTGAACACACTCTAATTGACTTATGCATGTATATGATATGCAATGCAAAGTGAATGATGCTAAGTATTTATGCTTGTTTAACGTGCTAAGCATGATGTCCTATTTCTTACGAATCACTCAACACTGTCTTCGATACATATATTTTAATGTAACTTGGATAAATTAAACTCTATAATTTTTGTATTCTCAATTATCACTCTGCCTTATAATAATTGAATGTTCTCCTTGCTTCTTTATTATGAAATTACTTTTGAAGTTTGGTATGCACATAATTATGAACTTGTCTTCAATTTAAGGAAATTAATATATAGTCATCAAAATTATGTCAAGTTTCTACCAAATATATACCAGTAACAAAAATACCTACTTCTTAAATAAAACTACACCACACCTCTTTTAATACTAAAATATTTTCATTCTAAGTTTTCAATAAAATAAAAATGGCATTTGTTTTCCAATAGTTAAAAATCACGCGTAGTTTCTTTTTAATAAAAACATTTATTTCTATTATATTTTTAATAAATAAAAATAGGTTTAATTATAATTTTAGACCTATGTACTATTTATTTAATTAAGCAACATGGTATCATTATTAATATATTTTTTTATTAAACCTCTCTATTTTGAGAACAGAATAGTAAAATTGTGACTCAATTAACAATAAACCAATGGAATTAATTTACCCAAAGTTGGTTAGGGTATGTGTTTGTGTGTGGATGTGCATAGGTTCGAACTTGGTCGTCCTAAAAGTGGGTGCATTTAATTGTTGGTTTTATTTTCTTCTCTTTCTTCCTTTTGGTCACGTGCCTTTGCCACAGCTTTTGGAGATATAAAAACGGCCAAGATCTTGTTGTTTTGGTTCTTTGTGTTTTCATAAATGTTTATTGGAGAAAGAGAGAGGGAGGAGCAAACGGCAAACAAAAGGCGAGGAAAGAGGCGCTTTGGAACAACTAATTCAGGTAGGGAGAGCTTGACCTTTTCTCTTTTCTCTTTTCTTTTTTCTTTTTTCTTTATGTGGTTGTGTTCTTGCGCATTTGATGATTTATGAACCTTGTTTGTTTCTTTATACTCTTCCAGTTTGACGTATGAGAGTTGGAGAACATGCACCAGTGCAGGAAGGAGTTTTGGCAGCGGTTTTAATATTTTGCACCGGTTCCCGAACCGAAGTATATTGGGGCGAGGTCAAAAGAGGATAGTTTTTGGCCTCGGTTGAAAACCGAAGCCATAGAACCCTCTTCTGCCTCGGTTCAAAGGCACCCAAGGCCATAGAGTCCAGCTTTTGCTTCGGTTTTGGTTCCACCCGAGACCATATGTGCTATTTATTTTCATTTTTTTTTTAAATTCGATCCCCTTTTGGCCTCAGTTTTGGTTCACCCGAGGCCATATGTGCTATTTATTTTCATTTTTTTTTTTAAATTCGATCCCCTTTCGGCCTCGGTTTTGGTTCCACCCGAGGCCATATGTGCGCTTTTTGCTTCGGTTCTGGTATGAACGGAGGCCTAATATGTTGTTTTCTTTTTTAATGCAGTTTCTGTTTTAGTGTTATTCCCACATTTAAACCTGCAAATTTTATTCAGCACCCAGCACAGACCAGAATAGACCAGAACAGAATATTTTATAATACATCCACAATTCAAATTCATTTAAAAGAAAATTACAAATCATTTACAATCAAGATACATGTCCTAATCAATAGTATTGTACATTTCAATTATATATTTGGCACATTCTATCTTACCAAACTTGATGGACTTTGCGGGAATTGCTGTAGGACTCTTAAATGTCTACAAAATAATAGATTAAGTTAAGTTAGTATATAAAAAGGAAATATTGCAAAGTATTCGTTTTAATTCAAATATATATTACCGTTTCCCAATTTGTTGTAATACGAGCACGCACAGTGCATTATATAGTAACCGCACTCATATGAGCCGGTTTGTCTATTACACTACATTATATCAACAACGTTACAATTAATTAAGGAAGAAAATGAAGCAAACAATTATAAAGATATGGATAGAAATATAAAACCTGGAGAGAACACCATACAAGACCTTTTGCCTTAGCCGTTGATCTCCTTAACAACATGTTATGTGCAGCAATTGAACTATGATATAAGGAATAAGTTAGGATATTTTTATATAACATGTCATATTCATAAGATTGATATTGAGGCTCTTACCAATCTATCACTTGTCTAAGATGGTTGGGGGGATGCAAAGAGCAAAACCACACAGCAAGGTTCTCCCTTGGGGAAACCACAAGTAACTGCCAATGATGCCTGATAAGAAAATAAATTCATTTTTATGCATTAAAATGACTGATTATATTCATAAGTTAACAAAAATGACTTACCCAGCAACATAAGGGACAAAATAAATATCTTTTCCACGTTGAAAGCATTTGGTCACATATGCTTGGATGTCATCAAACTTGTTGCCTTCATGGATGAGTTGGGGTTTATAAACTCATATAGATCATTCAGCCCCATAGTTTTAGTGACACCAGACAGATACCTAAACCAAAAATTGATTTGATATAAGTAAATAGATAAATATATCAAATAACTATATATAATGACTAAAAGACTTACATCACCCATAACTGAATAATGGTAATATTGAGTTCCTCTTGTCCCCGTGCAAGCTCCAAGACATCTTGGGAATGCAAGTAAAGTGGAATGTCAAGATCTCTCCCAAAAATGTTAGCATCCCAAGGAACCTGCATCGGCTTATCAGCTATGATTTCTGCAAGTTGGAGCAATACACCAAGAGGATCGTCCAAAGAGAGAAGAATCTTCTTTGATTGAGGTTTTTCCTATATTGATGCAATTTCAGTTAAAATGGAATATAATTTAAGTTTGAATATAATAAACATGTAAACTTAAAATCTCTAGGCCAGGCGAGGAAACACTGGAATGCATGTGCCACAATATACACCTCATCTGTTGGCATAGGAACTAAAGCAAACGGCATGAGAACCTCCTCTACCGTGACTTAACTTCATCTTCTAATAACTCCATGCCATGAAGAACTGTGGCTGCCTCAAATACTTTTCCACGAGCCACTAGTGTCTTCTTTGTATCATCCCAAATATATAGTTGACATGGATAAGTGTCATCCATGTCATCCCCGGGTGGAGCTGAACAACTCCCCTTTCTGCTTCTACCTGTTAGAGTCAACGATTTATTAATGTTATTCAATTACTTTATTAAATATCATTTATTCAATTCATAACTTATAGAAAACAAATTTACCCGTGGGAAGCACAAATGGGTCTAGTTTTGGTGGATGATCCACTGGCGAACGAATGCCATAATGCTCAAATTGGCGCATTAGTTCTTCTCTCACCTGCGCCGTGATCATTTCCTTTAGTCTTTGTTCATAATCAGCACCATGACTGCATGAAGACTGACGAGAGGAGGAACCAAAAAATTGGCGTATGCCGACTCCTGATCCAGCACCACGCACACATCTAGGGTGCTCAGGTCGTCCAATTGCAGCAGCAAGTATGTCATGACGACCTTCTGGAATGAATCCTCCTTGGGAGGTCTGCTCAACCAATGAATCCTACAATGTAACAAAAAAATTTATAAAAAAAATACAATATAAAACATGAACGAGCTATTTAGATAAAATTGAATCTTACAATTTTCTCAAAGATTTCTCGTGCAAATTCAGAAATGTAGTTTCCCTATGAGCGTAAACAGGCTAACTTCCACTTCTGATGACGTGATGGTGGTGAAGGAGGCTCAGTATCTTCACCCTCAGAAGGTGGGGGCCTAGATTTTTTCTTTTCTGTCATTATCTTCTCTTCAAGTTTTATTTTGAGCACTTATGCTTTGAGCCTTTTTCCTCTTTACCTGTAACATATAAAACCCACTTTATGAATTAGTTAAAATTTTGCATAATTATCAATTTTTGCTATTGATGATTTCAAATAAACATACCCGCCATCCCTCAGATGTCCGAAACTCAAGAAACTGACGCCATGTGTCTTCATCAATCCAAGTGTATTTCAACAATGGATTTTCATTCTTTTTATGTCCAAAGACATACCTAGACGTCAACTTGGTCTTAAAACCACAAAATTTATCAGCCATCGATGACAAACATTTTTGTTTAAGCGTCGGCACATTTGGAATATCAAATGTTAGTTGCAATATAGAAAATGTCATCAACAATATTTATCATATTATCAACAAAATCAAAGTATAACGTTAATAACATTAATATTAGTTACCAATAAATCTTGCCATATCATTTCCCGATCAGCTTCAGTGACATGATCAAAAGATGGCGTAAGGATTGATATTCTCTCTCGTGCCAACATTCCTAAATAGCTTTTAAAGACGTCCCCATAACGACCACTAGGCTCACCAGTGTCGACGTTAATATCAACATGTGTTTTCTGACCTTTAGCTCTTCTAATTAAGAGCTCTCTCAACCTAGTGGCTCCTCTGGTGGGTCTCTTAGTAGGTGTTTCATCCTCTGATGAAGTATAATGTTCAGCCATGTATCTGTGAAATGAAAACATAAAAAAACATTAATAAGCAACATATAAAATAATATATAAAACATTATTTAACAAAACATCTAAATTTTAACAAGAATATGAAATTCATACATAAAGTTATTGATTAGTCATATGTATATTCCTTCATCATGATCTTCTCGAATTACATGTACATCATCAACTAGATGGATTTCATCAAAATTTATCGTTCTTCTAAATGGGTGGGTGACAGCAATATTAAGATCACTCATATTCTCTTCATTAGGATCAATCTATTTTTTCCATGAAGAGCGACAAACCAATGTTCAGACGTATGATCTTTAACATAGAAAACCTGAGATGCTTGTTGGGCCATGATAAATGGCTCATCTCGATAACCCACCTTTCGAAAATCCACTAGAGTCATTCCTGATTCATCTATTTTGACACCACTCTTATTGTCAATCCACTTACATTTGAACAGTGGAATAGTAAACATGGTATAATCAACCTCTCATATCTCTTGTATTACACCATAGTATGTCATTGATCCTACTACGGGATTTTGATCTTTAGATGTAGAAAATTGTAGCAACTCAGCTTCAAGACTGACTCCACTATTTTGTACTGTGCTTTTATCATCAAGAGACTTTGTATAGAATGTGCAATTATTGATTTCATAACATGTACAACAGATGACATCAAATTTCAATCCATTTGCTAACCACATCAAAGTCTCAGAGCATTGTGAATCTTTCAAAACCTCAGATTTAAACCAAGGCATGAATGTTCTATTATGCTCCATCAAATGCCATTTCTCTGATTGTCTTGGATTGTTCTCTTTCACAATGACTTTGTGTGCAGATAAGTAAGGCATTACCTCATTTGTGTTATTCAATATGTATAGGTGTGCTTACATCAACTCTTCACGATTTTTGGTAACCACACTCACACCTCGGATGTTGTTACTTATAGAACACCTGTTCAACCATGATCTGTGAGGAACTCCTATCGGTTTTGCTTTTGCCATGTAATCTGAACAAAACTCGACACTTTCTTCAACAATATATCTTTCGATCATTGAAGCTTCTGGACGATATTGATTTTTCACATAGTCTTTCAAAATCTTCATGTAACGTTCAATGGGATACATCCATCTTAAGTATACTGGTCCACAAAACTTGATTTCTCTCACCACATGAACAAGTAAATGTACCATGATGTCAAAAAATGATGGAGGGAAAAACATCTCTAGCTGACACAAGATGATAACAATTTCGGCTTGAAGTTCATCTAACTTTAAAGGATCAATGACTTTGCTACAAATTGAAGAGAAGAATGCACACAAACGCGTTATAGTTTGTCTAACATTTTTGGGTAAAATTCCATGAATAGCTACAGGTAACAATTGTTGCATTAAGATGTGGCAATCGTGAGACTTTAGGCCAACAAGCTTCAAGTCTTGCATGACCACTAAACTCTGAATATTTGAAGAGTATCCTTGAGGTACCTTGACACTCTTTAAACATAAGCAAAAACTTATCTTCTCTTGTCTGGACATAGTGTAACATGCAGGGGGCAAATAAGTGCGCCTACCAACCTCCCTTGGTGCCAAGTCTTCTCGGATCTTCATTTCAACCAAATTCAAACGAGCATTTACTCCATCTTTTGTCTTTCCCTGAATGTTGAGTAGTGTACCAATCAAGCTATCACACACATTCTTCTCTACATGCATGACATTTATGCAATGCCTAACTTCTAACTTCGACCAATATGGAAGGTCAAAGAATATTGATTTTTTCTTCCAAGGGCTCGATGCAAATGACTTCTTGGACGTTTTACCAAATACATGATGTACTTTATTAACTTTTTCATGAATTTGAATGCCAGTTAATGGAGTTGGTGCTTTGTCATTCTCTTGATGTCCATTGAATGCTTTCTTTAACCTTCGATAGGGATGATTAGCTTGTAAAAACCTTCGATGGCGCAGATACACGGTCTTCCTTCTGTTTTTCCATTGATGAGATGCAGTGTTTTCTTCACATATAGGACATGCTTTATGACCCTTGACACTGTACCCTGACAAATTACCATAAGCTGGAAAGTCATTAATGGTGCAAAATAACATTGCATGCATCATGAAAGTTTCAGAAGCAACAACATCAAATACTTCAACACCATCAACCCACAACAACTTCAAGTCTTCAACTAGAGGATTGAGATATACATCTATGTCATTTCCAGGCTGCTTTGGACCAAATATCATCATAGACAACATCATGTATTTTCTCTTCATGCAGAGTCCAGGAGATAAGTTGTAAATGAATAATATAACAGGCCAACAACTGTGATTTGTACTTAAATTACCAAATGGATTCATTCCATCGGTAGCTAAGCCAAAACGAATATTTCTACATTCTTCACCGAACTTGGGAAATTCCTGATCAATATTTTTCCATTGCATTGAATCAGCTGGATGACGAAGGAGTCCGTCACATCTTCTCTCAGTTGCATGCCATCTAAGGTTTTTAGCGTCTTTAGGATTTGCAAACAAACGCTTAAGTCTGGGCACGATTGGAAGGTACCAAACTACTTTCAAAGCAGATCCTTCTTTCTCTATTTGGCCATTATCTTCACTGTTTCTTTTCTACTTGTACCGTGATGACCCACACTATGGACATTTTTTCAAATCTTCAAATTCTTTTCTGTATAATATGCAATCATTAGGACATGCGTGTATCCTTTTATACTCCATACCCATCGGACAAAGAATTTTCTTGGCGTCATAGTTTCGAGTGGGTAAAGTATTTTCTTCGGGAAGCATTTCATTCAAGAGCATGAACAATTCTGTGAAGCTTTTATTTGTCCAACCATTGGTCGCTTTCAAATTCATAAGTCTTAAAACCGCTGATAATCGCGTGAACTTAGTTGAACCAACATACAACGGAGTTTCTGCATCAGCAGACATCATCTCATACATATGCGCTTGTGCAAAAGCTTCTACGCCAACATCCCGTATCATGTCCTCCATATTGTCTTCTTCTACTCGCTCTTCAAATTGCTCTTCCCATCGTTCTTCCCGTCGCTCTTCCCGTCGCTCTTTCATGGAGGAATTGGCAAGATATTCAGTCCGAGAAATAGTTGGAATGTATATTAATTCGCCGTGCCATGTCCATATTATATAACTTTTAAGGAAACCATCACAAATAAGATGTTCCCTAACTTGAGTTGCATTCAATTTTCTTCCATTCAAACAGTTGACACAAGGACATCTGAACTTCACCTTATCATCACTTCTCCCCTCATAACGCTGTGCAAATTTTATAAATTCCTCTACTCCATTCTCATACTCAACGCTAATACGTGATAAATTAATCCAATCTCGATCCATACTAAAATTGCATGAACAATTTCAGTAATCTTTGAATTAATGCTCACGTCGTAATCAAGGTGTGACCCTATCCCATTCAAGAAGATTCACTTTCTTAATTTTATTGGTACATATTACTTTTAAAATACAGATCTTAAATTTCACGAAATTTTGCTAGCATTTCGCATTGGCCTTCAAGATACATGAAATGAAAGTGATTATAAACCACAATCAAATATGCACCCGAAGATCAATACAAAACACAATTGACAAATATTCATGAATTTTAAGATATGTATTTTAAATATATATATATATATATATATATATATATATATATATATATATATATATATATATATATATATATATATATATATGCACTAATAAATTACTAGAAAGTAATTAATCTTCTTAAACTGTCTAATCAGACAATTCAAGATTCAATACATTTAAATTATTAGTATTGTATCCCATTATATCTAATTTAAAAAAAAATGTAGTTTTTTCAAAATGAAAACTCGGGGACAATACATAATTTTCGTATTGAATCTCAAACGGGAAACTAAGGCTAACTCACATATAAGAAAAGCAAACAACATGTTTTAACAAATAATTAATCAAATATATAAAGCAAACAACATATTGGCATCATAGGAAAATATTAGAATTAGGAATCTGGTGAATCTGGTGAATGAGAGTAGTCTACCATGCAGTGTATGCATTCTTTGTTTGTTTTATCTTGGTGTAGATGGTACATCCTTACTGTTTTGGTCCCCTTCCACAGGGGTTGTAGCGTTGGAGTGATTTGAGAGTATTAAAGTATAATGCAAATTCTAGAACAATCTAGAAAAATCTAAGATAGAGTTAATGAAATGTAATGAAACTTCTAGAGTATTGGAGAAAAGCTTAGGATAGGAAGAAAATTCAAGAACATTGTACTATGTAGAAAACTGTAGAAGTATTTACACAATTTCTAGCTAGAAGTTTCTAGAATAATCTATGGGTCTATAAATACCCATGTATCCTACCATTTGGAACAATGAAGAACAATTAACACAACATCCAATACAACTACTCTCAACTACAAAATACACTTCTCCAACTACTTTCACACTCTACTATCTACAGATTTTCTCTATCCCTTCAACTATCCCTTTAACATCCTCAAAATACTAACAAAGAGTGCAGTACCTGCGTTTATGCATTTTGTTTTAGGTCCTGGTTCCGTTTTATTAGCTCCATAGGGTTGGCTCTCTCTTAAATCTTCTTTAAACTTTGTTAGTTTGGTTATGGTCCATAGCATGCATATGAGGGTTTACTTTGCAGTAGTGCATGCACGTTTTCCACCTCCATGGTCAGATTACTTCTCCTTTCTTTTAGGCTTGAGGTGTCTTTATTTCCTTCTCTTTTCTTCTCTTTTCTTCTAATCGTGGAGTGCTTGAATCATGTGGTTCCTTTAGGGTAAAATGAGTTCCTGCCGACAAGATTTTCGTGGTAGGGGGATGGTTTGATGTTTGAGTGGTGTGGAGTTCTAGCGTGAGGAATGCAACTTTTCTTATATACTGATACGGGGTTGGAGGGTATGCACTTCTTCAATACCGCATGACCTTTTGGGTGTCAGCTACTCTTTTATTGTTGATCATGATGTTTCTTTCTTCCTCGAAGATCAAATATCATCATGTAAGAAAGGATACCTCAAACAAGATGTGGCTCTTAAGACTTATACACCTCATATCAATTGAATGACAAGGATGTTTGTAAGTAGGAGCATTTTTATTAGTTGAAATTGTGGCCTTATGTTTCAAAATAATTTTGAAAGGATTTCAACATAATGTGTATAGAAGCCATCAAAGGCTATAGAAGGACTTATTGTAAACAACTTGCCCTTCTTTGGTATTACTTTCTTTGCCAAATTATTTTATTCTTGGTTTTTTACCACTTGTGGAGGTGATAGAAAACTAAGTTCAAACTTATTAATGCAACCATTAACTATAGGAGGATTTCTAAACAAATCTTTACCCATTAAGGTTAAGATGTTTGTTAGGAGACTTGGACACCCTACCTAGGTATTTGGAGTATGTGTCTCCCTTAGAACAAAAATAATTAAAAGCTTTTGTTTTGTCTTAAAAGAGTAACAAGGAAAACTTCACAAAAATGTTTTTGTTTACTTTTGAGTTAACTCTAACCCATTAGGCAACATTAACTCAAAGTGTGAAACTTTCAAAATCTTTTATTAAGGAGTGTAAAACATTGTAAAGAGGAATTGGAGTTAAAAACTTATGAAGAGTAAAGATTGGAATTAAGAAATGAGAGTCATTGATGAAATGAGAATAGTTAAAATATTTGAAAACTCCCTTTAAAATTTTTGTTTCAATTATAATTGTGGGAGTGGGAGTGCGAGGTGCCTTCATTACCACTTCCTTCTTAAGTAAGATTTCTTCTTTCTCTTTCTCCTTCTTCTCAAGCTCCTTCTCATGCTCTTCTTTTTCTCTTTTTTCTCTCTCCTTGCTTTCTCTTATATTCTTTTCTTGTCTTTCCTTTCCTCTTTCTCTCTCTTATTTTCTTCTCATATTTCCCTTTTCGTTCTTCTTTTGCTCTAACTCTTAGAATTTTCTCTTCTCTAATTCCACATTCATCTCCCACTCCAAGTATGCCTCTACATTGTCTTTTCCATAGAAGTGAGGTAAGTCAGCCTTAAATTTTCTAGGGGTATGCTCTCTTCTTTGCATTCTAATGTTAGGAGGCTGATGATAATAATGTCCTACCCTTAGGGTTTGGTCACAAGCAGACTCACCACTCCTACTTCCCTTTGAATGGTAACCTCTTTTCTAGAAGATTAAGTTGGATTTTTTTTTCTTTATGTGTTTTTCCCTTCTAGCTTGAGACTCTTGTTGCATTTGAAAGCCTCCTATCTTGGAGTTTCAAATGAATTTTCCACCCTCCAAGATGCTACCTCCAAGAATGGTAAACCGTAGTAGAGTTCTCCCACACCACACCAAAGAATAGCTAAGAAATAAAGCAATCAAAACTAAAAAACAATAAAGGCTAAACTCAAAGATTGTATAATGGATATAAGACGAAAAGAATAGCCAATAATTGAAAGCAAAAAATTAAAAGCAATCAACAAAGGCTAGCACAAAAAAATGAACCTATGATTGGTACTAGAATAGAGTAACAAACTTAAAACAGAAAGCAATTGTAATTAAAGGGCAAAAAAGTTTGTCTTAATCTCAACATTGAACCCAAAACAAGTGAATTAATCCACCTTTGTTATGGCCAATTGAAACTAGACTAAAACAACTTTACAATTGCATTTAATTTTGATTTATCACTCACTGCCAAAAAAAGTGGAAATAAGCCTCTACTTCAACTATTTTTCATTTTTTATTTCTCAAACTTTTTCAATGATTTTTTTTTCTATTTTTCGTTTAGATTAATTCAAAAAGAGGCAAAAATCAAATCTAAAATTGCATCGGCCAATTGTTCGTGATAAATCAAAAACAGATAGTGTGCATTTAGTTCAGAATACTGGAACAAAAAAGCAATTAAATTGGAAGACAATTTCAAACATAATACCACTTGATATGAACTTGATAATGATCCAATATGAAGTATGATTCATCCAAGATGATCTAAGACACATAAAATTTTAAATGAATCAATGAAAATGGCTTGCAATGGCTCTTGGACAAGTTGCTTTTTCCAGCAAGTGAATTCTATAAGCACTTTGCTTTTGTGCCAAGATTCAAATCAAAACAACAAGTTTAAACGGTTCAAACTCATAGAAATTGACATGAAAGAAAACACATGACTTAAAACAACAAGTATAAGATGCTCAAATGAAAATTAAACCAAACAAACAATGGATCACCGAATTAAAATGAAGAACAACACAATTAAAATGGAATTGCAGTAAAAACAATTTTGAGAATCCTAGTTACATGCACTGAAATGATTCAAGGATATGATGGATTTGAATCATCAAGCAAGCATATAGACACAAATTAAACAGTAGAAACTATCAAGACAAGTAAAACAAATGATGAAACAACATAGAAAAGAAGAAAGGAACTGAGAACTTAGCTCAAATCGCAAGGCGATTGATTGAGTTGGCTCTAGATACCATTTGATGAAGCTCCTTGGTCGAATTTGATGAAAGAAGGAGCCTCCAGGGATAGATTGAGCGGAAGAAATTGAAGTTGGCGTGCTTGAAGTTTTCAGATTGAATGGTGGTTGAAGAAAACTCTAAGAGGTTCAGCCAACTTAGAGGAGAAAGGTTAGAAGAGAATTCTAAGAAAAATGTCTAGCTAAGGGTGACTCTCAAAAGGCAAGGTTTGTGGAGTGATCTTAACAACATAACTTTGCATTCAATCAAGAGTGATTTACAAAAGGGTTAAGTGTCTCATTTATAGTAGGGAGTAACTCCTAAAATGACAACCAAATGCAAGACTAAATTGAATGCAAATGTAAGGTGTCCATGTGAAGCACATGTGTCTAGATATAAGATCCATAAAAAGTGGATCACATGCCATGTGGCATGTCACACTTTCCTCATTTACCACATGTGCTAAATGTGCAACTCATGACTAAGGCTAGATGCAAACTTGGTCTATGTAATTGGGCTTGAATGGACCTAATTGCAAAAGCTAGATGAATGATGATCCAAGACTACTTCAAGTAATTTTACAATTTATTTTCAAAGCATGGCCTAAACAATTGACCTAAAAATAAATGTATTCTAGTGGAATTTTAGAAAATTTAATGTCTTCCTTGGATCACGGGAGAAGCATTTGGAGTCCTTTAGGCTGATTGTGTTCTTGAAGCTATTAGGCCCATCAGAGAAGTATCTTGATTGGGCCTATGGCTAGGCCCAAGTCATCACCCAAGGACTAGGGGTGTGACCAACAACTCCTCAACATCAGGATCGACATCCCTTCATTGACGACATCACCAAAAGCCCCCTTCCTAAGCAATGGAAGGCTCTCATATTATATTATGACCATCAAGATAATAGACCACCTCTAAGAAGGGCAATTAATACCATATTTTGAGGATTCGCTGGAAGAGGCTCTCATCTTCAAGAAGCACGAAACACTTCAGAGTCATGCAATCAGTGAATGTGGATACAAAAAGAAAATGCCCCCAATCACCTTCATCGACTCTGAGTTCTAAGGAGTCAACCAGGATCAAGATGATCCAATGGTCATTACAACGAAGATGAAGAATTTCGCGTTGAAAAAGATATTGGTCGACCAAGATAGTTCAGTAGATATATTCTACTTGAAAACGTACAAAAAGCTCGAATTATCAGCGAACGTTATGATTCCTTATGACAAACCAGTATAAGGTTTCTTTAGAGAAAGATTATCGACCAGGGGGTATATCGACCTCCACCCCACCTTTGGAAAAGGAAGCATGATAGAAACCATCCTCATCCCGTATATGATAATTGACGCACACACGTCTTATAAAGTTTTGTTGGGCCACCAATCGTTAAATTTGTTGGGGACCATAACATCCACCTCTCACCTTGACATGATGTTTTTGTCACCCTTAAGGGAAATAATCACCTTACAAGTAGCATCAATTATCCCGTTGGAGAGGCCAAGTGGGCCGGGTCACAATCGAATTGTGGCGCTTGGGCTGTCACACTTTTAAGTATAAAAAAAAAGTTGTGCCCTAAGTAATGGTTATAGCTTTTGGCCTAATGGTAAGCATTCGATCCTAACAAGGGGTCTGAGGAGAGACTCATTCTCTTGTTTCTCTCTTTGTTCTTCTTCCTTCTCTCACCACTCTTTGTCTTCTCTCTTTTTTAACTCTTTTTCTTTTCTTTCTATGGGATCTTTCTTTTTTGTTCTCTCTTCAATTCTTCCACTTGTCTCCAACATATCCAGTCATTGTAATATCATTTGTACTCTTGCATTTCTTTCTCTCTCTTTTTCCTTTTCCTTTTCCCTTAGTGTTTTTTCTTCTTTTTCTCTCCTTTCTTTCTCTCTTTGTACTTTTTGCTCTCGTCTCACTTTGTTTAACACTTTGAGCTTTTGTATAACACTCCTCTCCTCCTCTTTCAAGCAAATAATGTAATCCTTGTGGTCTTCATGAGTCATGGAACTTGCATCCCAATTAAGACATTGATAAAATTTGTGTCCATAACCTTCACACTTCACACATCTAATAACACTTCTTTTGTCTCTTAGCAATGATTTTCTATCATGTTTATGCTCCATTCCAAGATCGGCAAGTTTGTTATTCACTTGATAATTCGGGACAAAAGGACATTGATATCCTACACCAAGGTCGAACGCTTATGGAACATTGTGGAGTACTCAAACTTGCTAAATCCTATAGTGAGAGATAGAAAATAAGAACTGACAAAAAACAAAGTAAGTGGTTAGTAAAACTAATGTAGATAAAATTGTCAAATGGACCTCACCACTCTTTCGTGTTTACACTCAATTCACTCATGTGTCACTCTTGTAAGTGTATGTATTCATAAAAGTATATTCACTCTTTGTCAAGTTCTTATTCAACTCTTCAAAGAACATCCAATCAATCCATCCAAAAATTAATATCAAAGTGAAAGATGTAAAAGATCTAAGCTCCACTCAGGAGATCAAGAAATGGAAAACCCTATGACAAAACCAAGAAAATTTGAAGACCAACTAAAAGGTACGAAAATCAAGAAATGGTTAAACCAAAGAGAGTAAATATGTGACAAACTAAGACTATGACAATGAGAAAAACACTTTAAAAGACAAGAGTAATCTAAACATTATATTTACAATTATTATTAGAAATGTGAAACAAAGTGTTCAAGCTAAACTGTGATGATCAATTCAAACTTCAACAAGCAATATTTCCAACAATTTAGCTCAAGGTACATTGTCCCACAACACAAGAATCCAAGAAAAATCAAATTAAATGAAAAATGATAGACAATGGACTCGAACAAAGCAAAGAGTTTAAGAAAAATTACTTACAATGACAAAGAATTTGACCCAAAAATAAGCACCATATGCACCATATATAGCAACCATAACAGCATCTAAAACAGCCAACAAAACACCTCAAACACCTCAAAGCTGCATAACCACGCTAACTTGTGCGCAATCATTCTGGTGTATTTCACATTTCCAATAAATAATATTAAAAGAAAATAAAACCTTTGCATATATTCCAATATATTGCAGAAATATAAATATAAATATATATATATATATATATATATTATTTTTCAGTCATTGGATATTTATTTTCTCTTGTTTTTATAATTAGTTTTTACACTTGAACATTCTTTCCACATTGAGTCCACGAGTTAATCTAATACTTTATTCTGAGTCATTGTGAGAATTTATTTTCTCGTAATGGCAATGGATGCAACAAACTATTCTTTTTATTAAATTTTATATCAATTCAAAAATAATTATTTCTTCGATTGTTGAATATTATCATTACAAAATGTTTCTTCTTTATATATATAAACTTTAATTTTCATGATAAAATGTGATGTTTTAATTAACGGAACTTAACAAACATAAATAAAAGGTGCAAAAGTTATAGTTGTTTACAAGAGTGCTTAAAAAAAAGGCTACGCTCATGATCTTTCCTTATGCATTAAAAACTGAATAGAAAGAAAAAATAAATCATATAAGTCTGCATCATGTATAAATTCACATTTGAAAAAGAAAATTTTTGAATTAATAATTATGTGACTTTATTTTCACAAAAATTACATAAAGTCATTTGACTTTATATTTTGTTATATATATATATATATATATATATATATATATATATATATATATATATATATATATATATATATATATATATATTATATATATATATATATATATATATATATATATATATATATATAGAGAAAGAAAATATATGAATAAAATAAAATAACAAGTTTCTCTTTTAGTATATTTTTTATATCTATCATATATCTTATATCTCTCATTTTTACAATCTCTATAAATTCTCAACACTCCTAATATTTGATACTGTAATTATATGACACCTAATATTCTATACTATAATATGACTCTTAAAATTTCATAAGTCTGGATCCCAACTAAGTCTGCATTAAACTTTCAAGATTAAATACGGACTTAAGTGAATGTTTACGATGCTAACAAGTTATCTTAAAATGCGCTCATGAAAGTCACTATGTTTTATTGAGATTCATTAGATATTTTCTTCATCCATGCAGGAGTATTATTATGTGTAGAACATTTCTTGTTTAAACTCCACATAGCATTTTTTATTGTTAAATTTAACAATTTTTTGTTCAGAGAGCACGAAGTCAATCTCTTCAATAACATTCTTTTTTCAGACAACACAGAGTCAATATCTTCAACTTAAACACAACAATGAAGGAAGAGCAAGATCAAGAATTCGTGAATCAACAAGAAACAATGATCATGGTTGTTTTGATGGTGTTTTGTGATTCACTGGTGATGGTACTTGTGTCACCATTGATGGTACTTGTGTCACCATTGATCTCTCATCATTTATTATCAATCCTTTTCTTTATTATATTTGAAATCTTAGCTTCCATTTGTCTTGCATATTTGGCACTCAAGATTAATGTGCTAAAAACCCGTGAGTACACAGCAAATCAGAATATAATCAATAAGATAAGTATTTTTGAGCATTGAGTGAAAGAAGACAAACTTCGTTGTCTTTTGCATTTTTCTGCTTTCCCGTGATCTAACATGCAGTAACGTGCATGTTACTATTTTTCTTTTTTATAATGATATTTTATCTAATAAATCTTGACAATTTTCTCTTATAACATGAGGTATCATCTTTTAAGTGGTTTTGGAATATTGAAAATGAAAAAATAAAAAAACAGAAAATCACTTAAAAGATGACACTTAAGATTATAAGAGAAAATTGTCAACATTTAGTAGTCAAAAAATATTTTTTTTTATTATTATTCTAACACAAGTTCTATCGACCCTGGTATGCAAGGCACCCAATTCACGCAAGACATACATCCAGAATAATTCAAGGCACAATCACATCAAATTGCGCAACCACATCACTCGAGCATCAATTATATATATCCACATGTACAATTTAGACTATGGTCACACTTGACTTTGACATGGGATATAACATGTTAGTAGGGAACTCCCAACCCAGAACTAATGTTGTGTTTGGATTGAGGTGTGAATTTGGAGGAGTGAATTTACATTGATTTGAGTTAATTTGAGTTAATTTGCAGGTAAAGATGAGGTGGTTTGGATTACAGGAAAGATGGTATGATTTGAATAAATATGAATGGAAAGTTTATGAAAGTTTGTGTATGACATGATTAATAAAATTTAATAAATTATAATGTTTAATAGAATAAATTGTATGATTACCATTTTACCATTCAATGTAAATAGAAGAAATGATATTCAAATAAAATTAAAAATATTATTTAAATTACAAAAATATAATTTATTCATATTATAATTAATAACTTAAAATTATCATTATTATTCTCAATTATAACTTGAAATAAATTATAATATAGATGGTTTAATTTTAACTCCACATTAATTTAAATATTTTATTTTATAGAATTAATTTATTTACAAAAGATATTTATTTGAAAAATAATAATAATAATATTATTATTATTATATAATACTAATTATTATAATAATTAAAATTAAAATTATATATATATATATATATATATATATATATATATATATATATAATATACAATGTTATCAATATCCATATAATTAAATATAAGTAAATTAAATTGTGAAAAGAGATGGACAATAAAGTAATTTTAATATGCTGATCTAGCTTTCCCTACACATCTCTTCATTTTAGATAGTGCGAAATTTTGCAACTTACCTGCAAATCCACACTCTCAAATTAACGCAAACAAGCAGATTCAAACACGTTTTTAAGTCACTTTCCATCTGCATAAACAATACTCATGCATATTCAAACACGGCATAAATGTTGTATGCAGCTCATGCAAGGACTTACCTTACCATACTCGTACAACACCTATAACATTCAATTGATTCGCAAGTCTCAAAACCAACAAAGTATAACCTCATCAAATAATTATATTTCACTTAATAGATCATAACAACACCCATTTATCCATTTTATATCCAAAATACATGCAATCACAATTTATCATTCATTTAATCATCCAATTGCACAAAATATGATATTACAACACGTTTACAACATTCCTACATATTCAGTAGTCTCATCCAATTACCAATCACCCCAATTTCACACTTGAATTCAATTCTTTAGTTCATCCCCCAACCCAAATGTGCACCCTTCATTTGTTCAAACATGGATTCATACCAGTTATTTGCAACATAGCCCTCACGCTCACGCAACCACCAATTAAAATATAACCTTAAACAGTGGCAATTCCCACAATTTATAACTAACACATTCCACGCAATTATACCTATTCATAGGAAACCCAAAAGTACCAAATGAACTAATCAAACACAAAACTGAGCAACTCAGTTTGCATCGCCTGGCGATTTATAACTGCCGCCAAGCGGTTCATCGTAAAACCTAGAAAACAGATTAATACTACATGCATCACCTATGCACATATGGACAACATAGAATTTTCATGTAAGTGTGAAAACCTAAAATTTTCAGGAGAAATTTGTCATCCCAAGCCTATGCACACTTGGACAACATACAATCAATTTAATAAATAGGTCAGCTCCCCTTACATGGAATACCCACTCCAAAAAGTGCTCCTAGAGTTCCTTCTTGCACCAAAATTCATCGACCTTTAGCCTCTAACAACTGCAGAACTTTTCCTAACCTCTTACTTATAGGTCTCGTGTTTGTGCTCTGATAAATAGGATTCAAACCCAAGACCTTCCAACACAGTCAAGTACTCTCAACCACTTGAGTTATCATTGTACCTTTGTTATAACTCTCCACATTAATTAATATGAAGATCCCCTGACTCTCATTTTCATTAAATAGATATTTATTTATTTACTTAATTTTCCTAGGTCTTACCGTTAGTATTTTTTTTCTTTTCTAACAATAGTACCAATGGTTAAAATTTTTTTGTCACAACATGTTTTTGACATGTGTAATTCTAACGGTCGTTTAAACTGTAAAAAATTTCATTTGTGACAGTTTTTAACCACTAAAACTTGTAATTTTAACATCCACAAACGTTCACTTTTTTTGTAGTGTCCATTGCACATCCATGGAGAAAGCTTACCCCCAACTTGCGCCCATAAAACTAGGGTTGCCAAAACGGACCAAGCCCGACGAGCCGACCAGTTGACCCACCAAAAAAATACGGGCTAGGTTAGAAAACATAACACGTTAGCGCGAATCAACCCGACTCGTGTTGCTTACTAGCCCAACGGGCCAATCCATTGGCCACAACGAGCCAACCTGCGGGCCTCATAAGTTTTAAAAAAAGAGCACGTGTTTCACTTAAGTTAGGGTCTTACTCTCTCGTCCAGCAGAAGTAGAAAAAAAAAACCCATGCGAACCATAGTCTTTGCAAGGAAGTCATTTTTTTCTCGAAGAGCTTTATTAAATTCATCATTGTCGCAGTCATAGAACCAACCATTGCAACGCCATTTGATTTCTCTTTTGCGTTTCTCCTTCATCCTCGCCTGACCTAGACGACATTAAAAGGAAACCCAGCCACCATAGCGATGATTCTGACGAGATCGAAACACGACAAGATGACGACAAGGGCACTACACCGTGGCGGACAACAATGATTCCAACGAAGACCGACCACCATGACACAGGTTCCTTCCATATTCAAAATTTCAAGTCCTAATTTTTGATATACAACCCTAACTCCCAAATTCGCTAACCTTAATTTTGATTTCCCCAATTGGAGTTTAAGGTGATGTTGTACGTGTGAATCACTGTTGTATTTTCGAGTTCCACCAATTGGACAAATTGTGGTTGATGTAATTCCAACAGTAAGATTTTCATAGTTGCTGGCGTGCGTAATTGGATTCCTTCGACGTAATTGCTAGACAATTTGTAGGTTTTGTATAGCAATCATCCAATTCATGTAATTAATTGTTGCCTTCTGTAATTGAGTCAATTGTTGTAATTAAAATGATGTTTTTTGTTGTTTTTTTGTGTTGTTTATGCCATAAAAAACATATATGGCATTCTTCAGCCTTCGTAAAAGATTGACATACTAGATGAAAAGAAGCATAGTAAGGTCATTTTTTTACTACAAAAAGAAGATAAATGTTTCAGGTAATGAGATGACAAAAGATGAAATAAATACCATTTTTTTTTAATTATTGGTATAAGTTTATACACGGTGAACCAATTAAATTTTAAAAAATAATTCTTATAAAAAATTAATAGTATTAGTTTACATGATAGTTTAGGATTATGTACTTAAAAAATCTTAAAAGATAAGCGATGGATTTTAGTTAAATTAATTGTGAATAATAGTCGTAATCAGACAAAAAAAAATTAGGTGATCAAAGGAACCTCTTTAACTTTGTTTTTCTTAATTTTATGGATCCAGTTGGAACTCTTCAGCTTGTTTTTGACCAATCATATTTAATTTAACATGTTAGATGATGACAGGACAAGTATACCTACAACCTTTTTTAAATTTATCGATGAATGGATATTACGTTAATATTTGTTTCTACAATGTCTTAATTTTTTTTATGTTAATACATTCATTTAAATCTTAAATTGTCGAGTTGTTTGTTATTGTTTTTAGAGTGCTTTTTAGGTTGCTATTTGTGTGATATTTTACTGAGTTATGTCATTATGTTTTTTTTGTCTTCGGATTTAGTGAACCTGGGTGGTTACTAAGATATAATGGATAAGTCAAATAATAATCCTACTCCAAATATTTTTAATGAAACTGAGAATGATGATGCAGTTGAAGAGGATATGGATGAGAATGTTAAACTTAAAGATTTCTCTTCTAAGAAAAATGAAAAGTCAACAACTTTCGAAATGTTGGAAATATTTTACTAGGATTGGGGTTGGTGATGATGCAAAAGAAAGGGCAAGGTAGAATGGCTGCAACAAAAAATACATTATTGGTGGACAAAAGTATGGCACTTCTCGTTTGAAACATCACATTGAGAGATGTAATAAACTTAAATTTGGAGATGTGAGGCATATAATAGTAGACGAGCAAGAAAAGTTAAAAGCTAGAAGAATAGATCCAATGGTTTCCCGTGAGCTGTGTGCCAATATAATCCAAAGCAGTTTACCATTCAACTTTGTTGAGTATGAAGTGCTTAGAACTTGGATTAATTATCTGAATCCTGATGCATGTTTGGTTTCTAGAAATATGATAAAGAGGGATGTTTTGAAAATACATATGAAAGAAAAAAACATGCTAAAGGAAGAATTTAGGAAAATCAAAAATAGGATGTTTTTTGACATTTGACTTGTGGACTTCTTTAACTGGTGAAGGTTATATTGCTTTGACAGCACATTACGTTGACACAAATAGGAAATAGTTTAGTAAAATTTTGAACTTTTGCCACTTCCCTGCACCTCATATGAGATTTGAGTTGTTAAAGAAAATAAATGGATTCTTAATGACTAGGAAATTGAGAAAAGAATATTTTATTTGACTTTGGATAATGCATCTACTAATGATGTTCTAATTAAAACTTTAAAAAGTGAGCTTCTTTTGCAAAAATTTTTGGTTTGTTATGGTGAATTTTTGCATGTGCATTATTGTGCACACATTTTAAACTTGATTGTGCAAGAAGGATTGAAAGCCCTTGGTGATTCTTTAGATCATATTAGGGAGAGCATAAAGTATGTTAGGGGTTCTAAAAGTAGGATGATGAAGTTTAAACAATGTGTTGAAAAAATAGGGGACATTGATGTCAAGACTGCTTTGTGTATAGATGTTCCTACAAGGTGGAACTCTACTTTTTTTATGCTTGAAAGTGACCTAAAATATCAATGTGTGTTTGCAAGTTTGCACTTAGTTGATGAGAATTATAAATACTATTTGTTTGAGGAGAAATGGAGAAGAGTTAAAAAAGTTGTGTTTTCTTGTTACCCTTTTATGAGATCACTAATTTAATATTTGCCACAAGTTATCCTACATCAAACTTGTACTTTTTACAAGTATGGAACATCCAAACCCTTTTAATGGAAACTTTAAAAGATGAAGATCAAGTTATCAGAGATATGACCGAAAGAATGATGGTAAAGTTTGATAAATATTGGGATGAATATAGCATTGTCCTTGCATTTAAGGCAATTTTAGACCCAAGGATGAAGTTGCACACATTGGGATATTGCTATATGAAGATAGACCCTCTTACTTGGTAAGTAAAGTTAGAGAGGATGAAAGAAAAATTGTACAAGCTTTTCTCTGAATATTGTTCCAAGAATGACACTTCCCCTCTCCTAAAGCGTAAGCATACTGATTTTTTGTCGTCATCCTCATTTGATTCTATCAGGTCAAACTCTCTTCATGTAAGTCATATAATCATATCAATTTGTACTAATTTAATTACTATTATATATATATATATATATAAATTAAATTATGATTTTGGTTTTTATGTTATGAATTAAAAGAATGCAAGCTTCGGGCTTCTATTAATATGGGATGGAACCAATTTGATATATACTTGGATAAGCCAACATTGAATGTTGATATTACTAAACGTATGAATGCTCTTGAATGGTGGAAGAGTAATAGTCAATGTTTCTCAGATTTGTCAATCATGGCTCGAGACTTGCTAAGTATCTCAATTACTATAGTTGCATCTAAATCTGCTTTCAACATTGGTTCAAGGATTTTGAATAAGTATAGAAGTCGTCTATTGTCAAAACATGTAGAAGCAATAATTTGTACTTGCAGTAGGAAGCATGGGTTTCATGAATACGGTATTTTTCTAATTTAAATTCTAACATAATATTTTCATAAACAATCTTTTATATTCTAACTTGGTTTTTTTTTTTTCAATTCCATTCCATATGTTATTTTAAGATGATGATGCTGATTAAGATGGAAGAGTGGAGGAGAGTTCTTCTAAGGGTGAATCTAATAACCCTGAAAAAGGAATTGATGAAGATTGAAGGTATTTTAATCATGCTTTGTGTAACCATTGTGTTTTTCTTTACATCCAGCCATAGATTAAATTTATAATGAATTATATTGGCTGCAGCAGGTTGCACAACAAATTGACGTGTTGTTTGAGCTTCAAGTTAGGCCATTTAAAGGACTATGATTTGGACTTTGATCATTTCAAATGTTGATTTCCTTGTGTTGTATTTTGATCATTTCCATATTCTACTGCACATTTTCTGTATTGAATATTCCTGTTGGACTTTGTGTTTTCTTACTTTGTATCTGGTGCACAATTTCCTTTGGCTTTGTAATTTCCAAGTTTGAATTATCTTGGTGTTTCTGGGTTTATATCTTGTGCACATTTTATGGTCTGATATGCGTACCAAGTAGTGATGTTTGGGTGTCATAGTATTTTTATTTGGTGTTCATTTTACTTATCATGTTGTGGTGCTTGTAAAGGTCATGGTTTGCATTTCCTTTATGCTTTCATACTGTTTGGGTACAGTCACAAGTGTGGATTATTAGGCTTTTTTCATGTTGATTGATGGTGCAACCATATCATTTACGTAATAGTTTGATCTTATAATGGGATAGGTTTTTCACGTTAATGTACCTAATTTTCATGTTACCTTTCATTGTATTACACTACTGGTATTTGTTCATCCAATTATAGCTAGGAATGGTTATGAAAGAATTCAATCATTGTTGGAAATTTGGGTCTACATCAAAATTAAAAAAATCAAAGCTGACGGGTCAGCTCGCCAGCCCAAGGGTCAGCCAACTTGTAGGCTGGGTTAAATAATTTAGCCCATTTTCATTCAGTGGGCCAAAACGGACCAGATTGGCCCATATTGACATCCCTACATAAAACATGTTCACACACCAAAGCACAAATTCCATTTTTTTTTTCACCAAGTACAACACGTTCTTCTCATATCCAAGACCAAGCAATCATATAAACAAAAAAAAAAAAACATAGATGTCTGGTGTAGTTCTCCTTACCTAGAATTCGACATACAATGTAGTTGTCCCAACTCTTCCCCTTCCAAGGTGCACCACGAATTTACCACAAAAAATTACATACAATTTTAACTTTTTTCTCTAGCTAGGATTTGAACACCCAATGAACACCCAATCCGCAAGACCCAAACAACTCTCCAAACCATATCAACCATCACATTTTCTTATCAATCAACACACACATTAACTTTTCAATAGCATCCACACACTAGTGAAGATTTGACATTTTACTATGCCTTATAGACCTCGGTTATAGCGGAACCGAAGCCTATAAAGAGGTGGTGGCATTTTTACAATTTCGTCCAACTATATTGCCTCAGGTCTGTGCAAAACTGGTGCAGTAAGAGGTTTTAGGCCTCGGTTTCAAAAGAACCGAAGCCTATAAGACAACCTAGTAACCAAAATTTCAAAACTACCATCAGCGTCAGCACTTTTAGATTCGGGTGTTTCTGGACTGAGGCAATATGAAGAGGCTTTAGGCCTCGGTTAAAAAAGAACCAAGGCCTATAAGCTAGCCCAATAACCCTAACTAACCCTAATTTCAAAAATCTCACCAACGCTGTCACCTTTGGCTTCGGGTCTTTATTGACCGAGGCCATAAAGGGACTTTAGGCCTAGATTATTAATTAAACCGAGGCCATATGCCCTATTTAGGTTCCCAAATTTGCGATTTCGCACTATTCACCTTCGTCCTTGCGCAAACACCATGGGTCTGAGCATCGCGGTGGGTTGCTCATTCACTGCTGGTGAAGGTTTGGTCACGACAGCGTTTGCCGACGATCTCGAAGGCGAGGACGAGCACAACAGTGCTAATGGTGGTGCGAACGAAGTACCCCTATGGCTTCGAGTCTTTAGAGAACCGGGGCAAAAAAGTACCCCTATGGCTTTAGTTGACACCCGAGGCCAAAAGCCACCCTTTTTTGCCTCGCCCCAATATGCCTCGGTTTTGAACACCCAATGAACACCCAATCCGCAAGACCCAAACAACTCTCCAAACCATATCAACCATCACATTTTCTTATCAATCAACACACACATTAACTTTTCAATAGCATCCACACACTAGTGAAGATTTGACATTTTACTATGCCTTATAGACCTCGGTTATAGCGGAACCGAAGCCTATAAAGAGGTGGTGGCATTTTTACAATTTCGTCCAACTATATTGCCTCAGGTCTGTGCAAAACTGGTGCAGTAAGAGGTTTTAGGCCTCGGTTTCAAAAGAACCGAAGCCTATAAGACAACCTAGTAACCAAAATTTCAAAACTACCATCAGCGTCAGCACTTTTAGATTCGGGTGTTTCTGGACTGAGGCAATATGAAGAGGCTTTAGGCCTCGGTTAAAAAAGAACCAAGGCCTATAAGCTAGCCCAATAACCCTAACTAACCCTAATTTCAAAAATCTCACCAACGCTGTCACCTTTGGCTTCGGGTCTTTATTGACCGAGGCCATAAAGGGACTTTAGGCCTAGATTATTAATTAAACCGAGGCCATATGCCCTATTTAGGTTCCCAAATTTGCGATTTCGCACTATTCACCTTCGTCCTTGCGCAAACACCATGGGTCTGAGCATCGCGGTGGGTTGCTCATTCACTGCTGGTGAAGGTTTGGTCACGACAGCGTTTGCCGACGATCTCGAAGGCGAGGACGAGCACAACAGTGCTAATGGTGGTGCGAACGAAGTACCCCTATGGCTTCGAGTCTTTAGAGAACCGGGGCAAAAAAGTACCCCTATGGCTTTAGTTGACACCCGAGGCCAAAAGCCACCCTTTTTTGCCTCGCCCCAATATGCCTCGGTTCTCGAATCGGGACAAAATATCAAAAACAACCGGGGCCAAAAGTCATTACTGCACTGGTGACACATTCCATGCATTCAAGAAAAAAAAAACAAATAAATTCTAGTCATGCCAAATAAAATATGGGCCAACACTACATATAAGTTATCTACCCAAGACACACATAAACACCCCCACATGATAATAAAACAATATATTACGAAAAATACTTGTTCCAAATACACATATTAGGAATCAAACCCCTAACCACCAACTCATGACTAAGGCTTTAGCCAATTATGCTACTCTTCATTTTTGTTATGATTTTCTGTATTAATGCAATTAATATTCATCGCGTCTAATTATCACCTTAGAAACATAATTATTTTCCTAGGTCGTCCATTCTTCCCAACACGAAAATTTTTCATCCTCGAAAATTTGTACTTACCATGAACATATATGGATATATCTTCTTCATGTTGTCTTCCAACTCTCAAATAATCTTTTAGCATTCACTCAATTATTCATATACCTAACTTTTTATGACCTCAAGAATCCTTTCAGTTCCTCCTAAATTTCCTGATAAATGTAACAAAATATTATCATCCATAATTGAGCATAAAATGACATTTGACCACACATTTCCTTTCTTACATCAATAATCAAACATCTTAAAATTGCAATTACCTAAAAAATTGCACAAAGATTAAATCTTAAAATTCCATCCATTAAAACTCAATCTCCTAGACCTATTTCACAATTTATCAAATTCATTAACAAAATATATTATTACAACTTACAAAATATAAACACATAATCATAACTTAGTCCAATATCCTTTCATAATTTCATTAATCTTAGCTTCCAATATTAACCATCAAATTCACTAAATCCATAAATATGTATAGGCGATAAAAATTTTCTCCATCTATACCAAATATTTATCCACAAACACATTTATCAAATTGCTATGGACTCATTAATCAAAACTTGGTTCTATTGCACCGTATCACAACTTCATACACTTGAAATAACTTCCCTACACCTCCAATTGTCACATAACGTCTAAAAAAATCTCAACACCTTGCAAATTCAATTCCCTTAGCATCTCATCCAAACAATACAAAAACTGTAAATATTTTTCTAGCAAAAGAATTTCCAAAACCGCAAATTGATCAATTTTTTATAAGATACAAACATATATATAAATACTACTGCATATAACTTTTATTAGAAAAATAATAATAATAATAACAGTGTTTTAGATTGTACACATCATATATATTGCTATTAGTATTTAAAAACAAAACCCACCACCAACATCTAATCACTAGAAGATAAATAATTTTTAGCGTGCAGTTATATTAAAATGCCGTTATCTTAAAAGAATTTTAAAAAGTAAAAAACATTTATTGTCAGTTTTAAAATGCCAGTATATTTTAGCTTAAATTTTGAATTTGTTATTTTTAAAATAGGCGGTATTATGCGTCTAAATCGGTTTTTTCGCGCCTGTTCATTTCTTCTTATCAACCATCTTCTGTTTCGTGAAGAAGTATCTTCCAAGTCTATGGAAGTCATTCATCTTTTTTTCTTCTTGTAATTCCTTTTTTCTAAGCATTTTTTTCGTTCCGTAAGTTGTTTGTTTCTTCTGTACATTTTTTTTCTTCGATTCAAATTTGATTTTCATTCGATTGCTTATTTTTTCTTCTCATAAACCCTAATTTCTATTACCGATATGCATGTTTTTTTATAGTTTCGGTGCAAAGCTCATTAAAACTGCAGGTGATGAAGGTTAGAAGCACCGTGATGCTTGAGCAGAGAGTGATTCTGCTATTGTTGATTTGCTGAAGAATTTTCATTGTTGATTGAGCATGCATAATTTTGCAGAGATGGAGAAAATATGGCATGTACCTGCTTACTTTGTTAGAATGCCATTGCCCTCTAATTTTTTTAGAGGAAAGAATGCTTGGTTCCTCCACCAGATGGATATAAGCCTCCAATCAGATGGCCAAAGAGCAGAGATGAGTGTTGATACAGGTATAATTTTATATATGCTTTATGATTTCCCCCCTTGAATCTTGATTAGTGTTCAGTATGTATACATTATTTGTGCTTTGGTTCACTTTCTCTTGCTTGCCAAATTGTAAGACATTAGGGTCCATTTGCTAGGAAAGAAAAAGATTGGTCGGGAATGATGTGAATAGAAATAGGAAAAATAATGGTTGTTAAAAACAGAATAAAAATATCAAAGAAGAAGCAAAACATAAATAATTAAGTGAAAATAATTAATGGAGCACACTTTATTTTTTGTTTCTCTTTTCATTCCATTTTGCATCACATGGAATAACTAGGGAAAAGGACTAGCTTAAGCAATGAAATAGTAGAAAAATATCCTAAGCGGCTGGAAGACCACAAATCTAGCATAAACAAAGAAGAATATGAACGTTACGCACACCAATATGAATTGATACAAAACCTTAATGAAGTTTACGATAATGATTCCGGAAACTTTAGCAAGATTGTCGAGCTCATGCACAAAATGCAAGAATGTTGACAAACACCAAATGAAATCGTCCAGGAGCTTGTTCCTGATTTCTATTTAGCTAGTTTTGACCAGATGTAAGTTCCCTTGGTTATGTGTTGGTTTTTTTTATCACAATATACACTTGTAGAATTAATCATTTTTTACTTTTATTTTTTTTAAATAAGACCCTCGTGAAAATTTGCATGGATTATTTTTGTGTGCTCCACTGATGTGAACATTTTCTCCTGCAAATCTCCAAAGATGCTTGAAGGTCAGCAAAATTGTTGCATAATGTGAAGCTATTTCTTGCCATTTACCAATTCTATTTGATGGTTGACAGGTTTTTAGGAATATTTGATTTTCACTTGTCAGAATAAGATAGTTTTATGTGCTACAATGTTTTCCCCTACTCACGACAAGGTTACGAGGAAACCACAATTAAAGTCTACTTTTAAGGTTCTATATGACAAAGGCACGTTTATCAATATTTTATGCTGGAAATTATATTACAAGTTGTTAGTTGCAAACAAAATTTGCTTTCTGATTTGTTGAGATTCATTTCCTACATAATGAGTAATGACAAGCTATTTGCAAGGCTGAAAAGCACCAATAGATTACTAGATTTATAGGTAAAATACACGAATTGTTGTTTTTGTAAAGGACTTACTAGTAAATGATGCCATAAGTATAATAGAAGTTGCAAGCTGAGAAGATTGGAGAAAAATCTACTGTAGAAAAGCTTTGAATCACTAACTTAATGATAGGATATTATGATATTAAAATACACATGCCGTGAGGACACATGATACCCTATGTTATTACCATAGAGGCTTAAGCCACAACCTTCTAATAACTACCAAGCTCATTAGATCATCATAATTAATTAACACAAGTGAAAGGTGCCACCTTTAACATTCGTTCATGGGCAGAAGGTATATGCAATGGTTAGGGGTTAGAATAATCATATTGGCTTAACTTTTCACATCCAAGACATGCACAAAAAGATTGATTGTATAGAGAAATAACTGAGTTGGTCCCCTATTTGGTTTTCCAAACTTGACAAGTAAGAAACCCCGGAGAATTCTAACATTTTTATCCTAATCCAAGGCAAGTTAGACACAAGAAAACAAGGCATGTAAACAGACCAAAACATAAACTAGTCAGTCATCATAATTGGTCATTGATGGACATTAAAAGTAAAAGCCTAAACCTGGGGCGTGAATTAGGTTGAAGAATACAGGGCAGAATCCATAAAGTCTCAAGGGTAAAAAAATTCAAATTACCTCGATATGTTATTACTTCTTCACCATTATAGAAAACCTTAAAGTTTCTAATTTGAGAATTACAACAACTGGGATCTTCTCTATTCTTTTTCTATTTTCTATTTTCTAGTTTTATTTTCTTTTTATCCACTATATGTGTGTGTGCATGCATCTAGCTAGCAAGGCTAGTGCATTTATCTGTTGCTCCTTTATTAGGCATGTATTAGCGAGATGAAAATGAACATAACGGATTACATAGGAGTGTCTGAAAAGGAAATGGAACTATGTTTTCATCAAAAGTGCCGAAGTACATTAAAATAGAAACCTGGTGGGTTTAGAAAGATGAAAGATACAACTGAACTAAAACAGGTTTATCTAGTGATGGACCAAATATATGTTTCTTCCCTTGAAATCATTAAAAAAAGTATGCATGTGAGAGGTATATTTCTCGAAACTGGTCTTGCATATCTGTTTTATTACATATATATGGAGCTTCCACGTAGGATCCCAAGAACCTTCTATTTTGTGTCGTGTATGGTGGTGGGAATTGATGTATTATTAGTTAGGTGTACCTCAACTGTTCAAAAGGGGAAACTTAATTAGAGATATATCATAATTACTAATTAATAACTGACTTTATAATTGAGAATGAAATAGTGAATAGTTCTTTTGTTTGTTCTTGAATCTTGATTTGGCATTTCAGGGACAGAGCATAGGAGGGACATATCTAAAGTTAGCAAATTGCCATTTGAAGGTATTATCTATAATGGAAGCTGAGTAGCTAAATGAAACATGACCACCGTCGTTGTAATACTTATATGACTTATCCCTGATTGGACTTTAGAAAAATTACATCCATATTGGCATCCTTTTGATGATTTGAATTAATTGATTTGATTGCATCTTGTTGTAGGATTGATGATTTGATATTGATTACAATGTAGATAAACACCGTTAAAATAGATTTTAGTTTTTTTTTTGAAAGAAGTTATAATTTTACCGGCAGTTACAACTATTAATATATTTTTGAACTTAGTGACGGTTACAACTGCCTGCCGTTAATTTTCTTAAATTTTCAAACTTGCTGGCGGTTACAACTACCTCTAAATTTTAAAACTCTTAAACTTATTGACGATTACAACTGCTTCTAAATTTTAAAATTCTTGAACTTGCTGACGGTTACAACTGCCTCTAAATTTTAAAATTTTTGAATTTATTGGCGGTTACAACTACTGTTAAGTATTTAATATAAATTTTTAAAGTTAACTTAGAGACGATTAAAATCGACTCTAATAATTTTAGTGACGATTATTCTAGCGGCTATAAAAAACTGATATTATAATGTTGTTGTGATGCCAAATTCTGCGACAGTTAATTAATTGTTGAAAAAGAAAATAGTGGCGGATCAAACCGTCACTAAATATTATATTAGACTGACGCTAAAATTTAAAATTTTTGTAGTGAATAAACATTTTCACACATAGATGTATATGAAACTAAAACTGTAAATGAATAACCATCAATCAAAATAATTCATATTTATATATTTATATATTTATATATTTATATATTTATATATTTATATATTTATATATTTATATATATATAATAATACCAAATATTAACAAAATAATAATAATAATAATAATACAAAATATTAACAACATATTATATTTTGAAACATATAGACAATCAATCACGTTTAGAAAAAAACCAACCACTCACGCATGCTAAAAGCTTTATCCCAATAAAACACCCAAAAAAATCACTATAACAAACCATTTTAACTTTATCCATATAAAACATAATTACATAATTTAACCCAAATAAAACTATACCAATTCATGAATTTAATCTTAATAATTTAACTCTGTTTCTAGAAGAAAAAAATAACCCCTTGGTTTATCGTATCATAACTACCTCATTCTTACATTACCTTTGCAGCGGGAAACTACTAAACGTTATCCTATAATTGTCAAACCAAACATTAACCATTGTCACTATACGATAAACAGAACATCTGAAAAAGGCCACCAGTCAAAGAATAACAGTATTTTAAATACTTTAAACATTATCTACAATAATATATAAAAAAAACAATATATAAAAAGATTTTCTGTTTTGTATCCACACTTTATAATATCAGTTTATTTTTAATTATTTAAAAAATTAATTATTTTATAAATAATTTATTTTTAATCGTAATTTTAAAAATCTCTTTTATCTTAAATCATTATTATAACAAAAATTTTGTATATATATATTTTTTTAATTTTATATTTAACAATTATTTTAAAAATTAATTATATATTTATTATCTTAATTTAAATTTTTTGAAAACTAAAAAATACGAACAAACAAACTTATGTATTTGCTAATATATTATAATAATTTTAAAACTACAAATAGCAAACCTCAGCCACAAAGTCTCGTTTTCTATTAATATTTGACCCTTGAGTACGCACGTGTCTTTTTTTTCTTTAATTTTATGTTAAGAAAAATAATTAAATTTTATTATATTTAAAAAGTTTATTTATTTATTTATTTTTATTTTAGTAGAAATTAATATAATATTTTTAATATTTATATATATAATTTATTTATATAAAATAATTAAGTATTACAATTTTAGTAGAAAATTTAATAATATAAAAAAATAATTAATTATGAGTATTTTTTATGTAACAAATAAACTAAAATTATTTTAATATTGATTTTATTATGTTAAAATAATACATTATTAAAAGTATATCTAATAATACGAATAATAATAATAATATAAAATTAGTAATAAAATTTAAAAATAATATTTGAATATAATTTTTTTTTAAATTATAAAATTGACCCAGTAATTAATAATTAATGTGTAGGAACAATATTGTTATACGATTAAAATTACCATTAAACTTTTATGTTATATACTATATTAAAATCGAATGCATATTTTGTAATAAAATCCTCTCCAAAATAAATGTAACACGTTGATGTTAAAGTTTTAAAATAGAAGTATATGTTAAAACACACAAAAAATATCAATGTCCATATCAAATCAAATAAAAAGAAAATGAAATTAAACTTAAAATATTGTAAATAAAAGTAACATGTATATAATAAATAGTGAAATGTAATTCATATTAAAAACTTAAAGTAACATTAATACATGAATTTGAGATTAAAATATTTAAACAAAAATAAGTGAAGATGTCATCATCAATGTAGATATCGATACTATCATAATTAATTATTGTTGTAAATGTATGATTTTTTTGTTTTGTTTGGAATTATGCATTTGGATTTTTTTTGTATGTTAAATTATAAGATTGCTAATTAATTAGTGATGAGTAGTAAACATTTGAGTTATATATTATATTAATAA
This sequence comes from Vigna unguiculata, assembly GCF_037176805.1. Taxonomy (NCBI): domain Eukaryota; kingdom Viridiplantae; phylum Streptophyta; class Magnoliopsida; order Fabales; family Fabaceae; genus Vigna; species Vigna unguiculata. The sequence goes on from NC_140802.1 coordinate 31,203,343, forward strand.
TAGAGTAATTAATTAATATTTAAATATTATATTAATACAGTATATTTATCATGCATTTAACTGAAAAATTAAATTCAATGATTGTTTTTATTTGTTTAGTTATGAGGAGTTATAAATGTATTATTTAGATATAGATTTGAGTTAATTAAGAATAATTATTTTATATTAACAAAAGTGTTATGAATTAATGAATTAATGATTGTCCATTGATTTGATACATTTACTTTATATGATTGATACTCATATGATTTATTATTCTTTATGTAAATATTCTTTATGTAAATATTTGTATTGACTACGTTGATTTGTTTCCTTTATGGAATATCTATAGATAGGACTCTTCCTATCAATAATAAGACACATATGATTTGCTCCCTATTCTCTTATTATCTTATCTATTCTCTATTGTTTCTTCTCTTCTATATTATCTATTGTTCTTTCTGTTATCCGCTTTATTTTATAACACGTTATTAGCACGATGCTTCAACCAATTGAGGACTGGTGGAAGTTGTTTCTCTCTAACGACAGTGCTTTGCGTGTCTCAATCTAGGTTCTTTCTAATCCTTTTTCAATTTATAATTTTACCTCATATTCTTCCTCTTGTGATAAGAATTCTTTGACTTTATCAATTTTCATCTCCATCTTATTATTTTTATTTTTATTATGACAGTGATTATTATTATTATTTTGATGATTATTATTATTAATATTATTATTTTATGTGATAGTTCTAAACACGCAAAACGTTTCTTATATCGGATTTTAAATGTTGAAATACATTTAGATGCAATGGATATTGGGATACCATTAAATAAAGAATTAAAGCCTCTAAGCAACTAATTTGCTCATGAGACAAAAATATTGTGAAAAGAGATTTCACAAATATTATGAATCTATTTCATGCCTATGTATGGCTGGCTGGACAAAACAATAAAGCTTTTGATGAAAAATCATGAGATCCGCCTAATCTGCTCCATTCCCAGAAGTGAATGCAACAATAAATATTATGAATTTATTTCATGCCTTTGTATGGCTGAACAAAGCAATGAGCTTTTGATAGAAAATCATGAAACATGTCCAAATTGGTTATGCTCCATTCCCAGAAGTGAATGCAGCAACATTTGATTTATATTTTCATGATCGTGATAGTGATATTGATTATGGACATGGTTATAAAGAAAATTTTAAAGCCACATTTTGTCACCAAAAGTGACACAATAATGTGAAAAAGGAAAAAGGAAAAAATGTGAAAATATTGACAAAAAGATGAAAGTATATATTATCATTACGTGGTAAAGGTCATTTGAGTTGTACTCATTGTACACCAAAGCATCTTACAAATAATGAGAAGAACATAGAAACACACTTTGCTTATGAAGATGGTGATTCTGATTATGGCCATATGGATAATACTCATCTTGATATTATTATTTTCTTTGCTAAAACAAATGGAAACATTGATCACCTCATTGATTATGAGAGTGTTAAAAAAATCATATTGATATTTACGTTTATATGAAGAACGAATGTTGGCACTAGTACCAAAGGTTATGTGTCTTATTTATAGTACTACAAATATTGATAATCATATTACTACAAATATATTTACGTTTATATGAAAAACGAATGTTTGCACTAGTACCAAAAGATATGTGTCTTATTGATAGTGCAACAACTTATACAATTCTCAAGAGTAATAAATTTTTCTCTTGTTTGATAATGCGAGACATCAATGTTAGTATTATTTATAGTACTACAAATATATTTGAAGACTCTAGAAGAGCTATTATACTTCTACCAAGAAGTTGAATAGAAACTTATTAAGTTTCAATGATATTTGTCTAAATGGATATTATTGAGACAAACAATGAAAAAACTATGAAATATCTTTATATCTCTCTGATTGAGTTGAAAAAGAAAGTGTGTTGGAGAAATGATCAACATTCTCTTATAGTTTGTACTACAAGTTTATTAGTACAACTAAAATGCATGTCATGGTAAACTGGAAGTTTACAAATCAAAATAATTGCCTTGTTTGACATGATCAATTATTATGATGCGAAAAAAAAGGTTGAAAAACTCATGTAGACATGTTTGAAGCGTGATAGACCTATTGGTTCCAAATATAAAAACTCTTGAATGAGAAAGGGAGCTAAAATGCAAAATGACCTAATCGAAAAGGTTAAAATCCCAAAAGATTCATTTGCCATAATTAATGGTTCGGTTCCATAAGAACCTCAGGTACCTGAAATTGTTGAAAATGATGAGATCTCAATAAATTATATCATCAATCATATAATATGGAACTAAAATGAAGTTAACATTGACGAAACTTTTACTTATAACATAGCGATGAATGCTATGAATGACAATGAGGATCAATAAGCAATGATCATTGAAGATTGTCGGTAAAGAAAAGATTGGCCAAAAATGAAAATATGCAAAGAAGCATAATTATATTTGTTTGCTAAACGAAAGGTTTTTGAACATATAGTTCGCACACCTAAAGTTATGAAACCCGTTGGGTACATATGGATTTTTGCGCAAAAATCAAATTAAAAATGATGAAATTGTTAGATACAAAGCATAATTGGTTGCTCAAGGTTGTTCACAAAACCTTGTATTGATTAGTGAAAAAACATGTTCACTAGTATTGGATGCAACAACATTGCAATATTCATTATCCTAGTTGCACAACAAGGTTTGCATTTACATCTAATGGATGATGTTACAACCTATTCGTACGGTTCTTTTGAGAATCATATTTATTTGAAAATCCCTGAAGGATTTTATTTGTCCAACAAGACAAACTCTAAAGAGGGTTATTCAATAAAATTGAACATGCTCTTTTATTGATTAAAGAAATCAAGACGTGTGTGGCATAACCGTCTTATTGAGTACTTATTAAAAGAAGGATATAAAAATGATCCTATTTGTTCTTGTATTTATATGAAAAGATTCAAATAATGAATTTGCCATAATTATTGTTTATGTAGATGACATAAACATCGTTGGAATTCCTAATGAGCTCACAAAGGCAATTGATTACTCAAAGAAATAATTTGAGATGAATGATCTTTGAAGGGCAAAGTCTTATTTGAAATTAGAAATTGAGTATTTAAATAAAGATGTTTTTATACGTCAAGAAGCTTATATAATTAAGGTGCTTAAAATGTTCTAAATGGACAAGTCATGTCCATTATGCACTCCAATAGTTGTGAGGTCGTTAGATGTTGATAAAGACTCTTCTTAGACCTCAAGAAAATGATGAAGATCTTCTTGGTCTAGAAGCACAATATCTTAGTGTCATAGAAACACTAATGTATCTTGCGAATTATACTCGATCTAATATTGCATTTGCTATAAATTTGTTAAGCAAGATATAGTTCTTCAACTACAAGAAGAAAATGGTTTGGAGTAAAACATATACTTCGTTACTTTAAGGGTACTACGAATATGAGCTTATTCCATCCAAATGATTCAGATTCAGACCAATGGGTTATGGATATGCATGTTATTTTACATATTCTTACAATGTCACAATGGTTGATCACAAACAAGATGTTTGTACACATGTGGTAGCACGATGGTTTCATGAAGGTATATGAAACAAACCATAGTAGCAACATCGTCTAATCATACAAAATTACGAGGAAAGTTGTGAATATGTTTGGTTAAGGTTTATAATTCAACATGTGCAAGAAACTTGTGACTAACCCCGAGAAAGATGGAATCAACAACCATATATGAAGACAATAGTGTATTGTTCAATTGAAAGGATGATATAGATATCCAAAAATTCGTTCATCTGAAAATATGACAAGTCTATTTGTAAAGTTTTTGCCAAGAAAAACTTTTGAGCAAATGACTCACAAATTCGGACTCTGTCACCTTAATTATGTAAATTTACATGAGGGAGAGAAATAGAATATGTGATGAACAATATTGTATTAAAGAATACAGAATGTTGTACTCTTTTTCCTTCACTAGGTTTTTTTATCCCAAAGGGTTTTTCTAGTAAGGTTTTAACGAGGCACATTCTTTATCAATTGACACTCAAGGGGGAGTATTATGAATTAATGATTGTCCATTGATTTGATACATTTACTCATATGATTCATTACTCTTTATGATAAATATTTGTATTAACTAAGTTGATTTGTTTCCTTTATGGATTACATATTATATCTATAAATAGGACTTTTCCTATCAATAATAACACACAAATGAGTTGCTCCCTATTCTCTATTCTCTATTCTCTATTGTTTCTTCTCTTCTCTATTATCTATTATTTATTCTCTCTATTATTCACTTTATTTCATAACAAATTCTACTTTTTATTTTTTTGGAAAATTTAGTTTCTCCCCTCTCTCAAAATTTTGGATTATTTAGGTATATGGATTCACCATTTAATTTATGCACAAGGTATTTTCTAAAATATTACGAAATTAGGTAAAATTGTAAGAGGATATAGAATTTATCATACATGTTAGAGTTGAAGTCCTTTGAAGTATGACAACTTGTATTTTTTTTCAGTGAAGTCTTCAGTTTTTTTTTTGTTTAAATGCGTTTTTAGTTTTTTTTTTTTTTAAAGTAAAGTGGATTTATAATTTTTTATTTTGTTAAATTTTAATGATTTATTTTTTGAGCTATTTGGGCGAGACTTCCTCTATCACAGTTCTTCATTGACAGACTAGCAATTCAATTTTTTTTATTATATAACTTTATGTTTAAAATTAATTTAATTATTTGAATACAGGACAAAGATTATAACAGTAATAAAATTGAATAAAATTTAGATTACTTAATATAACAAATTTAATAGAGTGGGTAAATAAATAATTCAAGTTAATCTCACAATATATTTGGAACCTTTTCGACCACATTACTATCAATTTATAATCCAACTCCACCTATGGATTGTTATTGATCTCCAATGTCTTTACAACGATATGGTAATGATGGTGGAGATGATAAAGATGAAAATTATCAAAATGATACTAATATTGAACAACAATTTATCATGTTAGTTGCACCATCATCACAATCATCTACCGACATAGAGTAACCAAAGACCTAGAAGACAACAAAGATGACATGTGACAGTGATTCATCCCGATAAATATTTATATTGAGATAAGATATTTCATTTTAGTTATTTTATTTTCATTATTTTTAATTTCCTGAAGTTCCTACTAATATTATATCAACTTTTTCTTTGTTTTATTATTTTGTCATGTATTCAATTAATTAAATTAGTTTTAAACACTAAATTAGTTAAATAATAAAAATAAATTATAAAGAAGCTCACAAATAAAAAAATCAAACTGAAGTCTTCATGCATATGACGAATTCACACTTAAAAGAAAAAACATCTAAAATCGTTGATTCTAATACGACTTCAATTGAAACAGAAAAAATAAATTAATTGAAGTCGTCATTGTGAAACTTTCATTAAAAAAAGAATAGAAATTGTAGCACATCATACAACTTTGACAGTATGTTAAAGTCTCCATCTCTTAAGATTTCACCCAATTTCATAATACTTTAAAAAACAGATCCCTTCCCTTTGTCTAAATTAACCAAAATTTTTAATGGGCACATATTTTATTTTGGATTTAATTTTACCTTCCCTCTTTTTCTCATTTATCCTATTTTATTTTTATCCTATTTTTACCTTCCCTCATTTATCCTATACTTACATAATTTTCTTCGTGTCCTACAAAATCAAAGCACCGTCTTTGAATTCATCTATCAGTCACATGAGAAAGTTGATTTAGACTATAACCTATAAAATCTAATAACCCAATTTTATCCTCATTAAAAAATTAGATACCTAAACCCTCACTAAAGACTAGTTTAATGGTTAAAGATTCTTTGTATGGCCGATGCAATTATCCTTGAATTACACTGATTATTTCTTTATACAAAAGTCCATAATTTAGGACTAAAATGGCTTGTCCAATCTTCTTGTGTGCGGTAGTGCGAAACATAGTGTTGAATCATGATCGTACCATCATTACAAAACTACAAAAAAGTTTTACTTTGACTATAGTAGGCCTTCCAATTATCAAAACCCAATGCAAAAATCCAACTATGTAGAAGATATCCTGGTCTGATATCGATGTATATATCCTATTGTCCCACCTGAATTTTTTTACAATTTTAAGTGAGTATAGAAAATAAATGTACCAGTGATAAATTTAGAAGTAGTAATTTATCACTTCATCTTCACTATGAAAAACTAATTAATTATTTCTTACCATGAAGTTAAATCTAAACACACCAAAAACTATGAACAAAAGGTATGCCATTACAAGAAAAATCGATATTACCGGCGGCCAAAATCTGTCGGTAATGGTTAAAATCCGTCGCTAAATCAACATTATCGACGGTCAAAAATCTGTTAGCAAAATGTTTGTCGGTAAAATTTTATCGACGGAAATCATGTTCCGTCGGTAATTATCGACGAAAAAATCTGTCGGTAAATCTGTCAGTAATTACCGACGGAAAAATTCGTCAGTAATTACCGACAGAAAAATCCATCGGTAATTACCGACCGAAAAATCCGTCGGTAATTACTAAAAATCCGTCGGTAAATTTGTTGCACTGTTCATCTTCTTCCTCCTCCCTCTTTCAATTTTTTTTTTTCATTTTTTTTTCGTGGTCGCTGTCGTCGTTGCCGTCGCCGTCACCGTCGTCGCCGCCACCGTCACCATCGTCGCTGCCACCATCGTTGCCGCCACTGTCGCCACCGTCATCTTCTTCTTCCTCTTTCTTCTTCTTCTTCTTCTTCTTCTTCTCCTTGATCTTCATCTTCTCCTTCTTCCTCTTCTTCTTCTTCTTCTCCTCTTTCTCCTTCTTCTTCTTCTCCTTCTCCTTCTTCTTCTCTTTCTCCTTCTTCTTCTCTTTCTCCTTCTTTTTCTTCTTCTTCTCTTCTTCTTTTCCTTCTTTCCTTCTTCTTCTTCTCGTCTTCTTATAAGGAGATTTGGGTGGGAAAATTCCCGTTTCTTTTACCGACGGATAAATTCGTCGGTAAATTCGTCGATAAAAAAAAATTAAATTATCGACAAATTTTAGTTTTTTTTGTAGTGCAAATTTTCAACTTACATTTTTTGTAGTGCATGCATTCTTATATGTTTTCAACTTTTGATTTTTCACTTTCTTCCCATGCGTTGATTAGGAATAACCTCTTCTTAGTGTGCAACTCTAACAACTTTTGATTTTTCACTTTCTTCCCATGCTTTGATTAGGAATAACCTCTTCTTAGTGTGCAACTCTAGCAAGCATCACATTTGAAGATAAATGAGGATAATGACATAATATGTGTTAGGTTACGGCTACAGCTAACACTAAGATGTAAGAGAAAAGGGAGAGAACACTAGTGAAAACGTTCTTTTCTGTCCATCATTCATAACAAAAAACAACCTTAAATAAAGTTGTAATGGGCCAGGTGTGTCCTTGGATTACAAAATCATTTGTTTGTTATATTGGGCTTTCAAACCATAACTAACATAATTGAACGTGATCACTTAAACTAACTTAAATGAAATCCTTCATGAGGTTTCTTATGCTCTCTTGTGGGCCTTGTGGTTATATTGGGTCGCGTTGTATCATTGCCCACCCTTGAAAATTGCACTTTGTCCTCAAAGTGAGGAACGGAAGGAATTTGGGCCAGAATGGTTGTCGTTGGTGAGATGGGTATTGGGCTACGGTTTAGTGTGCGGGGTTGGTCAATGTTCTGGATAGTTGTGGGGTTTCGTGGCTCGAGTGTAACACCCCAATTTTGGGATGTCACGAAAAGTTAGAAAATTATCGTGTTTAGCGAAAAATAATTATCATTGAAAATGTATTATTAAAAATACTTTTAATTTGATTTAAATTACATAGTTCAAAACGTCAATTTGTTTAAAAAATTCAAATAATTGCGAACAAAAGAAAATTACTAGTATCTAATTTAAAACAACTAAATAAATTATAAAACCTCTCGAGTTCATCCCAACCTCTCGTCAATTTACTCCATGCCAAAATTATCTGCAATAGCATCTGCTCTAGTATAACACACACGTTATACGATCATCGCACATACAACAAACACACAAACAAACAAATAGGGGTAAACTAACCATAAACAATGATATATAAAAGAATTTCGTAAATAAAACATGACAAATAATACTCAACATCTCATTCAAGTAACACTTAAGCATTAAGAACACAATCAAACTTTATTTTGAACACACAACCCCAACATCCAAACAACCATATCGAACCAACAAACTATCGCATTCATTTAAAATCCTTAAACATAATAATCATAATCAAGCTTTGGTTTTCCGCGACCTTTTACCCCATAACAACATCTAGTTTCCTAGAAATAGATTGTTCGATGTGTCCCGCTATCGCGACCATACTGTCTCCCTTATTCCTCAAGAAATTATGAGTAAAAATGTCGATTCATCGCACACTAGGAACTATACTCGAAACGAGCCGAAATAAGGCGAAACATCTTTACCCTCCTCATTGCTTCACACAGGTGAAAAAGTATAACACTCAGACCAATCCTCTACCACTGCTTCACATAGGCGAAGAGGATCCCTTTCCACTGCTTCACATAGGCAAAAGAGTCATAAATGGGTCTCTAGGTATGAAAAATCTCAAATAACATTTAATTCCACCAAGATTCTTCAAGCAAGGAAAAACACTCCCCAACATATAACACATGAGAATTACATATTGCCAACAAAGTACTCACGACCACATCATGCCTGGAACATAAAGTTCCATTAAAAATCCATATACTTACCAAACAATACATTCAACAAAGAACTCATCAAGTGTTTTCCAAATTAAAAGAAGCAACAAACAACTAAAGTACTAAGCCACCATTTTAATTCTTTAACCATGCAATTGGAATATTACATGTAACCAAGCAAAAGACATAGCATTAACATTGCAACTATGACTATATAACTCGCGTTCAACCAAATAACCACAACATGATATAAGTCACAGAATAAAGCCAAAGAACACTTCATCCCTTCAAATACCAAAACACATTAAAATATAAGATAATTAGTAAAACCAAATAAAAAGCACCATGTGAAAAGTATGAAAAGGCAAAATGGAATTACATCCCAAAGACTATAAGGAAGGAAAACATGCTTTTAATGTGAATCAAGAAAAAACAAAAGCTATATTACAAAATGTATTTACATAATCCACACTCTAAAAGCCTAAAAAGAAAGTTAAATGAACTTGTGGGGCATGCATGATTGTCACATCAAGGAAAAGTTATCTTAAATGGTAATGAAAGAGAGAAAACAAGGTGGAGTTTGATTGTTTGCACCACCACAAAATATTTAGATGCACCGTGGGTCCCTACATGTACTATGAATTAGTGAAATGTGGAAGAAGAACCAAAACCACACCCCAACGTCCCATCATTGTTTTTATATTTGCCTTGATACATTAAGATATATGGCTCACCAACGAAAACTTTCACTGCACCATACACATGCACACCTCTACGGTTCCTTATGAATGAAAAAGGTGTATCTATGAAAGCTAAAAGCTTTAAAGCAAAGGGTGGTCTTCCTCCCAACCAAATGTTGCACTACACCTATCAACTCATACTCATGCTAAAGGACAACAAAAGCTAAACCAACCACTACAAGCTATTAAAAAAGAAAGAAAAAAGAACCATACCCCGAAACGTGTTATCTTAGGCTAGTGGAAAACACTAATTTACACCTAGAACAAACCATGCAGTTACATAAAAGAAGAATGAGAGATAAAGAAAACAACATATATATATCAATTGCACCCAAAGGCTAAGGAAAGAGAAATTTCATGTGGAACCATGGCCTTCCAACATTCAAATCAATGGAACATTTAAAATGAAGAGCACATGCAAAGCTGCCCATACGTAAAACATGACGACAAAATATATGTGATAAATAAGAAACCAAGCTGCCATAAATAAAAGGTGTCCCATCACATCCACCAGTGCACCAATCAAACCTGAAGTTTGGCTATAAACCAATGAAACACGAGATAAAAAGGAAACTTAAACCCTTGGCAACATCAACACAAATACTGCATGTCCTACCTAATTCATGCCCATGATCCACTTAACTAGCCAAAATTCATGTAAAGCTTGAGAACTTTAAACCCTAATGAGCTAGAAACCTACTGCCATGCATTGCAATCTTCACAAGGATATCTCAAACCAAACCCCATACTTCATACACACCATGGTAAACAACCCCATTGGCTAGGTTCACGGTTAACACAACAAAACTACACTACAAATGGAAAACATATGGTTGTAGTGCCTCAACACGGTTCAAAGAGAACCCACCACACTCATGTACCATTAGAAAGCAAGGGAACATAATAACGAAGAATCAAGATCACTCCAGCATCATGGTATACACATACATCCGAAAAGAACAATAAGAATCATGCATCAAAACACAAAAGAGAAAAGGAATATACAAGTTCATCTTCCTGTACATCCAAAACAATTGATATACCAGGCTAAGGAAAACATGTAAACATATGGCATTCAAACATATATGGTAAGCATTAGACAACACAGAAAACAAAATCAATTTCCCTTACACTACACATGTATGCTTTTCAAGTTTCATTCATCAAAATAAAGACAATAAGACACAAGGTCAAGCTTCAAACAAAACAAAAAGTAAAGTCAGCTTCCCCTACCCCGTGTAACCTCCAACCTACATTCTCTTTCTCCCACAGTCTCTTTCACAATTCCTCTCTTGTCTTTCTCTTTCTCTCGTTTTTTTTTAACTCTTTCAGAAACAAAATAACCTATAGGTTTCCCCTCCTTATCCCACACTCTCCCGTTTATCCAAAACCCTAGCAATTATTTTATCTCTTCCCCTAAAACCATATATGTTAATCTATAATTATTTCATTTTTCTACTCCTAATCTTTTCTGTTAATATTCTATAATTATATATATATATATATATATATATATATATATATATATATATATATATATATATATATAAAGCAAAACATTTTAAGAAGATAAATGTTGCAACAAAATTAACATAAAAAGATAAGAAAAAACGTAAAAGATAGAATGGGAAGAAAAACAAACAAACGAATGTAGCAATAGCATTAACGCTAGAGACGTGACCAACAAAAGGAAGAGAGAGAAAAAAATAATTAAATACACTATCACTTGTACTACCAGGACTCGAAACCAGGTCCTTGCACACCACAACGCCCATCTCCAACCACCAAGCTACACATTATCTCATTAATTTTTACGCACCTCACATTTATAAACACACATATCTACTTAAATATAATATTAATAATTAAATTAAATAAACAATAACTTAAATAATTAAATAATTATTCGCTAAGTCATAATTAATTTAAATAACTCAACAATGTTAATCAAGTCATCAATTATTTTTTCATGAGTTTTTCTTTATTCTAATTTTTCCCGGGTCTTAAATCGAGGGGGTTAGGTGGGGAATTAAATTATGGAACTGTTGGAGTGGGTTGAGGTGGCATGTGTTTATTAGAGAGTGTGGAAGGTGGAGTTAATTGTGGTAGGTGGAAAAGTAGATAATGGGCTAAGGTGGGATGCATGTGGGTTTTGAATGTTCTGGAGAGTTGTAGAGTGGAGGGACTCGAGGGGGTTAGGTGAGCTATTAAAGTGTGGGCCAATTGTTGATGGCCTTCACTTTGTCTGGGTCAGGGGCCACTCCATTAGATGAGATGAGATAGCCCAAGTACCTCACTTGTGTGGTAGCAAAATTGCACTTAGATAACTTTCTAAAAAAATGTTTAGTTGCCAATAACTCTAAAATAACATGTAAATGTTGGAAATGGTCTGCCAAAGTGGGACTGTAGATTAGAATGTCATCAAAAAAACAAGAACAAACCGCCTTAGATGTGGTCTTAGGAGGTCATTAATGGCTGATTGAAAGGTAGAGGGTGCGTTCGACAACCCAAATGGCACAACAATGAATTCATAGTGGCCATCTATAGTGCAAAAGGTTGTCTTGTGAGTGTCTTCGGGGATGACTTTGATTTGATGATACCCTGAATAAAGGTTAATCTTAGTAAAAACTGTAGTCAAACCTAATTCATCAAGCAATTCATCGATGGTGGGAATAGGGAAACAATCACGAATAGTGACGGCATTAAAGGCTCTGTAGTCCACACAAAATCTCCATGTGCTATCTTTTTTGCGGACTAAGAGTACTATGGAGGAAGAAAGGCTAGTACTTGGTTTGATGAAACCTTGTTCAAGCATTTCTAAGATTAATTTGGAAATGGTATCCTTTTGGGAGTGAGGGTAACAATATGGTTTGACATTAATGGGAGGGTTGTTGGACAGAAGAGGGATACAATGGTCGTGAGGTCTGGATGGGGGTGGGTCGTGGGGTGGTTGGAAGATGGCTTGGTGTTTTAAAAGGGTGGCTTGTATTTGGTAAGGTAGGTCATATAAAGGGGAAAATGGGGTTTGTAGGCTTATATCTAATGGGAGTGGTAAAATGGAGGGAGGTTCCATAGATAATAGGTGGATGAAGGCCATGGCATGGGTGGAGAGGAATTGGCAAAATTGGTGATAACTAGCTGGGGTGGCTGAGGTTGTGGTGGTGGCTTAGAGCGTAATGTGTTGGTTGTGGTGAGTGAAAGCGATGCTTGGGATGGAAAAATCAGTTGTCATGGGTCCCAAGGTGCGTAACCATTCAATGCCTAAGACAACATCTGCTCCTTCAATGGGGAGGAGGTAAAAAGGGATGCGAAAGGTAGAGTCCTAGAGGGAGATATTCACTAAAGGGCAAATACCTTGACAATTAATGAAAGCACTGTTGCCTACCATCACTAAAAAGGAAGGTGTTCCTGCAGAGAACAAATAAGAGGTCAGACACAAGAGTCACCTTACCATGTAGTCCGTTATCTCCTCAGTTAGCCTCTTCCCATTCGATAGATGTCGGCTTGAACCCAGGAGGGGTTACCTGCAGAAGAATCTCCGAAGCTCAAGTAAGTCAAAGCTCTCAGGGAGTTAAATCAGCAATTAATGAATGCGTACCTTTAAATGATGGGGTCCACGTGTATTTATAGAACATTAATGACGTTTGACTATCGTATGGGCTGAGCTTTGTCTTGGGCTCCAGCTTGGGCTCCAGCTTGGGCCATGAGTGGGCCTGGTCCTGAAACAGGTCTTAGAGGTCTATTGAAGATAGGGTATTGATGTTGGTTAACTTTCTAGGCAAGTAGTCGGTTTCGGCCGGCTACCTGCCTAGATGACTTGTGCTGGTGGTGTCCGGGTACTAGATGGTAGGTGGTTTTGACGTGTGTACTATTTACTTGATTGAGTTCGGTTAGGTACGGTACAGAAGGGGTAGGTTTAATTGGTAAGTGGAGGTGATTGGCGATTCGAGGTTGCAAGATATTATGGGAACTACTAGAGTCAATAAGTACCGTGACAGGGATTTCTTGTGAGGGTTTGAGTGGAAAGATGAAAATGGACAAGGTCATAGGTGTCTAGTATCGTAGGTGAGTCAATGGATGGATTTGGGTCATGTGGGGTGTCAGGATCATAAAAAAGTAATAAGAATCTAGAGGTAGAACATTTGTGACCAGGGATGAACTTTTCATCACAATTATAGAAGAGCCCTTGGGCTCGACGTTCTTGTAATTGTGTTGGTGTGAGACGTTTAATAGGAAGGGAAGAGAGGGTGGAGTTGGTTGGGGGTGTTCGATTAGGTGTCGAGGTGGAAAGGTTAAAGTGGTTCGTATGAAAGGCTGGGCGGAAGGGTTTAGGTTTAGAGTCACGAAGTTTATCCTCTTGGTAAGGCCAATGGCTTGAGAGATGGAGTAAGGGTTGAGGATGGTGAGTTCTGGTCGAATCTCGGGTTGAAGGCCTGAAAGGAAGCAATTGAGTATGATGTTTGGAGAGAGGCCAATAACGCAATTACAATTTTTTTCAAAGCGAGTTTGGTATTCAATTATATTGTCGTGTTGTTGTTGCTTAAAAAGTTTGGCTTGAAGGTTAGTGTAAGAAGAAGGGCCAAAACGGAGTTAAAGGGAACGGGTGAATGAGGGCCAATCTATGAGGATGTTATTTTGGTGCATCCATTAAAACCAGCTAAGGGCTGGTCCTTTCATATGGAAAGCTACCATGGATAAACGATGTTCGGGAGGTATTTGGTAGAAGGCAAAATATTGGTTGGCTTGGAATAACCAATCTAGGGGTTCACGACCTTCAAAAAAATTGAGCTGAAGGTTAGATGGTCAAATTAGTGGTGGTAGGGGGCAGAAAGAGAATTGTGAAGAGGTTGTGTTGTCATGGTCGTGGAGTAGTGTGCTTGGGCCTGGAATAGGGGGGTATATAAGGAATGGAGGTGGAAGATGAGCCAGGAGGGGTTAAGGATGATACCTGCTCAAGAAGGGCTGATAGGGAGGACTATAGGGATTCTTGTTTGGCTTTTATGGCATCTTGACATTGTTATTGTGACTCTATATGAATTTTGATTGCAGAAAGGCAATCTTGAATGGCATGAAGAATGTCTTCTATTTCTTTAGATTGAGGTTTGGGAGGCACAGAGAAAGCGATGAAAGCACCAATGTTAGGTTACGGCTACAACTAACACTAAGATGTAAGAGAAGGGGGAGAGAAAACTAGTGAAAACGTTCTTTTCTACCCTTCATTCATAACAAAAAACTACCCTAAATAAGGTTGCAATGGGCCAGGCGTGTTTGTTATTTTGAGCTTTCAAACCATAACTAACATAATTGAACGTGATCACTTAAACTAACTTAAATGAAATCTTTCATCCAGTGAGGTTTCTTATGCTCTCTTGTAGGCCTTGTGGTGGTATTGGGTCATGTTGTATCAAGATATAATGTTAAAATATAAAAAAGGTACATAATGGTTTGATAAATTTATGCCAAATTAAGTTTTACAAGACTTGTACCACTTTGGGCTTTCTTATGCAAATAAGGGGAGCAATATGAGAACATTGTTTTTGAATAAAATCACAACAAGAAAGTTCTAACAAAAGGGACAAATGATAAAATGCCATAAAGGCCTAGATGTAACATAAATTGTAACATCCCAATTTAATAGAATAATCCTAGTAAATAAAACATCACTTGTTTATAGTATAAAAGAAAAGAGCACAAACATAAAGTATATAAGAATTAACCTTTATGGTTATTCCATAATATACTGAAAAGGATACTCCAAGGGCACAACAAAATGCCTTGAACAGGAGTTAAAAGAAACAATTGACCTATGAATTGCCCTCAGGGTAATATACTACCTAGGCATCAACACCTTAGGAGTGCTCTCTGGAGCCATAACTAACGCCCATAAACTTGACGGCAGCACCCCCACCATCTGATCTTCAAGAATCTCCATATCTACTCACACCAAGGGTTTGGTGATCATCGCCAAAAGAACACCAAACAAAACACAAACACAAAGAGAATGGTAAGCTAGAGTAAAAGGTTTTATCATACAACTAAACATGCAATTTAAAATTCAAGAACACATAAATCAACCCAGCATGTGATAGTAAATGAGCAAGACTCTAAGACTCAATTATTCGGATACATATAATCGGTCAGATTCATTGGATGCTTGCACTTATGGTGCCTCTACTGCTCTACAGAGCCATTTCCAATGGGTTTCACCCTACCACGAACAAGGTTAGCCTTGAAACATCTAAGGCCATTATCCTGCAAAAGACTAAGGCCTCCTGCTACTCTCACCACTTGAGTCAGTACGCTCTACGTGAGACTAACTAACTCTTTAGAGTTTCAGGATGCAATCCTTACTTGAATCCTTACCTAATTATATATGTTGAGATATCACCATGAAACCTTACTAAGAGGTTCGTGGAATTACGTCCATTAGACGAGGCACAAGAATTGTTAAACCTTCCAGAGACCATGGGCAACTTCAGTTTGGTGAGATAATTCAGTACATTGTGTCAATCATTTTGCATAAGTATAATGTGGTATCTTCATGGTTTTTATACTCCTTCAATATTTTACAGGAACTACTTCTAAATAATTAATTGTTGATAGGATCGCTCTATATATTGATCTCCCTTTTGCTTTTATATATATATATATATATATATATATATATATATATATATATATATATATATATATATATATATATATGTATGAGATGAGATGGTATATTACTCAAAATTTTAAATCAGAGTTTCCTTTTTGTCTTATAAATGTATAAACTTGTTTACAGGGCAAAAGACTTGTTGCCTAAGATTGTTGCTACTTCGAAGATACTACAAAGAATATATTTGTAATGATGATTATGGCGGTCATGCTCTTCAATTATCTTGAACTGTGTGGTGGTAAACTACCTGTACATTGATGCAACATGAGAATCAATATGTGATATTGCCGTCAAAGTTATCATTGTGGCAATGATTCTGAATATTGGAATTGCTTCAACAATGGCTATGTTAGGAATTTGTAACTATAAACCAGTAGCATAGATTACATATTATATTTAAAGTTGGTATGATATTATATTTAAAGTTGGTTTAGGTTTGGTCTTAAAAACATGTTTAAATAGTCTACAAAATAGGCTAGGATGGGCCGAAAAAATATGAAACCCAAAATGAAAAATATATATTTATAATTTAAAATTGAACAATATATATATATATATATATATATATATATATATATATTAAAATTTATATCAAATTGAATTAATTTCACTTATGTGACTTAAATTTTTAAAGTGAGCATTTTGATTAATGTTTTAAATTTAGGAATATTTTTACTTCTAATTTTCTTTATAAATCAGATTAAAATTGTTTGTTATAAACATGTTAAAGTGAGTCGAAGTCTATGAGTTAACTTGACTCATCATGATTCGAGCACGAATTTGAGTCAGATTGGGTTGAAAAGTTAAAAAGTTAAAAATTTTACTAATTATGAGTTTAACTCACTTAACTAACATTTATTCGGGTTCGTGCTAGGTTATAGTCACCCACTTATTTATAAAAAATAAAAACTATTATAATTTCTAAACTTTCAACCTAACGCTAATTCAACTCTTCCAGTCCATCCCACGTTGGCTTGCCTCATATCGCACATACCCTCCCATGTTCACTTGCCTTGCACACTTTCTCCCATTCCCACATGAAATTTATCATTGTCATAACTGATTTTGTTTGACATCAAATTGTTGGACTGCTTATACCAAAAAGAGATATATTACTACTTCTACCGAAGAGGGATATATTTAATTAACAACACATTTTGTCAATAACAATTGGAAATTGAATAGTAAGATTCTTACTTTTTGTAAAAGGAAACCTCCACATACAGGTCATGATTAAAGTGTTTAAATTTTTAATTGAGTGGGGAATTGATAGAAAAATATTTTCTAGGTGTCTTGGACTTATTCATACCTCCAGCTAAGGCATCCAACATTAACTTTGTTTGTGCTTTGAGTCCCCTTAAAAATATGTTATTTTGGGTTGGAGCATCAAATCCATGCATTAGCATCTTCCTTAGCAGCCCTTTGAATCATTCCCAAGATTGGCTTAGTGATTCTTCATAGTCTTGTTGTAATAATGTTATCTCCTACCCTCCCTGATTAACCTTGGATTGAGGGAAATTTTTTTGAAAAAGTGTTTGGGATAAATCATCCCATTCAGTTAGGCCATTTTCAAGGAAAAAGTGTAGCCATACCTTTGCATTCCTTGCCAAAGAAAAAAGTAAAAAAACTCATGCGAATAACATTGTTAGGTACCTGGTTATTTTCATCGTGTTGTAGATTTTCAGGAACGTGGCCAAATGATTATATGGGTTTTCTTGTGATAACCCATGAAATTGATTATTGTGCACATAAGGACAAACTTCATCACGATATTTGGTGCCAATATGGTTGGCCTGACAATGGTGTTAAAATTGAGTGTGCCCATGAATGTGGCATAATCTCCTAAAGTACGTTATCCTTCATCTGTTCCAGCCATATCCACCTCTTTTTTGTGATCTGATGGTTGGGTGCGTAATTAGAGAAATTTGTTGTACTTTTTGCAGTTATAGAGGAAACTTCTTGTGCTTCCTTGATTAATCTTCTCTTAATATTGTTGTTTCTTCGAGTTATTCTTTCAATCTTCAGATTGTCGAGTAAATGATCAACCGGGAGCCTACATGTCATGCACAGTAAAGAAAATTAAAAAGAACACGTTAAACAGTGGATAATCATAAAACCATTTTTTTCTTTTTTTTGAAATAAAAAATCCAAAATCGATAACACAAACACAATTAAACTAAATCAAACTATAGTCCCTAGCAACAATGTGACATCCCATTTAAATAGAGTAATCTACTCAATAAAACATCGCATGTTCATAATAACAAGGAGCAATCAGATGAACATAGAGCACAAGGAAGGTAATTGTTACAGTCATCCAAGAATGTACTATGAAAGTAACTTAGGCATACCGCCATGCCATAAACCAACACTAAGGGAGTTTAACAGTTTGCAAAACGGGTCGCTCTTAGAACAAGGAATTACAAAAATAAGGGCATTATAGCCGTAAAACTGCTCTGGGGAGCTACAAATAACTAGTCCAAACTACATAGCACCGCTACCACCATCAGATCCACCTCTAGAATTCTTTCCATCTGCTCCCACCATAAGGTGATCATTGCAAAAGGAAAAGAATCAAGGCAAGAACATACACAAAAGAAAGGGTAAGCTAGTGTAATTTAAATTTAACATAATATAACAGACAAACACTTAAACATTCCAAGCATGCAACCCAGTAAGTACAAAGAATCATGTTATAGCAAACAAGCAGGACACTATGACTAAATTATCCGGATAAATATACTAAGATCAGATTCATTGGACGCTTGCACTTGTGGTGGACTCTACTACTCTGCAGAGCCATTGCCAATGGGTTTCACCCTACCACACACAAGGTTAGTCTTTAAGCGTCTAAGGCCATTATCCTGCCAGAGACTAGGGCCTCCCGCTACACTCACCACTTGGGTTAGTTTGCTCTACATGAGACTCACTGACCCTTTAGAGTTTCGGGATGCGACCCTTACTTGAATCCTTATCTTAATATATACACTACACACCACCATGAGATCTCCCCACGAGACTCATGAAATTACGCCTATCACACAATCAGAATCATTTCTCTCATACAATTCCCACCTCTTTTTTTTTCATTCATCCAATTCTCATGTTAAGACATCACAAATCCACAATCCATGATCAATCTCATACCAAGCATGCCAATTTCATTCATAAAAATTCAAACACCCAAGCATATTCACGTACATCTTGTTTAGGAAGAATAATCTAGTCCATACATGCAACAAATCATCCCAACAGTCAAGAAAAATAATGTCAGCACTCACTATTGCACTAGCCTCACTCAAGCTAGGAGCCTCGCTCAGGCGAGGAAGGTTGCCTCACTTAAGTTGTGGGCTCTCGCCTAGGCGAGACTGCAACAGTGGCCCCTGGGAGATTTCACGGGCTCTCGCTTAGGCAAGACCTTCTCGCCTGAGCGAGACAGGGCGTCGCTCGAAACGTGAACTGGCCGCCTAGGTGAACGTTCGAGGAAGAACCTTAGGCGAGCCTCTAATATTCTCGGCTAGGTGAGACGAGCTCGCTTGGGCGAGAATATCAGTTCTTCCCCACTGTTCCACGCATGCAACACTAGGAGCAATCCAACCAAGCATTTCAGTTCAACCTCACACGAGCACAAGCATTTTCAAATCATTTTAAACATAAAATAGTGGCGAAACAAGCAACATACTCCAAAAACGAAAAGAGACTAGCTTCCCTTACCTTGTTTAGATGCTACAAAATGAAACAGACCCACAACTGAAAGTACCACAGCTCCAAGAACTATATTAGAGAGCTGAAACATGAAGATTCGTACAAAACGAGGTTAGGAGACTTAACCCTAACTTGACCAACGTGCTCAAACAGGGAGAAAAGGGGAAGGAACGGACCAGAAGCTCTAAAGCTCAGCTTACCTGGAAATAGAATGGGTTTTGCTAGCTCTGAGGCAGACAAACCTTGTGCCCTAGCAGAACACCTTGCAGGAGACAAGAGGGGGGAAGAGGAAACTGTTTCTGAAAAGGAGACAAGTGCATACTGAGTGAGCTGAAGGGGGTATTGGGGTCCCTTAGTGGGCTGGTCTTGGGCCTACGAAATGGTCAGGTCCAACCCTTAGGAACAGAAAAATGGGCTTACAAACAACACCATAAACTTATTAGGTGTTTGGCAAGTGTACCAAATCACACAAGTAATACAGTGGACAAGTCCAGATATCATTCCCACAGAGACTAATGTGATTTGAACTTAATGCATTGTTTACAAATAAAGGTACAAAGAAATTAAGTTTGAGAATAGAACAAAAGAATATGGAAAAAATATATTGAATGAAGAATTCATAGAGAATTAAGAATACATTACAGCTAACCTCATGAATGAGGGAGTTAGGTACTCCTAAACAAACTTAACACTAGATTGATGATGAAATTGAATGCCTCCAGCATTCAGAATACCTTTCTATCGTTAAAAGTATTTAGATCAAGTATCTTTCTCTCCAATGTGTGTTATTTACCTATATCAGGCCCTCAATTTATAGACTTTCATAATTGCATTTGGACATGATTTGGTACTTGAATAAATTGTAAGAGACAATTCTTGATATATATTTGTTAATCTGTGGAGATTCCATATCTTTGAATTATTCTTCGATTATTTTGGCTTGTAATTTAAGTAACCAACTTTGCGGATATTTGGTACTACTGATAATTTTTGACTATTAAATATTCCACTCATTATGTTGACAATCTTCCCAAATATTTGAGATTTCCACTTATTTGCAAAATATAATCCACACATTTATCTTTTACACTTTTATTGAATAAAACCTGAAATATCAAATAAAATCCAAAATAAAATAATAACAAACATAAAAATAAACTTAAATAAAACATGATAATTTCATTTATCAATTATCATCTTCCACTCCTGATACAATAGCTCACCACTATCAATTATCATCTTAGAAGATGAAGACTTAAATCCTAGATTAAGTGTTGACATAGGAGTCGAGCTTGTTGGATACACTAAGCTTTTCCTATTGAAAAACGGGGATATGTTTTAAGATGGGGTTACCCTTCAAGGAGAGGATGAGCAGTGGTAGGCTAGGTATTAGCCGAAAACATGAGTTGTTTGCTTGGACGACAACAGATATACCAGGTATTGATTAATGAGTACATAATTTGTCATTTTTAGGTAGTTAATTGTGTCTTTCTTTGATTTAATCTAGTTAAATTATTCTATTTAGTTTAGATTCTTTTCTTTTAATAATTTTGCTTCTTTTAGAGAATTCAAGCTAATAGAGTAATTCTACTACACTTTTTAGGACTAAATAGGTAGTTATTAGTTCTTATTTTCTAGTTTAGTTCTCATAGCACTTAGGACATGGCTTTTACTTAGGAGGTATATACTAACTTGTGTAAATTGTTTTGGTACAACATAAACAGATCAAGGACAGTGAAAAATGTGGTAAACAGATTAGGGACAGTGAACAAAGGTGGATCTAAGTCTGATTGCAAGAGGAACAAAAGCAAAACAACCAGCATAAAAATGCAGTAAAGAAAGCTTATAGAAAGGTAACAAGTTGAATTTATGGTTGACTTTTTCAAATCAACTCCAAACTTTGTGCACGCCTTGGGAGACTCTAAGAGACGTGAAATGAGACTTGTGTTGTGCTGGAATAAACAGAGGAAGGGTTGAAAGCTTACTCAACCTATCATCCCGTTGTTACATATGACTAGTCAACCACCTTAATTACTCTAGTTAGTTTTTGTTAGCTTTCTTAATTTTTAGAAGGATACTAGTTAGCTACAGCTAGTTAGAGGATTAGAAGAGCGGGAATTCATTGTAAATAGCTTGGGAAGGAAACAATCAGACAAATCTAACTTCCATGAACACATTCTAGAACCACTTTTTTCTCTATTTTTCTTTCCATTTTCTTCTCTCATTTTTTTGGCTTGGAGTTCAAGAACCTAATTGAGATAGGTTTAAGTTCTTCAAGAATTGTGACTTCCATTTAGTATTTTCATATCCTAATGAGTTATGGTTATGGATCCATGCCATTGACTCATTGTGACCAAAAGACCACAAAATGCCTCTTATTAATAGAACCAACTGAATAACACATATTGAGTAAATTCCATCATTCCATTCATTGAATAAGCATATATAGTTGATTTTTCAATTATTGTCTTAAAGCATATATTGCATAGTAGATTTTAGATTTTAGTGCTTTTGTTAGTTTAAATTCTCCACCACAAAGTAATCACAACCATTTGCATTAACACGTTGCTAGTTCCAAGGATTGGCACTCGAGGTTCCCTATTACTATATTTTAGGGAAATTTTGGTTTTGTATAAACTTAATGCGGCTAGAGAAATTTAGTTCATCATTGATCCGAGGGTAGCTTGTCACAAGTTATCCATCCTCGAGGCAATCAAGCTAATGTCACAAAAAGAAAAGGTAGTTGGATGAGGAAAGAGGGTTTGCAATCAAGGTCGAAGTAGAGAAACTATCGCAACTAGAGTTCATGCAAGAGGCACATTTATGGATGTCAACGGGGTGGGTAGGATAGTAGCTCCCCCGTACCCTACCTGCTGGATAAATATCTGTCCTGTACCCATACTCATATCCGTCGGGTATCCACCTATTTTTTTCATATATGCGGGTATTCACAAGATTACTTAAAAAATAAATATTTAATCTTAAATTTAAATAAAACAAAATAAAATACATCACTATCATAAATTTTAAATAAAGTTCAAATAAACTCAAGTTCATACAAGTCCAAATAATTATAAAAGTAAATATAAAATGACATTTAACACAATGAAAATTCTTTGATTAGTGCTTTCATCAATAAACTCACTTTCTCCGATTGATTCTTGAAAAATAAACAAAACAAACAAATAATAAACCTCAATTGTTATGTGTCAAGTATTCTTATTTTGATTCCATCATTTGACAACAAGCATACCATAAAAGTCATTGTCTATATAGGGTTTGATGTATATGCCAATTTCAAAGAAAGAAAAGAGAAGAATGTCAATGGGTATACTTGGAAGAAGACAATGTACCAATATACTTGAAGTTGGAAGAGTGAAGGTAGAAGACAAGATTAGGTCAGAATGTTTTTTTACTAAAATATATATATATATATATATATAAGGGTATTTTTGTGAATTAAAGTTTAACGGGTACGTGTATCCATGGGTACGGATACTATGATACCCATACCCGCCCTGTTAACATGCGGGTATAAAAAATACACATACCTGCAGGTAGCGGGTATAAAAAATACCCATACCTGGAGGTAGCGGATATCCATTTTTAATATTTATTTCCTACCTGTTGCGGGTTTTATCTGCGGATACTCACAGGTACGGATTTTTTTGATATCCCTAAGCACATTATACAACTTCGCTAGCTAATATTGAACAAATTAAAAAATCCAATGAAAAATGGAGGATATGTACTGATTACACTGATCTCCAAAAAGTCAACCCAAACTATGTTTATTCTTAAAGGCTTACAATTTGGGACTTAATATGGTGAAATGTGTCTTTGGCGTTGATGGAGGAAAATTATTAAGTTTTATGTGAATGCATACAGGGATAGAGGAAAATCCCGATAAATGCAAGGTCATCATTGAGATTAAGAGTGCATGAAAGATAAAGAATGAATTTCATCTTACCAATATTTTTATATAACATTTTAACATTTACTATCCGGGAAAAAGGAATGAGAGGGGTGTTGAAATAAAAAATATTTGGGATTTAAATTATGTTGATAAAATATTAATAAATAGTTTGTTTATTTAGTTTTTTAAATACAAAGATAATTTTATTAAGATAAATCAAAGCAACCATATTTTCTCTTTAGAGTTAGAAACACCATAAAATTCTTGCCTAAGTATTTAAATCAGTTATCGTTAAAAGAAAATAAAAGTTCTAATCATTTGTCTGCCATATTTGAATATTTTAGAAAAACAAAATTCATAATAATACGAATATAATATTTATGTCTAAAATATGTTAAGCAACACGTGTTTTCAGTTTGAAAGGATTATTTTGATAAAACAACTATTTTTGAGAAGTATTAACATGTTCTCACATTTTCTTGAGTCAATGCATTAAGGAACACAAGTCATAAAACAAGGTATTTAGTTTATCTATTCAATATTTCATGAATTTAATATTATTTCATTGCTTAATATAATTTTGTGTTGAATTTAATTTATTGTAATATATAAATTAATTAATCTAACTTTTAATGAGAAATAATTATATACTTATATTTTTTTTTTGTCTATTCGTATTTTATAAAAAATATATTAAACATCATTTATAGAATACAGAAACAAAATAAATAGATATTTAATTTAGGGATGAAAAGAAATTAAAAATAATTTAATAACAAAAAATACATTTATCCAAACATAAAAATAAATAATTTATAAATTAATGAATTTTGTTGTAGTTAAGCCTATTCTCTTTGAAGTCCTACATATTTATAGATGATTATAAATATATAAAACTAGTATAACATGTATTTTTTAGAATACAATAAAGACTAAAATTAGAGAAAGAAATAACATGTCAACATAAACGTATTTATTAATATAGATCAATAATCTCATTCTTGAATACAAATGTTAATTATTGACAAGAGCGGTCACAATTGTGAGTTTTCATATCACAATGAGCCATATTACATGATGGTGGATAAATTGTCCAACAACCCTTATTTGTATCACATTGCTTTTTTATCCATGCATCGATCTTAACAAACCACTCTTGCTTTAGAATGAGGTAAAATCAACTTGCATTTCTTATTCTCATGACATTCACCACCAACTCTCATTCTTGTTATGCTTCTCAAACTTTATCCATTGCAAGCTATTATTAAAGTAAAAAGGATTGTTGCAAAAGCTATTTTGACCAAATCCATATCTTTGATTTAGTATGGTGCTTGCTAGGTATAGTTTTAATAAATGAATTTAGTTGATGCCTTCCACCACATTTATAGTAGTGCATGTTCTTAAAAAAGGAAACTTATACTGTGATTGGGTTTTTTTATGTGTTAATTTTAAAATAAAAGTACTTATTTTAGTAAAATATGTTTCATTATAAGAAACATTTATTTCAATTTTTTTTATTTTATGATATATAAAATAAGAGTTTTATCACTATTAATTACTAATAATATTTTATTATTCTATTAATTTTTTGTGTTTATTAATTAATTAATTCTTTTAAAATTTATTATTCAAAAAGCATTTTAACTATAGGAATACATTTATTTTAAATTAATATAAGATTTTTTAGGACCATCAGATGTTTATTATTCTTTTAATTTTTGTATTAATTATAATTAAAATATTTTGGTAATTCATCCAATCAAATTAAAAAAGAAGATAGTATATCTGGAAATGCTATATTATAGGACAACTTTTATTAATTTCTTTCTTTTAGTTTTTATATTAATTAATTAATTCTTTCATTAATTTTTTCGTTAAAAATAAATTCAATTATAAAAACACGGTTATTCTATTTTTTTTCTTTTATAATATAAGATTCTTATTCGTATTAATTATTGATATTTTATGATTGTTTTAATTTTTATGTTAATTAATAAAATACTTCGGTAACTAAATCAAATTAAAAGACAACTAAAAATAAATGATAAATTATAACATTAATGAATTAAACTCGTAATCAATTAATGTATTAAACTATAACAGTAATAACAGTAATGAAGAATATATTAATTTTGGTCAAGAAGGCATAAGTTAGCTTTCAAGAAGTCTTCTTAAATCTGTATAGAAACTTACCTTCCAAAATTAATAGTATTTTGAAGAATTGAAAAAAAAATGTAATGTATGTATAACGCATTATATAAACAAATATAATAATAATAATAAAATTATTTTATAGTTATACATTAAAAAACAAAAATAATAAAAAATAATAATTATAAAATTATAAGATAGTTTATAGATAGTTTTTATTTATTTTGTAGCTTATTTCATTTATTTAACAGACATCTTTTATTTATTTAATTTAAAAAAAAAATTCAATTAAAAAAAACTGTCAAATTTAAAAAATCAATTAAATTTAAATAAAATGATAACTTGAAGGGTAAAAATAGACAATAAAAAGGAAATGTCCTTTATATTAATAATTCCCTTTAAAAATAATAAATAATTATATTGTAAAATATAAAATAAGAATAAATAATCATGGACAAAAAAGAAGAAATTATTTCTATAATTGTGATCATGCCTCCAGCTGAGGCATCTAACATCAACTTTGTTGGTGCTGTTAGTCCTCCCAAGAAGAGGTTGATTTGTGTTGGTTTATCAAATCCATGGATAGGAATCTTTTTAAACAATAATTTGAATCTATATCGTGCTTTACTTAATGTTTCATCATAATCTTTGTAGAAGGAAAAGATCTCTTATTTCCCTATATTAACCATTGATTGAGAGAAAAAATTGTGAAGAAACTTTACAAAAACATCATCCCAAACAGTCATGCTTTCTTAGAGAAAGAATACAACCACACCTTTGCAATACTTGCTAATGAATAAGGAAAAAAAACTTAAATGAATAGCTTTATCAGCTACCTGGTTAATCTTGATCGTGTTGAATAAGTGTAAGACTTTTCGTGAGATAACCCATAAATTGGTTATTCTGTACCAAATTAATAAGGGTAAAGATCACACTAGTGCAGTAAGGGCTTTTGGTCCCGGTTGTTTTTTATATTCTGTCCCGGTTTCAAAACCGAGGCATATTGAGGCGAGACAAAAAGGGGTGGCTTTTGGCCTCGAGTGTCAACTGAAGCCATATGGGTACTTTTCTGCCTCTGTTCTCTGAGGACCCGAAGCCATAGGGATACTTTGCTCGCGCCACCATTGGCACTTTCGCACTCGTCCTCGCGACTGGGATCGTCGGCAAACGCTGTCACGGCCAAACCTTCACCAACACTGAACGAGCAACCCACCGTGATGCTCAGACCCATTGTGTGCTACCACTACACGGTCTGGATGCGACAACGACAAACCACCATGAAGTAGTAGAGCCAAGAGTTCTAGAGATTCAACACCTTCACCGTCGTTCGAAGTAGAACTACAAGCCACCGTTGCGAGCAACCCCACTATTGTGACGTAGACAACACCACAACTCTCGCAAACCCAACCAGATCAGGAGCTAAGCCTGAATGCCGCCATCACCACCGTAGACAAAGGAAGATAGTGACCACCAAATCACGCCTTTATCGCAAGTCGTGAGCACGCCTCCTCCATTAGTGACGAACCAAACACCACCGCATGAGAAAACGAAGACGAGAATGCATCCACTGCGCGCAGAGTGTTCGCGCATGGATGAAGGTGAACAGTGCGAAGTCGCGAAATTGGGACCCTAAATAGGGTATATAGCCTCAGTTCAATTAATAACCGAGGGATAAAGTGGAATAGGCCTCGGTCCTATTCCACCTGAGGCCAAAGGGTCTGCTGTCAGTGGCAATTTTAAAAAATTAGGGAACTTTGACGCGTTATAGGCCTTGGTTGTGTGATAACCGAAGCATAAAAGCCTTTATAAGCTTCGGTTGTTTGGTGACCCGAGGCAGAAAAGTTTGAAAATTTTCAAAAATGCCACCGCGTCCTTAGAGGCTTCAGTTCCGCAATAACCGAGGCTTATAAGGCGATGTAAAAATGTGAATATGCACTAGTGTCAGCATGAACTGAGCAAACTACTTCTCTTTATCTTTCTTGGAGGGTACTAGAGAACATGGAAGGGTTTTCTCCACCTTTTCTTCTTTTCTTTTCTCGATTTTCTCCTTCTCTTTTTCATTCTCTAGTTTTTTCTTTCCATCTACACTATCATTCTCTTCCTCTCTTTTTTCTCTCTCTTTCCTCATACACATGCCCACTCCGCGTTATGATAAAATTACATTGCTCTTTTAGTTTCAACCTTATATCAACAGTAAATTTTTTCTCAAACTTCTCTTCTACCTTTTTCGCCAATATTCCTAGTTGTGTTTCCAGATTACGAATAGAGGCTTTCATGCTCTTGTGATTTGAAAGAGACACTTGCATGAATTGTTGGAGTGTCTCTTCCAACTTTGTTTACCTTTCGTACAAAAAGGGTTGTTGTTGCTGCTGCCTATTGGATAGTTAGATTGTTCCATGCTAGCATGACACTTCCATCCTTGATTGAAATTTCTGTAGTTTCCTTAGCAGCCTTGATTTCCCATGTAATTGACTTCCTCTTATGAATGATTTTGCACGGCATATTGCCCATTAGCATGATCTCCTCTACACAACATACAACTAGCACTGGCGGATGATGTTGCACCTGGGCAACATTTTGGATCTCCTGTGGCAATGATGACAATTTCTTAATAAGGGCATCAATTTGTTATGTCATTAGGTTGTTTTGAGCTAACAATGCATCATGAGTTTGGAGCTCTAATACTCCTTTCTTTTAAAGTTGTGTGCACTCATTTTACTCCTCGTAATCATTTGAATCCATGTTTTCTTTCAATGCTTTGGTTTCAGCTAGTGTCTTGGACTTGTTCATGCCTCCAACTAAGGCATCCAACATTAACTTCGTTTGTGGTCCGAGTCCTCTCAGAAATATGTTAATTTGGGTTGGAGCATCAAACCCATGCATTACCATCCTCCTTAGCAGCCCTTTGAATCATTTCCAAGATTGCTTAGTGATTCTTCATATTCTTGTTGGAACAATGTTATCTCCTACCTTCCCTGATTAACCTTGGACTGAGTTCACATTAAGCCTTAAGTTCGGATGTTAAGAATGACTAATGATGTACTCTATGTGTAGATAAACAATCAATTAGTTAACTATTCTAGTCTAGGTTCTAATATCGTGTTTAATGATTAAATACCAACAAATATGAAATTAATAATTATAATGTATTTAAGATTGAGAATAGAACAAAAGAGTATGAAAAAAATATATTGAATAAAGAATTCATAGAGAATTAAAAATATACTAGTATTTCTACCCGTGCAACGCACGGGATATCAAATTTTAAAATTAAAAATTATAGTATATTTATTAAATTAATTTGAAATTATAAAAGTATAATTAAATTTAATATAAATTTTATTTTATAAAATTCAATAATAATATTTTAATTGATTTTATAATAAAAATGTATTTAAGTTATTTATATATATTTTTAATAAAATGTATTATATATAACTATTTTAAATAATATATTAAGATTTAGTTAATTAAAATTAAGAAATCAAATTTAATTTTGAATGAAATATTGAGTAAAAAATGTAGAAAAATATAATAGTTGTTTCTCTAATAATAAAAATGATGGACGATATAGAAATTGTTTAGTAGACTTAATAAAGATACAAACATTAGACGATACAAAAAATGTGAAGAGTAAACTATATAAAGCTACAAATGATAGATCGTGCATATAAATGTAATGTTTAATTAGTCAGATAGTACTCACTCTCTTCAGATGTGTCAGTTTGGTACTCACTTTTAAAAATGTGTCAATCGAATCCCAACTTTTGAAAAAATGTCTCAATTAGGTTCCTTTCACTCTTGTAAGTCATTTTAAATATCAATACCATTAATGGTGTTAATACTTTTTTTTTCTCAAAGGGACCTGATTGAGACATCTTTTTCAAAGTTAGGACCCAATTGACACCTTTTTAAAAGTGGGTATGAAACTGACATATCGAAACAAAAGTGAGTATTATCCGACTAATTACACCTAAATATATATAGTAGATTCTTTAAAGATACAAATGTTAGACTACAAACAAAATATAAATAGTAAACGATCAAAAGTTACAAAATATAGACTATGTAGACAAATATAAATAGTATACTATGCAAAAATATAAAAGTTAGACGTTTGATAGGCTCTTCTATTGGAGTCCTTTTTTCACAATTTTTTTGGATTTTGAATTTCAAATTTTAACTTTGCTCTCATATTTTATAGCTTTTAAAATTTAGAATTTAAATTCAAACTTTATTACTATATATTTTGAATTTCAAATTTGACAATATATATCCTAATTTAGAAAAAAAATATTGAAATTGAGATCATTAGTGATTTTTATATCTTTAAAAATTTTAAAAATGTATAATTTTAACTTGTAATGATATACCTATGATGCACAAATACGATACGTGTATCGGATACGATACGTATCTGATACGTCGATACGTTTATTTTCAAAATAATAGGATACGATACGTGATAAATACGCGATATATGAATATTGAAAAATGTACAATAATTCTTACAAATATAATAAATATATGATTGTTAATGTGTGAATCAAAAATTCCTAATTAGAGACCAACTATTTTGGTAGCCAAAACCTGGTAGCTAATGTTAATCACCAATTTAAAAACCAATTCATAATTGAAATTATTTTAATTATCAATTTAAAGACTAATTATAATTTTTTGGAACTATTTTAATTATCAATATAGTGACTAATTATTCTTTGTCACTAAAATTGTTCACTATTCAAATATTCTATTGTAGTGTATTACAACTTTATAAAATAGATACTTCATTGATAAGTATTGTTAAATTATCCTAAAGTATCATATACGATACGTGTCGGACACGGATACATAACCCAAGTTGAACTATCGGTGCATCATAGTGATATACCAATGTCTATGTTATAAAAATTATTTTTTAAATTATTGTTTAAGTTTGTGTAAAATGTCAAAAATATGTGAAAATTATTTAAAAATATTTAAAAATTCATATTTAAATTTTACAATTATTTATTTATTATTTTACACCATATTTTAATTATTTTTACTATTATTATTATATTAGGACTAATATGTTAATATATTATTATATTATTAAGAATCATATAGCTTTTGTTCCTAAATATTATATTACTTGTTTATTTTCTATATCATATTTTTAACTTTAATTATTTTTAATTGTGAATATTAATGTATTTCCATTAAATTTTTTTAATTTATCATTTTTCAGATTTTGATAATATATAAAATACGAAACTTTCTTATAAGTTAAAAATATTTGAAAGTTATTTAGAGACATTATAAGAATCTATTGAAAAACCTACACTATTTTACAATTTTATTTTTTGAATGTTAAAATTTAAATTTTATTGGTATATTTTTGGTTTAATTTGTCAAATAGTACCACTTTCATTCTAAAGTTTCAGTTTGGTAATTGCATTTAGAGAAAATGTTACTGTATATATTTTGAATTCCAATTTTCACAATATATGAATCTTAATCTTGCAATTGTAACGTCCCAAATAAATAGATAAAACCCATTTAATAAAAACGCCACATACATAATATCCAAACAGTATGAAGATTTGGGATATGAAGTACTTCGTACCCCAACATATCCATAAAACATAAAAGAGGCCCCACATGGCCTAAAACAAAATATCCTAATGAACTAATAGTACTAGGTCTTGTCCAGACAAGAAAAGCATAGCAAATAAATTCTTCAGCGATGGGCCCCATGGTGGACCCAATACTCGTCCAGTCCATCAAGCCGCATCATTCCTATCATTATTACCACTGCCAGGGGTTCTCCTATCTGCTCACATCAATAAAATCGATGATCACCGCAATAAGAGAAGAGCCACACACATACAAGACAACCAAACAAGCAAACAGGGTAAGCTAGTGTAAAGAAATCTTATATCACAACAGTCAACATGCAATCTCAAAGTCAAACATGAATAACAGACATTCACACGTGGATTACCAAAATCATTTAAGACTCCCAAGACTTGACTATCCGGATACACATAATGAGGCACCACCACGTGGCAATGGAATTATGTCCTAGCAATGAGGCGTCACTACGAGGCCTTCGCGAAATTATACCCTTACAAGAGGCACCACCATGTGGCCTTCGTGGAATTACGCCCTGGCCTTGAGGCACCACCACGATATTCACATGGAATTACGTCCTTATGTTGAGGCACCACCAGGGACTCCCCCTCAAGGAGACCCATGGAATTACGCCCTACCACACTTAGTACATGTTTCACCAACCAATCATAAAGTTCTCACAATACTAACATCATGTATAAACAACCAATCATACAACTCATGCTTTCCAACTCATACACAATGAAGCAATATATCATTTCCACCTCAACCTCATATATCAATCATGGCATCATTCCTCAAACCCTCATAGTAAAGCAATTAGATCAGACAAGCAATCCACACGTCAGTAAACCATTCAACAAAAGTGCTAAAACCTACCCAGTCTCGCTTAGGCTAACAGGTCTCGCTCAAGCGAGGGAGGCCCTCTCGCTCAGGTGAGCCCCGTCTCGCCTAGGCGAGACCACTCCTTGCTCAAAAAGAACACTCGTCGCCTAAGCTACAATTCGAGTAGCAGGTCCTGGGCGAGCCTTTGTTAATCTCGCCTAGGCGAGACTAGCTCGCTTGGGCGAGAAAACCAGTACTCGCCACTGTTTTCTCGTACAATAGCCAAACTTTCGAATCAACTCATGCTTCAACATATTCCAAATCAAACACGACGGCAACCAATCCATACAAACACGAAACAAAAGCAAAGCGGCAGAAAAACACAAGAAACCAAAGACTCTAGCTTCCCTTACCTGGAAAGAGCTAGCGGGAAAACCTCGACTCTTAGGTTACGAGCACCACAGTTTAGGGAGTAGATCCTAGGAGCTGAAAGGAACGGTGGAAACAGTTGCCAAAAGGGTTATCACAGTGAACCCTAACTGAAAAAAATACAAAAATCCAATAGAAAGGGGAGAGTATGGACCGAAAGCACTTACATGATGAGGGAAAACTCTCTTGGGATCAAATGGGTCTTAAAACCCTAGCAGAGCACTGACGACGAAGATTGGGAGAGCGAGGCGGCTGCGATTTCTGTAAGGCAGAAAAATGAGAGGGTTAGCTGGGATTAGGGTCTTTGTTACCTTATCGGCCAGCCCTAGGCCCAACTCGATTTGGGACAGTTCCTCTAGAATTAGGGTAGGAAATAAATGGGCTTTACAGCAATAATATTGAAATTGAAATAGTTAATTATTTCCGTATCTTTAAAAGTTTAAAAAATTTATAATTTTTATTTTTTACCTTATATTTTAATTATATTAATATTATTATATTTTATATTTACATTATTACATATTATTATATTTTATAATATATTATTATATCATTATGGGTCATCCAATTTTTTGAATATTTGAATTTATATAATTTTATAAAAAATATTAAAGTATTTATTAAAAAATTAACTTTTTGTGTATATTTTTCATTTTAAATGTTAAATTTAATTTTTGTTATCACATTCTTTTTCTTTTATTGTCTGTTACGATTTCAAATTTGAATCCAAAATTTATTAATATTATTATCTGTATTATGATTAATTTTTCACAACTTAAAAATGATATTATTTTCAATGAATTAATTTTGAAATTTATTCTAAAAACACACGGAAGGAATATATTACCTAATATTATCTACTGCTTGATGTTTAAAAAAATCAACTATAAAAAAAGTTCAATTTCAAAGGACATTAAATGAAAAAAAAAAATAGTTTCCAATGTAAATTCAATGTAATGTAATATTATATAAAAATATAAAATGATAATATTACATTAATCCTACATAAATATAAATTTATTCTTAAATTAATATTTAAACTTAATCATAAATTGATATAAAGTTAAGAATACAACCATAATCAATACTATTAGATCAATCAGTTTTCAAACACATTAATAGAAGAAGATTTTGGTTTCCAATGCAATATTTTAAAACCATAATTGATATAAAGTTAAGAATACAACCATAATAAGTAATATTAGATCAATCGGTTTTCAAGCACATTAATAGAAGAAGATTTTGTATTTTGTATTAATCATTAGCGATAAATAAAGAAGTATATAACATCTCAAAAAACAACATGATGATATAGAAATTTTATATTTTTTATATACTTAAAATTGATAAATAATATTTTTTGTGAATGTCTTAAACTCTAATTATGTGTTTGATTGATACTTCATGATTCATTGAGTCCCACAAATCACAATTGTTGTTGTTCATAATAAATAGTCATAATTCAAAATGCAAAATTCTTCAAAGACGAAAAGTTTTCCATTTATTCTTTATATTTTTGACATTTATATTGAAAGATGTAAGTGTTGATTTATAAAAAATATTTGTTAGTTATAAATCTTTCTTCTATTAGTTTATATAACTAACAAATATTTGTTAGTTATAAATCTTTCTTCTACTTTGAACTTTTTAAAAGTCTATGTTATCATTAATGAGACAAATTCATGGAGTCAGATCTTTATTTTAATTTTGTTTGTTCAAAAATTTAAAAACTTGGATTATGCCTTTATAATTTGTATTTATTATAAAAATAAAATTTAGTTTATGATTTGCATTTACTTCACTATAAAAATTCTAAAATAGTAAATATTATCTTATCAAATAAGATTTAATATTATATTTTAAAGTATTCACTCTTGATGCTACAAAACATTTTAGTCATGTAATATCCGTAAATTTCACACAAAATCCTAATTAATTTATTATATTACAATTTTTAATTAGATATATTTTATAAAAATTAGCTACCTTCTCCAAGAAACTTTGTAAAAGTTTCTAAAGTTGTTATTTTGTCATATTTACTTCAAAATATTAATTATGAAGACCACCAATTATGTATATTTTGGGACAATGCACATTAGAACTCAAAACAGTATTGTTAGCTTTGCAATTGTATATAATTATATATTATATTAGATACTATTAGAGATTTTGGTCATTCAAAATGACTTTTACTCTATGGGGATGTGAGAAGATTTTTGAACCCCGTATAAAACTTTTTAAAGAAGGTACGTTAGATTTTTTAAAATATTTTCCATTTAAAATTATAATACAATAAATTCAAATATAACATTATATTGAGACACTAAAAAAGTTGTTGGTTTCTTCATAATTAATGCTAATTAATTATAAAGATGTGTTGGAAGAGACAAATTTTTATCTTGAAAGTAGTGTTGAAAGAAACTGAAAAGTTATTTTTATTCTCCTCGTCATCTTTTAAGTTTTGGAAGACGAAAAGTATTTTTTGAAAAGTATAAAAAGCATATCTAGCAAGCCAAGTAAAAAAAATTAATTTTTAATTTGGTAAATAAATGTATTTAAAGTAAATAATTTTATTTGCATTTTTTATTAATAAGAAATTATTAATTAATCAGATTCAAAAAATGTGTAATATGTAATATTATTTTTAAAACAAAAATTAAAAAATTACTAATTTTGTCTATAAAAAAGGAGAAACTATTAATATTTATATAAAAATATTTGTTAGTTATCATTATGTATTCTTTTAATGTTAAATTATAAATCTTTTTTATACTCTGAAATTTTTAAGACGTGGGACAAAGTCCTGGAATGATGAAGCAAACAAATATATTTCATTCATGGATTTAACTTATTAAACTTTTAATAAATATTTATTGAAGCATGAGCTTTATTTCAATTTTGTTTGTTGAAAAAATTAGAAAATTTAGATTTTACCTCGATTTGCATTTATTTTAAAAATAAATTGTAGTTTATGATTTCCATTTACTTCACTATTATAATTCTTAAAAAGTAAATATTATTGTATCAAATAACATGAAAATTATATTTGAAAGTATTCACTCTCAAGACTACCAAACGTTTAAGTAAATATCGAGTAATATTTTGTAAATTCCACACCAAATCTTAATTAATTTATTGTATTACCATTTTTAGTTTAATTTATTTTAAAAACAAAAGTTACTTTCTCTAAAAAACTTTGTAAAGGTTCCTAAAATGTCATCTTATGATACTTATTGCTCCAAAACATTAATTATGAAGACCACCAATTATGTTTTTTTGGGACATGACACTCTCTTACTACAATAAATGAATGTTGTATATTCTCCAACACATCATTTCCATCCTTTGTCACCATAATTGTTCTGCTCAAAGATTAAATTTCCTGCATTGGTTTGTGTGCTTTTATGACATCTGCCAAACATAAATGTTCTACCAAGATTAATTTTTCCCATATAGGTCTATGTGCTCTTATGTTCTTAGCAATTGTATAAATGTTTGCATCTCCAACAAACACCTTTAGGCTCCTTCATTCTTCTCAAACACCCACCATATTCATCCATCCAAAAAAAATATTGCAAAGTGTTGTTTGTGAAGAGACAAAAAAATAGAAATCATAGAAGATGTACACATAAAGGATAACCCAAAACAAAAAGAAAAACAAATAAATATAAAAAGCAAAAAACACGAAAAAAAAAACATTGAAGCAAAGAAAACCCCTAATAATAAAAAAGAAAACTTTAATGGGTTAAACAAAAAGTAAAAAAAAACATATTCGAAGATGGAAAAAAAAATAAAAACTTAACTTAAACAAATCGTAGTTGAAAAAAAAAAAGATTGGAGAAAATCATAAAAAAATAGTAAGTTGATTTTAATGCAAAGAAAAAATCTTAATAATGAAAAACTTCAACTTTGACAAATCAATGAAGAAGAACACAAAAACACTGAGTTGAGTATGATCCAAGCTGAAACTTAAATGGATTAAAGAAAAATGAATAAAAAAAACAAACTGAAAATCGAAAATCAAATTGGAAAGAACAGAAGACATGGATGTGAGAAGACAAGGATGTGAAAAGAAGAAGATGTAAACTGAAGACACATCCTGATAAAATCTTACCAGTGAAAAAAAAAAAGATGGTAGAAAAACATTAAGTTTTGAAACTAAGATCTAAAAAATAAAAATGAAGAAAAATAAACCTTTTAAGAACGTTATTCATGTTTGATAGCCTTGCCTTTGGCTTTGAAGAGATCTTCAGTTTTCTCCTTCTTGAAGATTTCATTAATCTCGAAAACAAAAAAAAGTTCAAGTTAATATGTGAGAAAAAAAAACACATAAAAAAACAACATATAAATGAAAAAAAAAATAAAACTTTAAAAAAAAGAGGAGAATAATTTTCGTCCAGTAAAAATCAAACCTTTTACAAATGATCTTCATGAAGGTCATCAAGAATCTCAGAGTAAAAAATAAACTAAAAGAAAATAAGATATGAGAATAAAATATCCATCGAACAACAAATCTGAGAAAAAAAAACTCGATCAAACCAATATCGACAACAAAGAAAAGTATATCTGAAAGCTAAATATTCATCAAAGAAAATAATAGAACAAAAATAGGTAGATCTAACAAAAAAATAACCATCAAACACAAAAATGATAGAAAAAAAATAGATCTGAGAAGATGGTAGAAGAACGTAAAAAAAAATAAGAATTTGTTACCTTCTTTTATTCATGAAGATCATGAAGAAGTCAGAACAAAAAATAACCCAAAAGAAAAGTAAATATGAGTAAAAAATATCCATTGAACAACAAATCTTAGAAAAAAAGCTTGATCCAACCAATGTCGGCAACAAAGAAAAGTATATCTGTTAGCAAAAGATTCATCAAAAAAAATATTAGAACAAAAAGAAGTAGATCTAAGAGAAAAATAACCATCAAACACAAAAATGAAGAAAAAAAAGTAGATCTGAGAATATGGTAGAAGAACGAAAACAAATGGGAACTTGTTACCTGTTTCTTATTCGTGAAGGTGATGAAGAAACTTTGAGACAAAAAACAGCGATCCAACATCTCGTCAAAAATACATATGAGAAGATGGTAAAAAAACGAAAATAATGAAAATGAGAAGTTGTTACCTTTGTTGTATTTGTAAAGGTGCTGAAAAATCTCACAGCAAAACATGAACCAAAAGAAAAGAACATATGAAAACAAAATATACATCGAACACCAGATCTGAGAAAAAAAACCTCGATCCAACCAATCTCGTCATATAACAAAAGTAGATCTGAAAGCAAAACATTCATTAAATAAAAAAATGTAACAAAAATAAGTAGCTCTTAGAGAAAAATATCCACCAAACACAAAAATGATAGAAAAAAAAAGTAGATATGAGAGATGGTAGAAGAACGAAAACAAATGGAAATAAGAAGTTGTTACCTTTTTCTTGTTGGTCACCATGGTCATGAATGTGAGAGTAAAAAATTAAGAGGAAAAGATCCATGGAATAGAGATGAAGAGAGAAGACGAAGAGTGATGGAGTAAGAGAGAAAATGAAAAGTTGGAGAGAATGAGATGAAGAGAGGAAGAGAGAAGACAGAGAGATGAAGAGAGAGAAGTACATGAAGAAGTTTGAATATCTGTGAGTGAAAAGAGAGAGAAGAAAATGAAGAGGTTGGGAGGAAAGAGAATGATTGGGTTAGTGGGATACAAAGGTGAGATGAAAAGAGAGAGATATTATTTTCTTTTTGATTTATTTTTTGAAGTTCCAAAATTATAAGAGTTTGACACGTCAGCCTTTTTACTTTTTATAGTAAGAAATATTTGAATTGTAGTAGTTCAGAAATAGTATTTTATTCAAAAACTTGCCATTTGTTAGTTCTCATTTGTATATAGATATAGATATAGATTACAACTAACCTCGTGAATGAGGGAGGTAGGTACTCCTAAACAAACTTAACACTAGACTAACGATGAAATTGAATGCCTTTAGCATGCAGAATGCCTTTCTATCGTTAAAAGTATTTAGATCAAGTATCTTTCTTTCCAAGTGTGTGTTATTTACCTATGTCAGGCCTTCAATTTATAGACTTTCATAATTGAATTTGGACATGATTTGGTACTTGAATAAATTGTAAGAGACAATCCTTACACACACACACACACACACACACACACACACACACACACACACACACACACACACACACACACACACACACATATATATATATATATATATATATATATATATATATATATATATATATATATATATATATATATATATATATATATATATATATATATATATATATATATATATATATATATCTTTTAATCTTTAGAGATTCCATATCTTTTTCGATTATTCTTCAATTACTTTGACTTGTAATTTGAGTAACCAACTTTGCAGATATCCGATATTGTGGATAATCTTTGACTATTTAATATTGCACTCATTATGTTGATAATCTTCTCAAATCTCTCTAAGATTTCCACTTAATTGAAAAATATAATCCACAAATTTATCTTTTCCACTTTTATTGAATAAAACCTAACATATCAAATAAAATCCAAAAATAAAATAATAACAAACATAAAAAGAAACAAAAAATCAACTCTTATTATCCGAGAAAAACAGGGGGATATTTTATAATGCAAAATCAGAAATTAACGAACCTAGGTTAATAGAAATAATAGAAAAAAAAACTTGCCAAATGTTTCATCTTTGGATTTTACTTGAAAACTCGAAATTAAATTATGGAAAAGGTTTTAATTTACCCAACGTCACTTACTAACATGAATCATATGAAAGACAACAGATTAAACAGTTCAAATTGAAGAAAAATTAGTAACCTATATTAACTTTGGCTCAAGAAATTAGAACACTGTGGTGATTCAATTTTTGCTCTTAATTTCAAAGATTAATCCTTAATAAGAGGCATTTTCTGGTCTTTTGGACACAATCAGTTAATGGCATGGATCCATAAGCATAACTTATTAGGATATGAGAGAAGAATTCGTAAAAGCAAATTGAAACTAAAAATAATCTGTAAAACTTGAAAGGAAAACGTGTATTAAACTGAAAATACCAAATGGAAGTCACAATTTTTGAAGAACTAGAACCTATCTCACTTAGGTTCTTGATCTCCAAGCCAAAAAAAAAGATGAGGGAAGAAAATGGAAAGAAAAAGAGCAAAAAATGGTGCTAGAATGTGTTCGTGGAAGTTAGATCTATATGGTTGCTTCCTTCCTAAGCTATCACTAGTGGAAAAAGAGGAATCTATGATAACTTATTATGACATGTATAAGCCACCTATCATAATAAGTTGACCGGTAGCATTTTTGAAAAGTAATAGTTATTATGACTGGTAAAAAGGAATCTATCATAATAAGTGAGAAGGGAAAATTTATTATGACAGGTGCAGAGGACCTATCATAATAGATGGGCACGGTGGCAAAATTGAAATTATGTTAAAAATATATTATGACAGATTTACGGAAACCTGTCATAATATCTTCAAATCCCTAATTTTTTTCCTTCCCTCTTTTCTTTCTCTCTTTCTCGTCTCCATTTTCTCCAACATTGAGAACCATAGTTTCTTTCTAGAAACAGTCTCGTGCATCGTTCTCACGCCATTCGCTCGCCCTCCACTGGCCTCTGCTTGCCGTCCATTGCCCTCCGCTCGTCGTTCGCGCGCCATCTGCACTGTTCGCACGCCGTTCGCACTATGATGTAGTTTGCATTGCCTATCATTGTAATTCTGACTTACTATGACAAGTTTC
This sequence comes from Vigna unguiculata, assembly GCF_037176805.1. Classification (NCBI taxonomy): domain Eukaryota; kingdom Viridiplantae; phylum Streptophyta; class Magnoliopsida; order Fabales; family Fabaceae; genus Vigna; species Vigna unguiculata. Next base: position 31,243,920 of record NC_140802.1, read on the forward strand.
TGTAGTGTTATAAAAAGTGCGCATTTTCTATGACTCTTGAAACTATGACACCAAAATATCTGTCATAGTAAGCTCGTTTTACCTGTCATTATAAGCCCATTTTCTAGTAGTGTATTTACAATGAATTCTCGCTCTCATATTCCACTAACTAGCTATAGCTAACTGGTATCCTTCTACAAATTAAGAAAGCTAACAACAACTAACTAGAGTAATTAAGGTGGTTGACTAGTCTTATTTAACAACAGGATGATAGGTTGAGTTAGCTTCCAGCACTTCCTCTATTTATTCCAGCTTAACACTAGGGATCACAACGGGACGGGGCGGGTACGGGTATCATGATCCCATCCCATCCCCATTCCTAAACCCAGCAGGTATACAACTTTTGACTCATCCCCATCCCCTCTGAATAACGGGTATATTCTTATACCCATACCCATACCATTTTTTTACTGTTCCAAATATCAATTAAATAACCTTTATAAAAAAAATTTAAAAGTCATTTCGGAAAAGCTTCAATACATTATACAAACAATAATAAAAAATTTTAAAAATTATGGAGTATAATCAAAATTTGCTATGTAGTCTTCAATAATTTCTACCTAATTTAATTTTATCACCAAATTTACCTAGATTTGAGTTCCACTTTGACGAAGGCGTTGCGCGAGTCGTGAGCGAGCTTTCGCACGAGCCTCATGATCTCGTCTGTTCGGATTTCAGAGTAGTAGTTCAAACGATGCGTTGAGAGAACCTCGAGCGACACGATGCGACGGAGGTTGCACTAGTGGTCGCCGTAGAGCGACACCGTGACGGTGGTTTTGTTGTAGCCGATGTACTTGCTGACGAGGAAGCGAGGCTAGTTCGCCAAATCGATGTCATTTTTGGTGAAGCATTCCTGCACTGCCTCGAGCGACGAAACAGAGTGGCGAACGGAGCAGCGAACGAAGCGGCCACGACAACGCGAAACAAGAAGGTAACGTGAGTGTTTGAGAAAGAAAGTATACTTATGGAGAAAGAATGGAGACGAGAAAGAGAAAAGAGGGAAGAAAAAAATTAGGGATTTAAAGATATTATGACAAGTTTCTCTGAATCTGTCATAATATATTTTTAACATAATTTCAATTTTGCCACCACGCACATATATTATGATAGGTCCTTTGCACCTATCATAATAAATTTTCCCTTCTCACTTATTATGATAGATCCCTTTTTACCAGTCATAGTAACTGTTACTTTTATTACAAAAATGTCACCGGTCAACTTATTATGATAGGTGACTTGTACCTATCATAATAAGTCGTCATAGATTGCCCTTTTCCCACTAGTGTTTGTGAAGTGATAAAAAGGAAGATACGGTTGAAAATAAAAACAATACAAATTTACTTCTTCACCTATTTTCAAGCATGATACTAGGAATTCAATTGTTGAATTAGAGAACCATTTCTGAAAATTCAAAGAATCATAAGTGGGAAGATTCATATTAATTCTTTTCAATTATAGGCGGAATGTTTCATATTACCCATACTTATATTCATACCCAATCAATGTGGAAATTCTCTGTCAAAACGAGGATGAGTTAAGGTGATACCCACGAGTACAAGTTTATTTGTCATCTCTACTCAACACAAGTCTCCTTTCATATCTCTTAGAGTCTCCCAAGGCTTGCACAAAGTTTGGAGTTGATTTGAAAAAAGTCAACCATAAAATCAACTTGTCAACTTTTTGCTATAAGCTTATTTTACTGGATTTTTATGCTAGTTGTTTTGCTTTTGTTCATCTTGCAATCAGACTTCCATCCACCTTCTTTCACTATCCTTGATCTGTTTATGTTGTACCAAAACAATTTACACAAGTTAGTATCAATCTCCAAGCTAGACTAGTTACTAGACTATACTTAATAGAGCTATCAAAACGGGTAACCCGACCCGACCTGGCTCGACCCATCACGGGTTGATGATTTAGTGAACCAACCCAACCCGGCTCACTTTTTAGCGAGCCAAAAAAATTTGAACCTGGCCCGACCCACCACGGGTTGGCGGGTTAAACGGGTTGGCTCACGGGTTCACTTAATTTAAAAAAATACAAATTTTTTATTTTATTTTAAGTCAAAACTAAATTATAATTCTAATTTAAATCAAAATAAACTTTAATACAAAAAAAATACAAATTATTTATGTGTTGGTTAAAAAAAACCTAACATGACCCAAATGTAAAGCCCAACTTAATAAAAAACACTTGTGTAACCTTTTTATCTGTGGGTTGGTGAGCCAACTTGGCTCACCACAGGTTCAACCCGAATGAGCCTGGTTCTAAATAAGTCGAGTAAAAAATCAACCCGTATTGAAATTTGTAAAAAAATTTCAACCCAACCTGAACTCGTGGTGAACTGGGTTGGCTCGTGAATTCTAATCCATTTTGATAGTTCTAATACTTAGCTAAAAGCTGGACAAATTTAACTAGTCTTCTTTTAATGTAAACTAACTCTAAATATGACTCTAATTAAGTGGAACTAGGACTAGCACAATGTATTAAACTAATATGGTGTTAGAAAATGCAAGGAACCTACTTAACTAGACTTAAACACCTAATAAAAATGTATTCTCGAGACTAACTCACCAAAACCAAAACCTAAGTGCTATGGGAACTAAACTAGAAAATAAGAACAAATAACTACCTATTTAGTCCTAAAAAGTGTACTAAAATTACTCCATTAGCTTGAATTCCGGAAAAGAAGCAAAATTATTAAAAGAAAAGAATCTAAACTAAATAGAATAATTTAACTAGATTAAATCCAAAGAAAGACACAATTAACTACCTAAAAATGACAAATTATGTACTCATCGATCAATACCTAGTATATGTTGTCGTCCAAGCAAACAACTTCATGGTTTTGGCCAATAACTAGCCTACCAATATCTCATCCCCTCATTGAAGGGTAACCCCCAACTTAAAACATATCCCCCCTTTTTCAACGGGAAAAGCTTAGTGTATCCAATAAGCTCGGCTCCTATGTAAACCCTTATTCTAGGATAATAAGAGTTGATTTTTAGAAATAATAAACAAATCAAGGATATTTTTTAGACGTACAATAAAGACTAAAATTAGAGAAAGAAATAACGTGTCAACATAAACGTATTTATTAATATAGATCTATAATTTCATTCTTGAATACAAATGTTAATTATTGACAAGAGCAATCATAATTGTGAGTTTTCATATCACAATGAGCCATATCACATGATGGTGGACAAATTGTCCAACAATCCCTATTTGTATCACATTGTTTTTTTATCCATGCATCGATCTACATGTGCACGCAGTGGCGGATTATGTAAGGAGCGAGGAGGGGCCATGCCCCCCCCCCCCCCCCCCCTCGCAAAACATTTTTTTTAAATTATATATATATATATATATATATATATATATATATATATATATATATATATATATATATATATATATATATACTCTTTCTAAAATTATATATATTTTTAAATTTTTTGAAATGTTTTTAAATTGTAAGTAGATATTTTAAAAATTGATAGAAATTAAATTGTGTGTCTTTTTAATTTTTTATAAAACATAATATTTAATGTTAATAAATAATAAAACATAAAATTGAATATAATAAAGAGTAAAAATATTTAGGTTTAATTATTTTTTTGTCTTTGTTTTGTCAAAAAAATTTCAAATTTTGACTAAAAAATCGGAACCAAATTGACACTAAATCAACTAGAGGACCAATTTACATTTTTTGAAACAAAAATCAAAAGAGTAATTAAAGCAAATATTTATTAAGATATTTTTTATTTTATTTCTCATTGTCATTTTAGGTTTTCACAAACTTGTACTCATCTTTTAGCCTCGTATGTTTTCTTTTTTTGAAGGAAAAAAAGAAGTTAGACACAAACTCTTTATTTTTGCTCTTATTTTTCATTTGTTCTCTTCCTTCCTTGAAGAAAAAAAATAACTCTCTTGCCTCACTTGATAATGAACTATTAGTTTAATAGTTATTAACATTATTTTTTATTTTCATGAACCTTTGTATATTCATTTTTTATGACTATAGAAGAAAAAATAATGTATTATATGTTTTTTCAAACCAATCTTGTGACTTGATTATAATATTTTTTTAATAATTACATCTTTTAATTTATGATAAATTATTTTTTAATATTAACTTTTTTAAAAGTATATTGATGAAGAACAAAACCATAGATTCATTCTTTAAAAATGATAGAAGAGAAGTTGTTGGTGAAGATGAAAACCAGATCGATTTTACTTCTTTACGTATTTTACTAATATGATCCAACCTAATGATCAAATTGTAGGAGTTATTTTTTGAAGCATTATACTAATGATACAATCTAATAATCAAATAATTATATTGCTTTGGCCCCTCCAAATTTTGCGGTCAAGATCTGCCACTGTGTGCAGGTCCCATTTTTACAAACCACTCTTGATTTGTAGTGAGGTAAAATCAACTTGCATTCCTTACTCTCATGACATTCACCACCAACTCTCATTCTTGATATGCTTCTCAACAACGGCGAACCATCAGAGGGACAGGGGGGAGCCACGGCTCCCCCAAAACTTTTTGGATTTTTTTAATATATATTTACATATTTTTTAAATTATAATTATATATTATTTATATTAAGTTTATATTATGAAAAATAATAATAATAAATAAAATAATAAATGTAATGGAAATATTGATTTATAAAAAAGATTAGGATTTTGTTTTTGTTATAAAATTTTTCTACCATGTAAGTTATTATGAAAGTGTGTGAAGGCGAAAAAAATATGAAGAGATAGATTGGAAATAGAGGTTGGAGAACACATAGATTGAGATTGAAATATACATTTATGTATGATCTCTCACATATCAAGCTTAATATCTTATAATGAAGATTTATGTATGTTAGATTTATGATTCTTCTTAGGATGTTTATCCCAAATTAGTATAAACCCTAATTATGATTTTAGGGATTCTTTTATAAAATTGGTATGAACCCTACTTATAATTTTTTCCAAATTAGTATAATCTTTAATTATGAAATTTAGGGATTTTGTGCCTATGGTAAATTTGGTAAAGTTTTGAATTTATACAGGAGAGATGATACATTTATATTAGAAAGATTGTAATAAAGAGTAAAAGAATTATTTTTTTTAAGGAGGAAAGTTTTTGATAAAGGTGAAAAAAAATTGCATCTACGTTAATTAAACTTGAGAAATTTCATGAGAACAAAAAATTCAAGACAATTAGAAACAAATATCTAAAGTTCCTAGAGTTACATATGATGAATTTAAAAATTCATTAGAACACAATCTGGGAAAAGTATATTCAAATTTCACAATACTCACAAAATAAAATTGATGAGGTACGAAGGGCTTATCTAAAATGGTATTCATTGTGTGGTATTATGATATAATAATAAATGATAGTCATATTTTTCTGAATTCTTTTATTATATGTACGTGTTTTAAGTAGAAGAAATGAGAAAGAAAATGAAGATATTTTCTCAACTATATATATATATATATATATATATATATATATATATATATATATATATATATATATATATATAATATAATTTGGCATCCCGAAATTTTGTGTCCAAGTTCTGTCACTGCTTCTCAAACCTTATCTATTGCAAGTTATTATTAAAGCAAGAAGGATTGATGCAAAAGCTATTACCATATCTTTATTTAGTATCGTGGTTGCTAGGTATAGTTGCAATCAAGGGATTTAGTTGATGCCTTAGTCCATGTTCTTAAAAAAGGAAACTTATACTATGATTGGTTTTTTTATGTGTTAATTTTAAAATAAAAGTACTTATTTTAGTAAAATATGTTGCATTATAAGAAAATATTTATTTCAATTTTTTTATTTTATGATATATAAAATAAGATTTTTATCACTATTAATTACTAATAATATTTTATTATTCTTTTAATTTTTTGTGTTTATTAATTAATTAATTCTTTTAAATTTTATTATTCAAAAAGCATTTTAACTATATGAATACATTTATTTTAAATTAATATAAGATTTTTTAGGACCATCAGATATTTATTATTCTTTTAATTTTTGTATTAATTAATTAAAATATTTTGGTAATTCATCCGATTAAATTAAAAAAGAAGATAGTGTTTGTGGAAATGCTATATTATAGGACAACTTTTATTAATTTCTTTCTTTTAGTTTTTATATTAATTAATTAATTCTTTCATTAATTTTTTCGTTAAAAATAAATTCAATTATAAAAAAACGTTTATTCTATTTTTTTTTCTTTTATAATATAAGATTCTTATTCGTATTAATTATTGATATTTTATGATTGTTTTAATTTTTATGTTAATTAATAAAATACTTCGGTAACTAATATAATCAAATTAAAAAACAACTAAAAATTAATGATAAATTATAACATTAATGAATTAAACTCGTAATCAATTAATGTATTAAACTATAACAGTAATAACAGTAATGAAGAATATATTAATTTTGGTCAAGAAGGCATAAGTTAGCTTTCAAGGAGTCTTCTCAAATCTGTATAGAAACTTACCTTCCAAAATTAATAGTATTTTGAAGAATTGAAAAAAAAAAAGAGAGTATATGTAATGTATGTATAACGCATTATATAAACAAATATAATAATAATAATAAAATTATTTTATAGTTATACATTAAAAAACAGAAATAATAAAAAATAATAATTATAAAATTATAAGATAGTTTATAGATAGTTTTTATTTATTTTGCAGCTTATTTTCATTTATTTAATAGACATCTTTTAATTATTTAATTAAAAAAAAGAATTCAATTTAAAAAAAAAAACTGTCAAATTTAAAAAATCAATTAAATTTAAATAAAATGATAACTTGAAGGGTAAAAGTGGACACAAATTCTGCTCACCATCTCAACATGCAAGAGATTTGGTTGATGTTTTCTTAACGTTAAGGGCTTACAGTTTTAGGCTCAATCCGGATAAATGTTTCTTTAGCGTTGATGGAGGAAAGTTAATAGGTTTTATGTGGACGCATAGGGGATAGAGGCAATTCCCAAAAAGTGCAAGATTATCATTGAGAGAATGTAGGAAAGACTAAGAATGAATTTCATCTCATAAAATAAAAAAAGAAAGAAATTAATTAATCTAAATTTTAATGAGAAATAATTATATACTTCTATATTTACTTTTTTCGTCTATTCATTTTTTATAAATATTATATAAAACATCATTTGTAGCAAATAGTACATTGAAATTACGATATATAAAACATAGTGAATAGTACATTGAAATTATACTATATTATGTAGAATTTAACTTACCTTTTTTTTGTCATTCGTTAAAAATATACTTTATTACTTTTGTAAAATGCATAAACAAAATAAATAGAAATTTAATTTAGGAATGAAAAGAAATTAAAAATAATTTAGTGACAAAAAATATATTTAATCCAAACATAAAATATAAATAGGTCATAAATTAATAAATTTTGTTATATTTAATCTTATTCTCTTTGATGTCCTACAGATTTAAAGATTATATATATATATATATATATATATATATATATATATATATATATATATATATATATTTTGTAGCATATATTTTTAGAGGTACAATAAAGACTAAAATTAGAGAAAGTAATAAGATAACATAAACGTATTTATTAATATAGATCGGTAATCTCATTTTTAAATACAAATATCTATAATTGACAAGAGCAATCACAATTATGAGTTTTCATATCATAATGAGCCATATTACATGATGGAGGACAAATTTTCCAGCAATCCATGTTTGTATCACATTGCTTGTTTGACCATGCTTTGATCTTAACACATGTGCAAGACCCATCTTCACAAACCACTCTTGATTTACAGTTAGGTAAAATCAACTTGTATTCCTTACTCTCATGACATTCACCATCAACTCTCATTCTTGATATGCTTTTCAAACTATATCTGTTACAAGCTATTATTAAAGCAATAAGGATCGTTGCAAAAACTATTTTGACCAAAGCCATATCCTTGTTTTAGTGTGGTGGTTGCTAGGTATAGTTTCAATCAATGGATGCCTTCCATCACATTTATAGTAGTCCATGTTATTCAAAAGAAAAATTTTATTGTGATTTTGTATGTGTTTATTTTAAAACAAAAAGTACTCATTTTAATTAAATATGTTGCATTTTAAGAAAACATTTATTTCTAATTTTTTATTTTATGATTTATAAAATAAGATTTTTATTATTATTAATTACTAATAATATTTTATTATTCTTTTAATTTTTGTGTTTATTACTTAATTAATTCTTTTAAATTTTATTATTATAAAATCATTTTAATTATAGGAATACATTTATTTTAAATATAAGATTTTTATGACCACCTTCCATGAATCACATAAGGAATGTACACCTCCTTCGAATCACACAAAGGATGAACGACTTCACCTAGCAACAACAAAAGTAGTCAATCACTTAAGATCCCACTTGATAAAAGTTATCGCTCTACCCACACTAGATTTTCAAAGCCTTCCACAGAGAGTTCTCAAGTTCTCAGACTTATCTAACTTCTATTTGGTCAAATGAAAGCCTACCACTTTATTTATAGACGCTTATTTCAAAATTAGGTTAAGAATATGAAAAGTTAAGTCACAACTACCAGAGATAATTGATTATCACTTATGTTAAACGATTATTCCAAAGCAATTTCTGAAAAACATTATTTCATGTTGATAATCGATTATCTCTTGGGATAATCGATTATTCTAGAGCCAATTTTGAAAATTACGAAAATACTTATGATAATCGATTATAATAAGTGATAATTGATTATCATAGTGCGTTTTGTAAAAATAAAACCTTCTCTAAGTGCTTTGCTGCTTGAGTTGCCTTTTGACTCTTGACATACTCATTTAACTATTTTATATAAAATACACAGATTATTATTGTAACATCCCATTTAATAGATAAATCTAATTAAATAAAACGTCGCATACTTAATATCTAAAGAGCACGAGGCTTATAGTATAAAGGATTTACAGTCATCCAAATATACCAACTAGGAAACAAAGGCACTACACAATGCCAAAACAAAAATAAAAGTTCAATTGTGGCCCAAAACCTTGCCCAAAGTGCAAGAGGTTACAAAACAACATAACTCTTCAAACGAGAGACTCAATAGTGAGCCCAACTCCAATCCATAACCAACTACGCTGCAACATTCTCATCAACATTACAATCACCGGGGCTTCCTATATCTGCTCACACCAAGGAATTGGTGATCATTGCAGAAAGGAAAAACCACACAAGAAGACAGACACAAGCAACAAGTGTAAGCTAGAGTAAAAAGGTTTTTATCATACAATTAAGCATGCAATTTAAAAGTCAAGAACACCTCAATCAACCAAGTATGTGATAGCAAACAATAAGACTCTAAGACTCAATTTATCCAGATACATATAATCGGTCGAATTCACTGGATGCTTGCACTTGTGATGGTCTCTACTGCTCTATCGAGCCATTGCCAATGTGTTTCACCCTACCACACACAAGGTTAGCCTTCAAACATCTAAGGCCATTATCCTGCCAAAGACTAAGGCCTCTTGCTACTCTCACCACTTGATTCAGTCCGCTCTACGTGAGACTAATTGACTCTTTAGAGTTTCAGGATGCAATCCTTACTTGAATCTTTACCTAATTATATACACTACGGCATCACCATGAAACCTTACCAAGAGGTTCATGGAATTATGTCCATCACATACGGCACCACCATGAGATCTCACCAAGAGGTTCATGGAATTACGTCCTTCACATACAACACCACCATGAGATCTCACCAAGAGGTTCATGGAATTATGTCCATCACATCCAACACCACCATGAAATCTCACCAAGAGTTTCATGGAATTACGTCAATCTCATACCATAGCCATGTCTCACCAACCAACCATAGATTTATCAAGCATAACAATCTCATGCCAATATCCAACCAATCAACCAACAATTGATGTTTTCCATTTTATACTAAACATAACAAAATCTCATTCTCATTTAATCTCATGCAACATACATGGATCCATACATCATGCGTTTACGGTTAAATACTCTATTAGGAAGGCAAGCAACCACATCACAGAACAAATCAAAATTAGAACGTGAAACCTGCCCCAGTCTTGCTCAGGCTATAGAAGTCCTCGCTCAGGCGAGAGAGGTTCCCTCGCCCAAGCGAGCCCTTTCCGTCTAAGCGAGTTCTCGGACAGTGAAACAATGGCTTCTGCGATTCTCGCTTATGTGAGACCTCCTCGCTTAAGCGAGATGATTCATCGCTCAAAATGAAGGCTCATCGCCAGAGCGATAGTTCGAGCAGAAACTTGGGCAAGCTTCTGCTAGTCTCACCTAGGCGAGACATGCTCGCTTAGGTGAGAATGTTAATTATCACCATTGTTCACGTGTGCAACAGCCAGGCATTCGAAACCAAACAATATTTATCATTATTCCAGGCAACCACAATAGTACACAAGCATCATAAACACGAAACAAGCTAAAAATAGGCATACATACAGAAAGTATGAAAAACCCTAGCTTCCCTTACCTGGAATACGCTAGCAAATCTACACAAACACTTGAAGAAGAGCACCACAGAACGTTGCAGCTTGTGGAACTGGATAAGCAACCAAGGAGAACGAAACTAGGATGCTATCTGAGGTCAAAGTGGAACTAAAGCTTCTAAACAAAAGGGGAAACGTAAAAGGAATAAGGGTCTAGAGTTCTACTTACCCGGAAGTAGAGTTCGATTACCCAACGGAACAACTAGCTCAAACCCTAGCAGAGCTCTTAAAAGAGAGAAGAGAGAGTGAGGAAAGGAGTTGTCTTGTGAAATGGAGGCAGAATGAGAGGGTTAGGGCTGGAAGGGTTTTGGGACACCCTATGGGCTGGCCCTTAGGCCCAACAGATGAGACTAGGCCCTTAAACATTAGGGTTAGAAAAAGTGGGCCTTACATATACTAAATCTTTTTTTATACAGAATATAACATTTAACTTTAGAAAAACATTTATTCCAAAATTTATTTTTTTAATATAAATTTTGTATCACTATTTTATTATTCTTTTAATTCTTACGTTAACTAATTAATTCATTAATTTATATTTTATTGTTAAAAATAAATTTTAATTATAAAAAATATTTATTTTAAATTTTCTTTCTTTTATAAAATGTAATATAAGATTTTTATCATTATTATCTATTAATAATATTTTATTTTTGTTTTTTTTGTTTTTATTACTTAATTAATTTATATAGATTTTATTGTTAGGAATAATTTTAATTATTGGAATATATTTATTTTAAATTAATCTAAATTTTTTATCACCATTATTATTAAATTTTTTTTTGTGTTAATTAATTAAAATATTTTGATAACCATCAAATAAGAAAAAAAGAAAAAAATATTTATGAAAATCCTACATTATAGGAGAACGTTTATTTTATATTCTCTCTATAATATAAGATTTTTATCATTATTAATTATGGATATTTTATTTTTTATTTTTATTTTAGTGTTAATTAATGAATTAATTTTATTGTTAAAAGTAATTTTAATTATAGGAAAATATTTATTCTAAATTTTATTTATTTTAGAGTATAAATTTTTTATCATTATTAATTTTTAATTTTTTAATTTTTTAATTTTTAGGTTAATTAATTGAATCTTTCCCTAATTAACCCAATCAAATTAAAAAACAACTAAAAAGTAAATAATAAAGAAACAAATCTTCAAAAAGGATATAACAGTCATAAAAATTCTATATTATAGGAAACCATTTGTTCCAATTTTTCTTTATAGAAAAAATCTATTTATAATGATAGGAAACCATTTGTTAATTAATTAATTCATCCATTTAAAATTTTTTGTACTTTTATTTTGTTATAAAATAAAGCTAATAATAGGTCAAAGAAGAAAAGTAAAAATATAAATGGGAACAACTTTTTTTGTTCATCTTATTACTGATCGGAAGAGTCTTGTTTATAGATACAACACGTAACCCACAAAAGAAAACAAATCAAATACTTAATACAAATATTTACATAAAGAATAATGAATCATATGAGTATCAATCATCAATCATATCAGTCATATGAGTAACTGTATCAAATCAATGGACTGCCATTAATTCATAACACTCCCCCTAGGGTGTCCATTGAAAAGAGGATGTGTTTCGTTAAACCTTACTAGGAAAAACTCTTTAGGATAAAAACCTAGTGAAGAAAAAAAATTACAATATTTTGTATTCTTTAATACAATATTACTCATCACATATTTTATTTCTCCCCCTCATGTAAACTTATATCACTAAGATGACAAAGTCCAAACTAGTGAATCATTTGCTCAAAAGTTCTTATTGGCAAAGACTTTATAAATAGACCTGCCAGATTTTCATATGAATGAATCTTTTGGATATCTATATCATCCTTTCAATTGAACAATACATTATTATCTTCATACATGGTTGTTGATTCCATCTTTATGGGGTTAGCTATAAGTTTCTTGCACATGTTGAATTATAGACCTTAACCAAACACATTAACAACTTACCTCATGTAATAATAAAAAGTTTGTATGATTAGACAACATTGCTGCTATAGTTTGTTTCATATACTATCATGAAATCATTGTGCTACCACGTGTGAACAAATATCCTGTTTGTGATTAACCATTGTGACATTGTGAAGATATGTAAAATAACATGCACATGCATAACCCATTAGGTCTTATTTTGAGTCATTTGGATAAAATAAGCTTATATTCATAGTACCATTAAGGGAACGAAGTATATGTTTTACTCAATCCATTTTCTTCTTGTAGTTAAAGAATTATATCTTGCTTAACAAATTTATAGCAAATGCAATATCAGTCTGAGTATAATTAGCAAGATACATAAGTGTTCTTATGACACTAAGATATGGTACTTTTGGATCAAGAAGATCCTCATCATTTTCTTGATGAGCCTTTATCAACATGTAACAACCTCAACTATTAGAGTGCATAATGGACGTGACTTCCATTTAGAGTCTTTTAAGCACCTTAATTATATAAGCCTCTTGATGTATAAAAACACATTTATTTAAATATGCAATTTCTAATCTCAAACCAAACTTTACCCTTCAAAGATCCTTCATTTCAAATTATTTCTTTAAGCAATCAATTGCCTTTGTGAGCTCATTAGGAGTTCCAACGACGTTTATGTCATCTAAATAAATAATAATTATGTCAAATTCATTTTTTAATATTTTCATATGAATACAAGGACAAAAAGGATCATTTTTATATCCTTCTTTTAACAAGTGCTTAATAAGACGGTTATACCACACACGTCATGATTGCTTCAATCAATAAAAGGACTTGTTCAATTTTATTGAATAACCCTCTTTAGAATTTGTCTTGTTGGGCAAATTAAATCCTTCAGGGATTTTCATATAAATATCATTCTCAAGAGAACCATACAAATAGGTTGTAACATCATCCATTAAATGTAAATGCATACCTTATTGTGTAACTAGGATAATCAAATATTGCAATGTTGTTGCATACCAATGGATATGTCTTTTCACAAATAAATACTAGCTTTTGTGAAAAACCTTGAGCAACCAACCGTGCTTTGTATCTAACAATTTCGTCATTCTTTTTTTTTGCGCAAAAATCCATATTGTACCCAAAGGGTTTCACACCCTCAGGTATGCGAACCGTAGGTTCAAAAACCTTTCGCTTAGCAAGCAAATCTAATTATGCTTCTTTGCATATTTTCATTTTGGCCAATCATTTATTTGTCGACAATCTTCAATGATCATTGGTTATTGCTTCTCATTGTCATTCATAACATTCATCGTTACATTATATGTAAAAGTTTCATCAATATTGACTTCATTTTTGTTCCATATTATATGATTCGTGATATAATTTATTGAGATATCATCATTTTCAACAATTTCAAGTACCCGAGGTTCTTCTGGAACCGAATCTTTAATTATGTCAAATGAATCTTTTGGGATTTCCATCATTTCAATTAGGTCATCTTGCATTTTAGCTCCCTTTCTTATTTAAGAGTTTTTTATCTTTGGAACCAATAGGTCTATCATGCTTCAAGCGTGTCTTTGGAACTAACGGGCCTACTATGCTTCCTATCATGCTTCAAATGTATTATGAATTAATATTAATTATATTCAGAGCATTAATAGCTGGTATATATATAATTTAGTTATCCTTTTTTTGTTAGTAAAAACATTAGGTAATTGATTGACTAATTTCGTAAATGAAATATCTTTTGAACTTCTAGTTCACATTCTTTTGTATGAGGATCAAGAAGAGATAATTATAATTCATTCCAACCAATATTTGTTTCCAATTGTTTTCTTTCTCCCTCTAATGTTGGAAAAACTTATTCATCAAAGTGACAGTTGAAAAGTCAAACTGTAAAAAAATCTCCTATTGGTAATTCAAGATATTTTATTATTGAGGGAGAATCATATCCAACATATATTCTCAATCGTCTCTGAGGACCCATCATAATCCCTTTTGGTGGGGAAATTAGAACATATACATCACACAAAAAAATTTATTACATGAGAAATATTAGGTTACTGACCAAAAACAAACTGCATAATAGAGTATTTGTGATAACTTGTTAGCTTGATGCGAATCAATAATGCAACATGCAAAATTGCATATCCCCAAGTAGTCAATTGGAATATTAGCTCTCATAAGTAATGGTCTTGTAACCAATTTTAGACGTTTTAGTAATGATTCTACAAGTCTATTTTGAGTATGAACATGTGTTATTGGATGTTCAACTTCAATTCCAATGGATATACAATACTCATGAAAAGCATGAGATGTAACTTCACTATTATTATCAAAACAGATTTTCTTAATTGGATAATTTGGGAAGTGAGCTCCTAACTATGCTAATAACTTTGTCAATGCATGATTGCGAGTTGATAATGAACAAATATGTGACCATCTAGTTTATGCATTAATTAAAACCATGAAATATCTAAATGATCAACATGATGGGTGTATCAGACCACAAATATCACCCTGTATTCATTTTGAAAATGAGATTGACTCATTTCTAATTTTTCTGGTCATGGTTTTATTATTACTTTTCATTTGTGAATGAAGGTACATGATAACTCATTGGTTTGAAGAAGTCTTTTTACTCTTAAGTTGGTGTCCACATGAGTTTTTCAACCTTTTTTCACATCATAATAGATCTAGGATGACCTAACTGATCATGCCAAACAAGGAATTCAGTTTGATTCGTAAACTTCTGGTTTACCATGACATGCATTTTAATTGTACTAATATATGCATACGATACAAATCATCTAACTGATCATGCCAAACAAGTCATTTATTTTGATTTGTAAACTTCGGATTTATCATGACATGCATATCAATTATACTAATATATGTGTAAACCATTAGAGAAGGTTAATAATTTCTCCAATACACATCCTTTTTTATTCAACTTAGTTCTAGTGATATAAAGATATTTCATATCTTCTTCATTGTTTGTCTCAATATGATATCCATTTAGACAAATATCATTGAAACTTAATAAGTTTCTATTAAACTTCTTGGTAGAAGTATAATAGCTTTTATGGAGCCTTCAAATATATTTGTAGTAATAGAAATAATGCTAAAATTGACTTCTCACATTACCAAACAAGAGAAAAATTTATTACTCTTGAGAATTGTATGAGTTATTGCACTATCAATAAGACACATATCCTCATCATTGGTGTTAGTGCCAACATTCATTCTTCATATAAACATAAATATCAATATTAGATATTACTATGTAAGAGAAAAAGAAGAATAAAATATTTAGAGGATTTTATTGATCAAGAAAAACTTATATATAAGCAACATGAAACAAATATAAAGCATTGTCTTAAAATTAAGAACATAAAATGAGAAAATCTAGTTTTTAACACTTTCATCACCAATGAGATGATCAATGCTTCCATTTGGTTTAGCAAAGAAAATAACAATATCAAGATAATTCATCCTTATGACCATAATCAAAATCACCATATTCATAAACAAAGTGTGTTTCTATGTTCTTCTCCTTATATTTTAAGATGCTTTGATCTACGACAAGTACAACTCAAATGGTCTCTACCACTGTAATGATAACTTATATTCTCATCTTACACCTACTTATATACTATGAAATTGTCTTATCTCTAGTCGACTTAGGACTTCCAACATACCTCCCTCACGCCGATGTATATACATCTTGTGCGTGGGACTAGACATTAATGGATGGTCCGATAGCGAGTCGAACTACATGGCCAACAAACATAAATCTTGTTATGATAGGCTTTCTTTTTAAAAAATGACTTTGACACCATGTTAAGAAGTGGACTTTAAGCCTAACTCAGCCTCACAAAATTGGCTTATAAGGTGAGGTTTGCACCACATTTTTCTTTTCCCTTTTCAACATTATTGTTCCATTTCTGATGATAAAATATGTCTTTAAAATTTTCTTTATAACCATGTCTATAATAACTTTCACGACCATGAAAATATAAATCAAATGTTACTGCATTCATTTCTAGAAATGAAGTAGAACCAATTGGTTAGGTTTCATGATTTTCTATCAAAAACTCATTGTTTTTGTTCAACCATAAGAAGGCATCAAATAAATTCAAAAGATTTGTGAAATTCCTTCTCACGATATTGTTGTTGCATGAGTAAATTAGTTGCTAACATGTTTTATTTATTTCTTTAACGAAGACCTATTGCATCTAAATATATTTCAATTCAATATCCAATATAAGTAATTTTTTCTCGTAATATCAATGGTCACAAAATCAAAATTTGTAACGTTTTGACATGTTTAGAATTCGTACATAAAATAATAGTAGTAATAATAATAAGACAAATGAAAATTGATAAAGTCAAACCATTCTTATGAAAAAAATAAAAATATAAGATTAAATTGTAAATGAAGAAAGGATTAGAAAGAGTTTAGATTAAGACACGCAAAACATTGTCCTTCGAGAGAAAATGCTTCAACTAGCGCTTAGTTGGTTGGAGCATCGTGCTGATAGTGTGTTATAAAATAAAGTTAATAATAGAGAAAAGAAGAAAAGGAAGAATAGAAAATGAGATAATGGAGAACAACTTTTGTGTGTCTTATTTTAGATAGGGTCCTATTTATAGATATAACATATAACCTATAAAGGGTATAAATCAAATAGTTAACACAAATATTTACATAAAGAGTAATGAATCATATGAGTATCAATCATATCAATATCACATCAATGGACAATCATTAATTCATAACATATTTTAAATTTTCTTTCTTTATTTAAATTTTTATCAATACAGGATATTATTATTGTAGTTAGACACCCATTTTATTTATATTTACTACATGATCATGTTCCAATTACTTGCACTTTTTTATTTCTTTTCTTATTGATTTATCATTACATCGGAGTAATTAATTCAAAAAAATAGTTACTACTATTATTATATATTATTATTATTATTATTATTATTATGAGTAGAGAATTAATTAGAAAAAATATTAACTATAATATACGAAAATTAATACTTAAATTAGTAGTGAAATTATTAGTATTACTATTAGTATTATTACTATTATATTTTGTTATTATAAAAATTATTAACATTATTAGTAATAGTAAAATTATTATTGTTGTTATTATTATTATTAGTATTATTGTAAGGCCTAGTTTTCTGCCCTAACCTTTTAGGCTACCTTTGATCGGATGAGCCTAAGGGCTGGCCCAAAAAGGGGAAAAATCAGACCTAATGTGCCCTACCCTGACTTCTTTACTCATTTCGTAAAATCAGAACTCCTTTTGCCTCCTTGAGCAGCCACACTCTCTGCTAGGGTTTGTCTCCTCACCACTTTCAAGTTCGCTCGAGTTGTTCCTACTTCACGTAAGTCATCCTACATCTCGTGCCATCCATTCCTTAGTATATTTTCGTGTTTTACCCAACTGAGCCTCTATAACGAGCTTATCTTGTATTATGTTTCGTGGTTTTTCAAGCTCCTAAGCGTACTCCTTAATATGTTGCGTCCGTGTCTACCATCAAGGTCTTGCTCTAGCTTACTCCAGGTAAGGGAAGCTAGAACCTAATCTTGTATTCATCCTTTTTGATGTTCTTGCTGTTGTGCTACGATTCTATGGTTGATATGATGTTCTGGATTCATGGAATGCTTTAGTATGTTATTTTGGCTTGGTATGAATGGCTGTCACAGGAAAACAGTGGCGAGGTCTGATAATCTCACCCAAGCGAGCCTGTCTCACCCATGCAAGATGAGTAGAGGCTCGCCCAGACTTTTTATGCGAGGGGTCGCTTAAGTGACCAGCTTAGTTTTGAGCGAGCAAGTGTCTCGCTCAGGCGATGGGAGTCTCGCCTAAGCGAGAATGCGTAGAGGCCGCTATTGTATGCGTGTCGAGATCTCGCCTAGGCGGAGGGAGCTCGCCTGAGCGAGACCCTCCAACCTGAGCGAAGAGATGGGCGAGAATGCGTCCTGAGTTGGTTTCCCTTTGTGCTTGGATGTTTAGCTTGTGCTTGTATGAGTTATTGTATGATGGCTTCATGGGAATGATTATGCATGATTGGGAGAGGGTTATATATGTGAATTATGACTTTGGCATAAGCTTTATATGAATTATACTCAAGAGGTGGAATATATATGTATATATATATATATATATATATATATATATATATATATATATGTGTGTGTGTGTGTGTGTGTGTGTGTGGTCACGAATTTTACATGAGCAACAATGGACATGATGGTTGGTAATCCAATGGCATGAGAAACACTTTACCCATGGTTGGGAATAACGAGTTGGTATTGATTCAACATATGATAAATGAGGGTTGGTTACGAATGTTGGTATGAGGTTCCTATGCATGATATATGTTAAATGGGGGTAAGGATTCAAGGTAAGGATCACATCCTAACACTCTAAGGAGTTAGTTAGTCTCACTTAGAGCAGATTGACTCCTGTGGTGAGAGTAGGAGGAGGCCTGAAACTCATTAAGGGCTAACCTTGTGCGTGAGAGAATTGATTCATTGTAACACTTGTGACACATAGCTCGGGGGTGAGCAGAGGTATCCACCACAAGTGCAAGCATCCGTTGAATTAGACCAGGTTATATGTATCCAGATGAGTCAAGTCGAGTCTTAGTGTATTGTTTGAAAGGTCATAACATGCTTGGTTGATATATGGATATTGGACTGTGAAAGTATGTCTGGTTGCATTGATGAAATCTTTTTGGCTCTAGCTTACCCTTTCTTGTTTGAATGCCTTGTATGTTATCCTTCTACTTTTGCGATGATCATCAATTTATTGATGGGAGCAAATGCGAGAGGTTCTTGTGGCCAACAGGGGAAAGGTGATTCCGTTGCATAGTCTACTTGGGCTGGAGTTGATTCTTCTTGTTGGGCATTTGTTAGGGCTATGGCCCATGTATTGCTTTACTCTTTAATACTCTATTTTCTTCCGTTAACCTTTCATCTGGTTTTCTTTTGGCATCGTGGTGTGCCTAGGATTGTAGCGGCGTGTTTAAAACCCCAGGACTGTGTTGTTATACTATTTGTGTGTGACGTTTCTTTTAATTACGCTTATTGATTAAATGAGACGTTACAATTATTAACAATATTAACATATAATATATTATGATTATGATTATATATGATTGTTGTTATTATTAAATTTTTTTGATAATATTAGTAGTAGTAAAATATTAGTATGGTATTACTTATAATATAATTATATAATTTATTAATCTTTTTATATATTATGAAAAAAAAGTAGAAAAAATTATTATTAATAATAATATTATTATTATTAGTTTTAATGATATTATTATTAATAAAATTATTATTATTATTATACTACTATTATTTACTGTTATTAGTACTATACTTATCACAAATAATATCTGTATTATTACTATTATTTCAATTTTGACACAAGATTATACTTTAATTACTTACAATTTTATTATTTGGATTGTAGTATTTAGATACACATTTTCATTTTATATACTACGAGATTATATTTTATTTACTTGCATTTTTATTTGTTTTGTTATTTTTATTATAAATGATATTAGTGTTATTATTATATTAATATCAATCTTAGTGTTATTATTTAAATTGTAGTATTTAGATACATATTTTACTTTTATCTACTACGGATTATATATTAATTACTTGCATTTTTATTTGTTTTGTTAGTGATTTGTCTTTACATCCGAGTAATTAGTTCAATTAAAAAAAGTAGTTACTAAAATTAGTAAAATAATGGAACTAAAGACTAATTTTTTTATTATCAATATTCATCTAAATGTAAAAAATAATAGTTAAGAGAATATAATTGTAAAAACAAAATAGGAGACCATGTATCTCTATATATGTAGTTGGGTATTATTATTATTTTTATCAATACAGGATATTATTATTTTAGTTAGACACCCATTTTATTTATATTTACTACATAATCATGTTCTAATTACTTGCACTTTTTTGTTCCTTTTGTTGTTGATTTATCATTACATCGGAGTAATTAAGTCAGAAAAATAGTTACTACAATTATTATATATTATTATTATTATTATTATTATTATTATTATGATTATGAGTAACGAAGTAATTAGAAAAATTATTAACTATAATATACGAAAATTAATATTTAAATTAGTAGTGAAATTATTAGTATTAGTACTATTATATTTTGTTATTGTGAAAATTATTAACATTATTAGTAATAGTAAAATTATTACTATATTATTACTGTTATTATTATTATTAGTATTATTAATAATATTAATATATAATATATTAATATTATGATTATATACAATTGTTGTTATGATTAAATTTATTGATAATATAAGTAGTAGTAAAAATATTAGTATAGTATTACTTATAATATCAATATATAATGTATTCATCTTTTTATATATTATGGAAAAAAACTAGAAAAAATTATTATTATTAATAACATTATTGTTATTAGTTATATTATTATTATTATTATTTAGTACTATACTTATAATAAATAATATTAGTATTATTAATATTATTTCAGTTTTGACACAAGATTATATTTTAATTATTTACATTTTTATTATTTGGATCGTAGTATTTAGATACACATCTTATTTTTATGTACTATGAGATTTTATTTTAATTACTTGTATTTTTATTTGCTTTGTTGTTGGTTTGTCTTTACATTTGATTAATTAGTTGGATCCAAAAAAGTAGTTACTAAAATTAGTAAAATAATACAACTAAAATGTAGTTTTTTTATTATAAATAATCCTTTAAATTTCAAAAATCATAATTAGCATTAGTATTAATATTAATATAATAATAATAATTATTATTATTATTTGTATTTCTATTTTAAATAATATTAGTGTTATTATTATCATATTAATATCAATCTTAATGTTATTATTTGAATTGTAGTATTTAGATACACATTTTACTTTTATCTATTACGGATTGTATATTAATTACTTGCATTTTTATTTGTTTTGTTGGTGATTTATCTTTATATCCGAGTAATTAGCTGAATTAAAAAAAGTAGTTACTAAAATTAGTAAAATAATAGATCTAAAGACTAATTTTTTATTATCAATAATAATTTAAATTTAAAAAATAATAATTAAGAGAATATAATTGTAAAAACAAAAAAAGAGACCGTGTATCTCTATATATGTAGTTGTGTATTATTATTATTATTATTATTTTTATTTTTATCAATAGGAGATATTATTATTATAGTTAGACACCCATTTTATTGATATTTATTACATGATCATGTTTCACTTTTTTATTCCTTTTGTTGTTGATTTATCATTACATCGGAGTAATTAATTCAAAAAAAATAGTTACTATTATTATATTATTATTATTATTATTATGAGTAAAGAAATAATTAGAAAAATTATTAACTAAAATATACGAAAATTAATACTTAAATTAGTAGTGAAATTATTAGTATTAGTATTATTACTATTCTATTTTGTTATTGTGAAAATGATTAACATTATTAGTAATAGTAAAATTATTACTATATTATTATTATTGCTATTATTATTAGTATTATTAACAATATTAATGTATAATATATTAATATTATGCTTATATATGATTGTTGTTATTATAAATTTATTGATAATATTAGTAGTAGTAAAAATATTAGTATAGTATTACTTATAATATCAATATATAATGTATTAATCTTTTTATATTTTATGGAAGAAAACTAGAAAAATTTATTATATTTTAGTAACATTATTGTTATTAGTTTGAATGATATTATTATTAATAAAATTATTATTATTATTATTATTATTATTATTATTTACTGTTATTAGTACTATACTTATCATAAATAATATTAGTATTATTAATATTATTTCAGTTTTGACACAAGATTATATTTTAATTATTTACATTTTTATTATTTGGATCGTAGTATTTAGATACACATCTTATTTTAATATATTACGAGATTATATTTTAATTACTTGCATTTTTATTTGCTTTGTTGTGGGTTTGTCTTTACATTTGAATAATTAGTTGAATCCAAAAAAAGTAGTTACTAAAATTAGTAAAATAATAAAACTAAAATGTAGTTTTTTTATTATAAATAATCATTTAAATTTAAAAAATAATAATTAGTATTAGTATTAATATTAATATAATAATAATAGATATTATTATTATTTTTGTATTTTTATTTTAAATAATATTAGGGTTATTGTTATCATATTAATATCAATCTTAGTGTTATTATTTGAATTGTAGTATTTAGATACACATTTTACTTTTATCTATTATGGATTATATATTGATTACTTGCCTTTTTATTTATCTTTACACCCGAGTAATTAGCTGAATTAAACAAAAGTAGTTACTAAAATTAATAAAATAATAGAACTAAAGACTAATTTTTTTGTTATCAATAATAATTTAAGTTTAAAAAATAATAATTAAGAGAATATAATTGTAAAAACAAAATAGGAGACCATGTATCTCTATATATGTAATTGTGTATTATTATTATTATTATTATTATTATTATCAATACGTGATATTATTATTATAGTTAGACACCTATTTTATTGATATTTACTACATGATCATGGTTCAATTACTTGCACTTTTTGATTGCTTTGTTGTTGATTTATCATTATATCGGAGTAATTTATTCAAAAAAATAGTTACTATTATTATTATTATTATTATTATTATTATTATTATTATTATTATTATTATTATTATTATTTATTATTATTATTATTATTATTATTATTATTATGATTATTATTATTATTATTATTATTATTATGATTATTATTATTATTATTATTATTATGAGTAAAGAAGTAATTAGAAAAATTATTAACTATAATATACGAAAATTAATACTTAAATTAGGAGTGAAATTATTAGTATTACTGTTAGTATTATTACTATTATATTTTGTTATTGTGAAAATTATTAACATTATTAGTAATAGTAAAATTATTACTATATTATTATTGTTATTATTATTATTATTAGTATTATTAACAATATTAATATATAATATTATTAATGTTATGATTATATATGATTATATATGATTGTTGTTATTATTAAATTTATTGATAATATTAGTAGTAGTAAAAATATTAGTATAGTATTACTTTTAAATATTTATTTAATCAATGATAATATTTATTTTTATTTTATTTAAATATTTCTACCATAAACTATAAATATTATTATTAAATTTATAAAACTATAATATCATATATTTATAAGATAATTTTATATTATATTTAAATAAAAAAAAAGTACGTATAGGTTACTGTTAAGAAATGTATATTATTTATTTCTTTTCTCTTAAAAATTAATTACACATTTTCTATAAATAATAAATATAATATGAATTATATTATTTAAAAAGGTTAAAATACTTTTTGGTCCCAATTTTCATCAAGTTTTTTCAAATAATTCCTAATTTTGGTTTTTCGTTCAAATAGGTCCTAATTTTCGTTAATTTTGTTCAATTTGGTCATTTTTTGTTAACACCGTTTAAATCATTAACGGCCATGAACAGTGACTGCCACGTGTCATTTTGTGGTTTTTTTGAATTTGAATTTTTTTATTTTTTATTTTTTATAATTTTTTTAAATGTACACATGTCAACCCAGTAGCATGCCACGTGTCACTTTGTGGTTTTTTTGATTTTTTAAAAATTTCTTTTTTAATTTTTAATTTTTTTTTTAAATTTCCACGTGTCAACCTAGTAACGTGCCATATGTCAAAGTCAATGTTCTATATTCAATTTGGTCCCTATATTTGTTATTTTTGTTCAATTGAGTCCCAATTTTTGTTAAAATTAACCAATTTGGTCCTTCTCCAAATTGTAACTAAATTTAATTTTTATATTAAAATTCACATTTTTTATTAAATATTTTTATATAATATATTAAAATTCACATCATTATAACTTTGATATAAAAGTTAAATTTGATCACATCTTTGATAGGGACCAAATTGGTTAACATTAACAAAAATTGGGACTAAATTGAACAAAAATAAGGGACCAAAATGAATATAGAACATTGACTTTGACGACACGTGGCACACTACTGGGTTGACACGTGGACATTTAAAAAAAATTTAAAAATTAAAAAAGAAATTTTTAAAAAATCATAAAAATCACGAAGTGACACGTGGCACGTTACTGGATTGACACGTGTACATTAAAAAAAATAAAAAAATTCAAAAAAAATTCAAAAAAGAAATAAAAAATTCAAAAAAACCACAAAATGACACGTGGCAGTCACTGTTCTTGGCCGTTAATAATTTAAACGATGTTAGCAAAAAAAGACCCAATTGAACAAAATTGACGAAAATTATGATCTATTTTAACACAAAACAAAAATTAGGATTTATTTAAAAAAACTTGACCAAAATTGGGACCAAAAAGGTATTTTAACCTATTTAAAAAAAAAAGCAAAAAAAAAATGTGCATATGCACATGTCAGAGACTAGTTTATATATATAACATATAACCTATAAAGGGTATAAATCAAATAATTAACACAAATATTTACACAAAGAAAGTAAAGAATACAAATATTTACACAAAGAAAGTAAAGAATGATATGAGTATCAATCATATCAATATCACATTGATAGACAATCATTAATTCATATCATATTTTAAATTTTCTTTCTTTTTATTTAAATTTAATATGTATAGAGATAAATAAAACTAATAATTAAAAATCCTAATTCAAATGTTGGTCTAATTCAAATGTAGGCCCAATTTAGATGCTACATAACATAAAAAAATTCTAATATAGGCCTAATTCATATGTTAATAAATTTTATAAAATAAATAATTCACGGATTAAGTTTTCTAACGTATTTTCTATGACTGAATAAATCCAAACTGATTTATTGTGTTACCTTCTATTCATTTCATAGACATAAATATGTGATAATACATTTTATATATATATATATATATATATATATATATATATATATATATATATATATATATATATATATATATATATAATCGTTTTAAAATAAGTAAAAATTTAAATTGATAAAAGAAAATACATATTTTATATAATAAAATATTTTATCAACTACAAAATTATTAAGGTACATACATCAAAGATAAAAATAAAAACATTTAAAAGATTAATTTTTATATTCGTAACGAAAACTAGTTTTTCATGATATATTTTGACAAAAAGAAAATATATTACCTTGGTTACAAATACACAAACTAGTTTTGTTTTCGTATGGTTTCATATTACATAGACTAAGTTTTGTAAAAGACTAAAACAAATTATGAAAAAGTGTAAGTTGTAAAGAATAAAATTGGGGTGTGCATAGCATGGATGAATCATAATTTGCAACGAAAAATTAGTTGGGCCTTTCAACTAAGTCCAAAATTGTCCGGACTGAGTAACGTCGTCGTTTTCTGATTCTCCTCTTATACACTTCACACCATTTCTTCTCTTTGGGGTTTTTTGTTATTAATTCTTCTCTTCCATCCGCCGCCGCCGTAACGGTGCTCCCTAGTAGCCTCCAACAATGGTAAACCCTTCTCGTCTCTTTTTTTTTTTCTTCTTCCAAAATCAAAATCACTGTTTCTCAAATTCTAATGTTATTTACTCTATTTTTTTTTTTAACCTTCTGGGTTTGTTGTGAATCGGAATGAACGGAACTTCAGGCTTCAGAGAAGAAACTGTCGAACCCTATGAGGGAGATAAAGGTACAGAAGCTCGTCCTCAATATTTCTGTTGGCGAGAGTGGAGATCGCCTCACCAGAGCAGCAAAGGTTCTCTTCTTTGCAAATTGCTTCCACTTCTTTCTTAAGACAAAAAACATCGTTTTTTGATGTGGAATTTGTTTGTTTTGGGTCTTGCAGGTGTTGGAACAACTGAGTGGCCAGACCCCAGTGTTCTCCAAAGGTTTGTTCTCAATTGGTTTTTTAATTGGTCATTTGGTAATACTGTTTTTAGGCATAGATCTCAAATTTGCGTTCAGTGGAATCATTTTTGGATTTTTATCGTTTTTTAAAATCTAGAATACTGGTGAAGTGGTTTTGAAGAATGCCCAAAAAAAAAACTTAATTTACGGAAATCTGTTCTTATGAAAGCATTAAAATGTCAGATATTCTTCAGAGGTCTGTGAAAAACTGGAGATGAAGATTCTGATATCCCATGTGTATATAGCTAGAAGTGTGTTTGAGACCTTTTCTATTGGGAATGTAGAGCTGTTCTAGTAGAGAAGTTCCCAAGCTCTTCTAGTTTTGTATCCAAACAGGCTCGTCCAAATATTTGTTTTTGTCAAGCCCAACAGACCATACGTGTGAAGTTTTCTTGATAGTAATTTTACTTTACTATTAGTGTATAATAATAGTGGTTATTGAATATAAGATATGTGTGTTTCTCACAGTTGAATATAAGCTGAGATTTTTTTTTTCCTCATGTTGGTTTTATTTTGACAGCAAGGTATACTGTTCGTTCCTTTGGGATTAGAAGAAACGAGAAGATTGCTTGTTATGTCACTGTTAGAGGTGACAAGGCAATGCAACTTTTGGAGAGTGGTTTGAAGGTGAAGGAGTATGAACTCCTCAGAAGGAACTTCAGCGATACTGGCTGCTTTGGCTTTGGCATTCAAGAGCATATTGATTTGGGAATCAAGTAAGTTGAAAATTGACTATTGGATTTTCGTGATGTTGTTTCAACTTGACAATGAAACAATGCTAACTTAGTTAAAGGTGTGAGTTTTTAGGGCTGAAGGGATAGGAAGTTGATGATCTGGTGTGGGTTGTGCTATAAATACTCAAAATTTTGGATATCATGTCTTCCCCTTTGTGTGCATTGTACATCGTGATTCAAACAAATGTTAACTTGCTAAAAAATTTGGGTGTTCCAGAATTATCCTTTTGTATAGGTCCATGTATTGAAGATATTTTGTATTGCTTAATGTTTTTGAGGAAGCAGGACTTACATTAGCTTGGTTGATTTGTTATCCGTCTTTTAAATGACATTGTTATACTATTCATTTTCTGATTCTCTTGTGTTTTTGTCTGCTAACTTTGTGTTTTGGAGTTCTTTGGTGACTGAATATTTCGATCTATACACTAATTATTGGTTCTTGACATTTGACTCTGTTTCAGGTATGACCCTTCAACCGGTATTTATGGAATGGATTTCTTTGTTGTTTTGGAGCGTCCTGGTTACCGTGTTGGCCGTCGCCGAAGGTGCAAGTCCCGTGTTGGAATTCAACACCGTGTCACAAAGGATGATGCTATGAAGTGGTTCCAGGTGAAATATGAGGGAGTGATCCTTAACAAGTCTCAAGCAATTTAGTTTGAGTTCACTTTAGTAGTGTGTTATCAATTTTGTCAAACTATAGTTCCATCTTTCTATGATAGGATCTTAATTTTGAGCCAGGGTTTGAATCCATGTTTTTCATTTAAGTTTTTCGATGAAGCAACATGTATTAGCACTGTTAGATGACACTTTAATTGTGAAGTTGTGAACCCCTCGTTATGCAATTATGCTTTGTAACAATTTCGTTTCTTTATTGTGTGCAAAACAAGTGAAACCACTTAGTGAAATCACGACACCAGCATTCAATAATTGATAGACGCTGGAAAATTTTTGTACTAACTGGTGACATCTCTCCAGTTGGGAGGGTGTTAAAGGTTTGGGATTCGATCCCCACTGGCAACAATCCACTTGCGATGAGGGAATCTCGGGGTGAGGGGTTGGGGTGTATTGGGCTGCAGACCTGACATGCTCTCAGTTGGAGGGGTGTTATTTCGTCTAGGACAAAAAAACATGTGTGAAATAACAAAAATATTCAATATGTCAAATTCCACACATCAAACGAACAAAAGGCAATTGTGCTGCAACCAGCATATTTTTTACTGATCTCGGCAGAGAGAGACAAGAGGCTTAGTTCTTAGATTAGGCTTTTGGAAAAGTTTATAAAAAAATTTGAAATTTAGGTCATTTAAGAAACTCTTTAGATCTTATATAAGTTAACGTATAAAATATTT
Source organism: Vigna unguiculata (assembly GCF_037176805.1). Taxonomy (NCBI): domain Eukaryota; kingdom Viridiplantae; phylum Streptophyta; class Magnoliopsida; order Fabales; family Fabaceae; genus Vigna; species Vigna unguiculata. The sequence goes on from NC_140802.1 coordinate 31,272,613, forward strand.
ATTATTCTTATATTAAATTTATTATATATATATATATATATAAATAATATATTTTTAATTATTATATATGTTCACCCACATGAAAAGTTCATACTTGTAAGATTATTGAATTATCAATTTATAGCTTCTTATAAGATTATTGAATTATCAATTTATAGCTTATTAAAGTTCCTTTTTCGAAATTTTTTTTTTTAAATAAGTATTAATGGTTGTACTTTACTATAAATATATTATTATAACTAGCGTATGTATACATATTATATACATATTATATATATATATATATTATATTATATTAATAAGTGATAATATTATAATATTATTGAGTTAATTTATGTACCTACTCGGCCAATACGTGTGCGGCCCAATAAGGCCCAATCAACCTCTTGATCACAAAAATATTCTCATTTTCACAGATATCCATATATTAACGACAATCATGATAATCTCATACTAAATATTCTATTAATATTTAGTATATTATTAGGTGATGTAAGACCCAAAAAATTTAATTAATTAAATAAATAAATAATTAATAAATACGAGTAGTAGGAGCTTTTATTACAATTAATGCTAACTTTGATGAAATAGAATAGTATTAGCTTAAATGGTTAAAACTACTTGATTGTGTTAAGAGGACTTGGGTTTGAATCCTATGTTTGCCAAATTATGTGATATTTTAATTGTGTATTATTTAATAATATTCTTGATCATGATGAGTGATAATAAAATCCTAGATTTATAGGAATTATCATGAAATATGAATTGGTTGAATGGTTGAACTTTGACTTGTTAATTGGATGGTTGTGTGTTTGAACCCTGATTGAAGTGAAATAATTTCTTTTCGCTAAATTTCTTTTTGGTATGAATGTGAATAAGAAGAAACCCTAGTCGTAGGGCAGCTGAATCGGGTTGGAAAACCACTTTAGAATGACCATTGATTAACCATTAAACATGTTTTAATGGGATTTTTGTTTTAGCCATCAACCATTAAAGTGAGGGTTGTTAGGAAGAATAATGGTGAATTTAGGGTGAGGCAGAGTTCTTTTGGATATCCTTAATCTGCATTGAAAAAGAGAGCTAAGAGGGAATTTGGAAGCCTATTGATACTAGAACAGTAGAAAGAGTCAACAAGGGGGATGTTGCTATCAACAAGGATTACAATTATTTTTTTTTAAATTGGAAGCAAGGAAACCAGGTTAGGGGAGCTACTATTTGTGTTTACGATTAATTTAAATCTTGTCGTGGTATATGCTATGTTGGGGTGCCTTTTCTGTTGAAATTTCTCCACTGTTTTCACGTTTCTGGAAATTTCCCAGAAACCGCCCGACGGTCATGATGACCTGTTAGGCGACATGTGTGATTGAACCCAAATTTCTGGGTTTTGGGGATGAACCGCCTGGCGGCTATGTTCTTCCCGCCAGGCGAGGCGCGCTGGGATTTTCTAGTTCAGGGTTTTTTGTGGTTCTTTTGATGTCTACGAGGATTAAATTGATTATATATGTACCATTGTGTGGAATTTTGATGTGTCTTATGAAATTAATCATAAATTGAATATGCATGACGAAAATTTGAATTGTTATGATTGTATGCACTTGATTGACTGAAATTCGAATTGGGATTTTAAGGTTTTTTGCTGGTGCGAGAAAAATATGGGTTTTTCCCAGAATATGATGTGTCGCCTGGCAGCAAGAATGCGCCGCCAGGCGATATGCGTGGCAAGAATGACAATTGTAGTATTTAATTGGTTATGTGCGATTTGGGTTTCTTGAGGGTAAGTTAAAATCCTACAATGATAATTATGCTAAAATGAATCGGGGGTTACAAGAGGAGGCCAAATATAGTTAAAGGATAAACCAATGGTTGGATATAATACATATGAATTGAAAAGATTTTTGGCAAACATTGTTTTGGTAAATGAGTCTGTCGTGTATACTTGAGACTTTCAGAATGTTACTACATAAGGGTGATTGGGATTCGTTACTGTGTGTGAATGCATATGGGAAGGTGTTCCTTGGTAAATATTAAGAGTTCGCATGAGTATACATGAATACAATTATGTTTGAGTATAAAATTTGGAGTATGTTGGAATTAGAATTGATTAAATTAATTACAAGGTATAAATACTTAAATGAGTAATCTGAATGTTGGTTGAACTGATTATGGCTTGTTTTAGGTGCTAAACCATTAGAGTCAGGTTACTGGTATAGCGCTTGGCGACACAGGAGTGACCGCCAGGTGATAGGAATACCAGGAAGTCCTTGGAACGCGTGGCGCCTGCCAGTGAGTAGTGACCCTCCAGGCAATAGACTTAAAAAAGAGGATCTGGAGACTGTCTGGCGCCTGGCGGTAAGAGGCTTTCGCTAGGCAATCTGCGTTGTGATTTCGCATGGCGGGGCCAAGCGATATCATAGAGGGCAGTGTGTTCTTTTGGTTTGGACTAGGAGATGCTTGACTGTGTCACGAGCGGGTAAGTTCATGGCTGTGATGAACAAGTGATGATATGAGCAAAGAGGTTCATATCCTAATGCTCTCGTATGGGGATACGAGCGGGGAGGTTCGTATGTTCTGTGCTTACACTTGAGAGTTACTGCTAGCAGGGAGGTTCGTAGCTGTTGGATCACGTGTGTTGGACTACGGGCAAGGAGGTCCGTAGCTGTTGGATCACGTTTGTTGGACTACAGGCAAGGAGGTCCATAGAGTTGGACTACGAATGAGGAGGTTCATAGAGGCAGGACCATGAGCGGTCAGGTTTTTGGAAGCATGTATATCCTGGTTCAATGGTAAAGTAATTGCTTGTGTGATTTGTATGTGCATGGTCTACAAGGCTTTGGAGTGATACCTTAAGGATGAAATTTGCAGTAGCATTCCTTGAGTTGTGGCTCAGAATGGTATCCCTTAAGTTGTGGCTTGGGATATTAGGTAAACACATGACATTCCTTGAGTTGTGGCTCGGAATGACATCCCTTGAGTTGTGACTCGGGATGGCGGATGAACACAAGCAGTCTTTGAGTGCGGCTCGAATTGACGAATGTTGCTAGTGTGAGTGTGCGAGTTGTGGCCCGTACAAATGGGTCCAAGAAGATTGCCCTCTTCGGCGTTAGCTGACGAGTTTGGTAGTCTTGGAACAATTATGAACTATGGTTGGGAACTCCACCTAGCGTTACGGAGTGTGGTCCGTAACAGGTTTCCCGCACGTGTTCTACAAGTTGTGGCTTGTAGGTAGAGGTAGCAAAGTATATCTCGAGGTTATCATCTAAAGATGTAGAACACGGTAACATGGTGGTGGCCATGTGGTATGGAATCAAAGGATATAATTCCTTTGGCGTGTCGGTGCTTATATATTTGAGTATGTATATATATGTTCTTATATAATGTTAGCTCACCCTATCTTCTGCTTGTGTTTGGCGATGATCGTATGCGTTACATGGGAGTAAATGGTGTTGTAGGTAGTGATGGTGTAGCATCAGATAGAGAGTTAGCTGAGAAAAGCTTTTATTGGAGTTTTATAAATTATGGACTTTTGGTTAATTTCCAATGTAATAAATGGTTTAAAATTTTTCTCATTTTTGGAAAATGAAGTATAATAAATGAGATTTTCGTCATATTTCTTAATTTTATTATTTAAATTAGTAATATTCGACCAGGATGTTACAAGTAATATATCACAATATATTATACTTATTTGAGGTAAGCTGTTATATTGTTAATATTACCCTGTTATCATATAGGTCCAAGATCCATAAATATTATATAAATGCACATAATATCTTCCATGGAATTCTCACCCAAAAATCACTAAATCAAATTCATATCCTTACAGTCTTCCTTAGAATCTTGAGCATGAGAAAAGCAATAAGTAAGTGTGGACACAGAGAGAAAATCTTCTTTATTTATTTTATTTATTTATATAATAATATTATAAGAAAATTATAATTACTAACGAACTTGTTGAATTTAATATATCTAATAATTAATCTGGTAAAAATTTTACTTATATTTATTCCTATTATTTAAATAAAATATTTTATATTTTAAAGGGTTAGCAATTGCTAAAAATGAAGCATTGTAAGCCATCTCTATCACAGTAACATGTTTGACCATAGAGAACCCAATAAAACTAAAACAAAGAATCTTCTGTAATTTAAAACAATGTCCCCTTACGTGTATAATGTTGGTTGGTCGTTCTTTTGTTTTCTAACATAATCGACGAAACATTGGTCATTAGCTTAATGAATTTTGACCATGCATGCAATAATAAGATGGAACAAAAGTAACAACAGCATAAACTATCAGTCTAAATAACTAAAATTGAATGTAATTTGCCGGTAACAGCAATCTTCAATCAGAAAGCAACCTTGAACAGATATTCAGATTAATAACATAACATGAAGCCCATGATAACTATATAAGCCACCATTGTTCCTCCTTCAATGCATACCATTTCAAATTTTTCTCCCAAACTGAAACCATTTAGTGCTGATAAGAAATGGCTTCTACCAGCCAAAAACAATACGTTTTAGCTCTATTCCTTCTCTTTGCAGTTGGAATTTCCCAAGTGATGTCCCGCAAGCTGCATGAGACATCCTTGAGAGAAAGACATGAACAATGGATGCAAGTTCATGGAAAAGTGTATAAGAACACTGCAGAGAAGGAAAAACGTTTCCAGATATTCAAGGACAATGTGGAGTTCATTGAATCATTTAATGCTGCTGGCAACAAACCCTACAAGCTTGGGGTTAATCACTTTGCTGACCTCACAGTTGAGGAGTTCAAGGCTTCTCGTAATGGATTCAAGAAGCCTCACGAGTTTAGCACCACACCATTTAAGTACGAAAACGTGACTGCTATTCCTGCAGCCATAGACTGGAGGGAAAAAGGAGCCGTTACTCCAATCAAAAACCAAGGACAATGTGGTGAGATAAAGAACATCTTTCTCATCAGTGCTTTATCATGTTCAATGACCATCATTATCTCATTCACTCGACAAGCACATTACCCGGTTTTGTTAAAATTGTTACTAAGTATATGAAAAAAAAATGATTTTTTTCACCGTAGTCTTATATATTTGCCTCTCTTAATATATATCGTCTGGACTTAGAGTTTTAAATCCGTCACTGATCTCATTCGTCTCTCTTCTTCAAGTTCATTGTGTCACTAAGGAATTGGACTAATGCATAGGATAATTTTGTTTGAAAAACTTGTAGGGAGCTGTTGGGCCTTTTCAACAGTGGCTGCAACTGAGGGTATCCACCAAATAGCCACAGGCAAACTAGTGTCGCTCTCAGAGCAAGAGCTTGTGGACTGTGACACAAAAGGTGTGGACCAAGGGTGTGAAGGGGGTTACATGGAAGATGGGTTTGAATTCATTATAAAAAATGGTGGAATAACCAGTGAGGCAAAGTACCCCTACAAGGCAGCTGGTGGCACTTGCAACAGAGGAACCACCCCAGTGGCTGAAATTAAGGGTTATGAGAAGGTTCCTCCCAACAGTGAGAAGGCACTGCAGAAAGCTGTGGCTAACCAACCAGTGTCAGTTTCTATCGATGCAGATGGTTCAGGTTTCATGTTTTACTCCAGTGGAATTTACTCAGGAGAATGTGGAACTGAACTAAACCATGGTGTTACTGCAGTGGGTTATGGCATTGCTAATGGAACTGAGTATTGGTTGGTGAAGAATTCATGGGGCACACAATGGGGTGAGGAAGGGTATGTGAGGATGAAGAGAGGTGTAGCTGCTAAACATGGTTTATGTGGAATTGCCTTGGATTCCTCTTATCCAACTGTATGAATACTTCAATTTATGTATGTAAATTGTGTTTCAAAAGAAGCTTCTTGTTCTGTTTTTGTACTTAAGTCCACGTATTAATGTGAACGTATGTGAATATTGCCAGGGATTTGCTATTCTATTCTCATGTTGTTTGTTAATAGAGTTGGTTATAATTATAATTATTTTAAAAAATAACTAACATTGTTTAGAAAAATAAATGGACGTATTTTAACAATTTTTTTTTGAAATACATTTGTTTAGTAAAAGTTTGCGTGCTAATTTTTTAATAAATTATTGTGAACTTATATTAATTTCAGGGATGAAATTTAGTTAATTTATCAATAATTTTTTATAATATGTATTAAATTGAATATTAATAAAAGCATAATTAAGATTCTTATTTTAGTATGTTTTGAAAACCGCAATAATTTTTATTCATATATACTATATATAGAATTTTTTTTTTTATAAAAATCAGAAAAAAAAATCTTGTTTATAGTAATTCCTAGTTTTCTTTCCTTACGTTTTTGTTTTCTATCATTTTCTGTGAATTTCATTAGTTGTATGAAGTGATTTGGATTTCTTGATTCTGGGGTTGGTTAAAATGACTTGAAGCTGTGCATTCTATTTTTTTTATGGGTGTGATGTGGTTTCACTGATGATTTAGGCATGCTGTGGTGGAGGAAGTGGTAGAGTTTGGTTCCAATGTGTACACTTGTTCCAGAGATGAAGAGGAGCTGAATGCACATTTAAAGGAATCTTATTAAACCAGTGGCCTCTCTGTGATGATATAACTGTGATGGGCCATCTTTTGGTGAAAAGAGAACCAAAATTATCTTCTTGTTTTCCACCATAAACTTAAACAAACTGAAAAGTTATGAAATACATTGAGTGATAGAAACAACTATACTTGCAATGGCTGAATCCAATAGGAATAGTAGTTGTCATTAAAAACATTACCAAGTCATGCCATTGGCGGACATCATAAAGATATTAAAAATTAAAAGGCCTTACGTAATAAAGAAACACTATCAAAATAAATTATCTTTAAGTGTATAATTATATATCTTTTTCTGTGTGAAATTTTGTATAAATAACACTGCACATTGAATTTTTCAGTCAGGAGACCACTAAATGGTTGAACCCAATGGAGTATAGTCATTGTCATTAAAAACTTTATAAAGTCCTACCATTGACCGGAATCAGACAAACATTAAAAGGCCTTATGTAAGAAAAGAAGAAGTTCAAAATACATTGCCTTTATGTGTACAAATACACGTCTTTTTTGGTGTGATATTTTGTATAGATAACATAACACATTAAACTTTTCAGTTAGGACACAACTTAATCCTTGCGCCCAATGGGGTATAAATGTTGTCATTAAAATTTTTACCAAGATGTTGTCATTAAAAACTTTACCAAAATGGAATCTCATTTCGTATAGAAACCGAAGAGGTTAAGAAATTTTATTCGCCTTATGAAACAAGGAGACACTTACAAAAGAAACTGCCTTTACATGTACAATTATGTGTCTTTCTTTGTTTAAGATTTTGTACACATTAAACAGCACATTGAATATCAAAGTTTCTTAGACGTGTTACTAATGAGATAGGTACAAACCACTATTTTTCACTATAAAGTTGACAAAATCAAAGTGCAGGAAGTCATATGGTATGTGTTACTTAAATGACTTTCTGTATACAACTATCTAGTTTTTTTGTTCTTCATAAGATTTTATACACATGGTCGTGCTTATTCAATTAGGTTGTTCCCATAACAATAAAAGGTTACCTCCAACACGCTATTAATTTTAATTAATTGCTTGACTAAGTCAACATTCACTCTGATATTAGAAAAATCACCATTTACTGCTAACACAATAACACAATAATAATATCAAACATAATTGTCTTTCTGTGTACAAGTATCTGTCTTCTTTTTTTTGTAAGACTTTTGTACACATGGTCGTGTTTATTCAATTAAGTAGATCCCACAACAATAAATAATGGTTACTCCCAATTGTTAGATATGAAATGGTGATTCAAGCCAAGAAAGGGGGTTGAATGGACTGTTTAAAACATTTTCCAAAGCTTTACCCCTTTTGATTGAATCAAATAGACCACAAAATTCGAAAGCAAAAGTTGTAGATCAATACACTTTCAATCAGTCAAAAAATCAAACATCAAATTAATTTGTTCTTGAGCCTATTATCACAACCGAAATTGCAATGGAACAACGAACCAAAAAAGAATCGAGTTTAAAAAGAGATTTAGAGTTGCTACCATACTTATTTCTGGAAAACTATAGAAAAACATAAAGATAAAGCAAGTCTGTGAAAAATCAGATATTCAGATCCGGGAGTCGGTTATGCGTAGGGGTGGCGCTAGTACTCTACAACACCCGCCCGATGATGGTACCTTTAATTAAATATGCAAGTTGATGTGATTTTCAAAATGCTAATTTTCACCAAAAATAATAAGACAAATAATACTAAAAAGAAACAAAAATATTTTTGGTTTTTTGAGCCCGACAAGGATTGATCTTGGTCCTAACTATTCTCATTTAAAATGAGAAATAAAGGTTAAGTAGTTCTTTAAGAACAAATATTTGAAAAGCAATTTGAAAAATGGTTTAATTTTTTTGGAGGTGAACTTGACAAAGACTAACTTTACTCCTACGTATCTCACAATGGAGAATCAAGGATCACACAGTTCTTAAGAGACTGTTTGTTTGAATGTATTGATATTTTGATATTTTTGAAGTTTTATATTTTTTGGTATTTTTGAATTATTTGAAAATCAATGTCACATGACACGAATGACTAGATAGACACTAAAAGAGAAAAATAACTATTTTTGGAATTTTTTTAATTTTTCTATTTTTGTGAATTTTTATGGTTTTACAATATTTTTGGTTTTTCAGATATATCATATGCTTGAAATCCATGAAGGATAATGATGCAACTAAGCAGAATTGTCATAACAATACGAAATAAAAAAACCCATAACTACCACAATATGAAAAACATGAAACTGTCAATGTTTACAAATTCATGGAGTTCTTCTTATAGGGGTGTTTCCATGCCATGGTAAAGGATTCCCTTCAACATCAATATGTCCTTCGTGAAAGGTCAACCTTCCTGAATCAATAAAGAATTGCACCTTGCACTTTAGAGCCCCACATGCTTCTGTTGAATGTCCCGATGCTCCTGCATGATAATCGCATCTTGAATTTACGTCATAATTCTTTGGGTATGGAGTTCATACATGCATGGTAGGACAAACCTCTATATTGTTATTATAGAGGAGATCCAGTAATAGCTTTGTGTACGTCATGGGGATAGGAGTGAAATTCACGACCTTCTTGTCTCGATTGTAATTTCCTTTCCCAATGGCTTGATTGGATTCATCACATTGTAACTTTTGAGGACATACAATGAGATGTGTATTACCTATTCGTGCTTTATTCTTCCCATATCCAGGACTATGTTGATTCAAATTTGCTACCAGATTTAGGCCGAGTGCAATTTTACCATTCGTTATGCCGCCCTCAATCCTCTCTCTAATTATCACTATATCAGCAAAGCTTCATCAGACACTATTTATTATTTGTTTATAAAATGGTGATTGTAGAATATTTAGGAATATGGTAACCATCTCCTTGTCACTCAGAGGAGGCTCTACTTGAGCAACAATCTCTCCCCACATTTGGGCATATTCTTTGAATGATTCAGAGTCCTTCACCATGTTCTACAATTGTAATCTGTTAGGCACCACATCCATGTTATATTCGTACTACTTCATGAAAGCATCTATGAGATCCTTCCAAGATTGGATACATGAATGCTCAAGCTGAACATACCAGTTTAGCGCCATGCCAACCAAACTATCTTGGAAAACATGGATCAACAACTTTTCATTGCATGCATGCACAACCATTTTCTTGCCATACATCATGATGTGGCTCTTAGGAAAAGTGGTCCCTCTATATTTTTCAAACTCAAGTAATTTTAACTTTGGAGCTATCACTACATTCGGGGCTAAGGACACCCCTGAAAATTTTCAAACTTAGAGCTTCCTCCACCTTCCATGGCTCTTACCCTTTTCTCCAACATTTCTAATTTGTTATTGGTTGCTTCGACATCCACCGATATGCCAACATAGTGTGGAGGCTTCATCTCGGGTTCCTTTGTCGATGTCACATGCATAACATTTGGTTGAACATTTCTAGAAGTTTTGTAAGAGTGGTTGCCCAAGTTCATTCTCATCTCCAATATAAGTTACATATAGGTGATCCTCCGCTTTTTGGGTATATGCTTGCCTCATATCCTCTTTGAGAGGTGGAATGTAACCTGAAGGGAGGCCATAATGTGGAAATATTTGGATCATCTGATCTTTTGGCTGATATGGTGGAGCCAAAGTTTCCCTATTGCTTTGTAATTCTTTTAGGGCCTCTTGGATCTGACTCATCTACTCTTTAAATTGCTCGACATCAACTTTCACTGCTTCTTGAGTCGCTCTTGTATTCTCAATGGTCTTAGCAAGTCCTTCAAGGTGCCATAAGTTTTATTTTATTAGCATGAACTAATGAATGCAAAAACAAATGTATGTAATGCAAGAAAATTGACCATGCCTATACAAATGGTATCAACATATGAATGCATTATTCTAGATAAGGTGAGGATGCATGCTATGGATTAAAAAACTATGTACATGCTACTATGAATAAAGACAACAAGTGAATGCAATGCAAGTTTATGCCCCAAGAGGCACTTGTTCACTTTGTATGCCAATGTGATTAAAGAGCACTATGCATGATATGCAACTAATTGAAAAAAACCTACATAAGATGTAATGCATTTGCCTCAAGAGACATTTATTCCCATGATATAATGATGAAATGTGATACACTTATTTGAAAACACCATGCATGATATGCAATTAAGTGACATAATGAAATGCATGTTTATGTCTCAAGAGGTGCTTATTTTCATGAGATGTGATGTATGATATAAAAATGCTATGCATGATTATGCCTCAACATGCCCTTATTCATATGTATATTATGCATACGAAAAGGTGAGGATTAAAGCAAGAAATCTCCCTTTGTACCTTAATAGAGGTTTGGCGCTTAAGGTCTACGGTGAAGTAAATGCACTCATTAGGGTGGTTCCTTAAACTTAAGGATCAATGGTCACTAGAGCTAAGGCCTTCTTCACTATGATTCCACAATAGTTAAGTAATCAACTCAGTGTAGAAGCACGAACGAAGAGAGCAAACTCTGTAAGACCCGTGAAAATTAATTAATTAAATAATTAATTAATTAATAAATGCGAGTAGAAAGAGCCTTTATGGCATTAATTATTGTTTGATATGATGTGGAAAAGTACTAGTTCAAGTGGTTGAGAGTACTTTGATTGTGTGAAAGGACTTGGGTTCAAGTCCTATGTATGCCAATTACGTGTTGTTGAGGAGCAGAGTTCTATCTTCTCAATTTTTGACTAAAAACTCCAGGTTAGGGGAGCTAAACCGTAATTGTATGCTTTTGGTCATATTGCATGCTTGTGATACTATTTTACCATGGATTTTCGTGTTCTACATGAGAGGAATTAGGGGTTAGGTTTTTGGGTACTGTTCTATTGGTGTTTTTACCTAAATGTATGATTATGATGGATGTCTGCACTATGTACGCCGTTATTGTGCAAATTTGAGGGTTGGGAGACTGTATTGTATTTAAATTATGTCGTATGTTTCATGCAATTGATGCAAGCTGCTTTGGTATGAAGTGGAGTGTGAATTGGTATGTTGGTTGTTATTGTTGCGTGCGTGATCAGTGTGCGAGTCTGCATTTCTCGCTCAGGCGAGCCAGGGTCGCCTAGGCGAGATTAGCAAACACGCAAAACCCTGTTGTTACGCAAGCTTCTTGCTCAGGCAACGAGGGTTGGGGTGAGCGACAGACACTCTCGCTTAGGCGAGAGTGGCTCGCCTAAGCGAGGTCGTGAAGAAGTTTGCGCATGTTGAGCGCGACTTCTCGTCCAGGCGAGGGATTTTTTGGGATTTTGGGCGACAGACACTCTCGCCTAGGCGAGAGTGGCTCGCCTAAGCGAGATAGCGTGGAGAAATTGCTGTTTTAAGCTCACTCAGACGAGGTGGACTAGCCTAAGCAAGACTGATGGTTTAGCTTGGGTGAGGGTCCCTGGCTTAAGCGAGAATATTGCGGATTCTATGTAATTTGTGTGTTGTTTGAGCTGAATTGCTGGTTATTTCCTAAAGGATAGGAATTATGTGTGTGTTTGAGGTGTTTGGGCTTGAAGGACTAAGTCCAATAGGGGTCTAGGATGTGCTTGGTGGTTGGACACATGATGGGCATGGAACTGTGTAGTTCCCGTCGGCTGCTATTGGGCGAGGAGTCCATAGTATGGGATTGTGTGCATGTTAGGGTCCAAGTTAAGAAGGCTTGGATGTTTTACTACAGACGAGGAGTCTGTAGGGCAGGACTATGAGCAGGATAGGCTCATAGGGTGGGACCACAAATGGGTTAGTTTCGTGAGAGCACGGTGAAGTCTCAAGACCTAGATCATGTATACGACTCATGAAGGACTATGAGATCAAGGAATGGGTAATTACAAAATAATGAAACACTTTAGTGATGTGATTTTCTTTGGGATGGGTGGCCTATTTATTTCATGTATATATTTATATATTGTGCATAACTCACTCTATCTGTGTGTGTGTGGCGATGATTGGATAACTTGTTATCTGGGAACAGATGATTTGACTGGTGAGCCAGGAGATGCCTAGAGGCGGAGATTAGGGGCTACCTAGGCTTTTGAAAGCATTTTTATTTTAAGATTTTTGATGTAACTTTAATTATGCTGAACTTTGGTAAATTTTGTAATAGAACATTTGTGAACATTTGAATTATGTTATGGTTATAGTTTTTCTTTTATAAATTTCTCGCGTTTTTGGGAAATTGACTTATAATCAATGAGATTTTATTTTATTATTTAACTTTATTATTTAAATCCGTAATATCCTATCGGGGTGTTACAAACTCTAGCTGGAGTTCTCACAATAACCACCTGGGAAGTTCATCCACTATGGCATTGTTACACAATCCCCTCAAATTCTAAGTTCATCCACACCCATGGGTTCTTGAAAAATCATCTATAAAAGAAATGAAATACATTTTCCTACTGAAAAATTTAGGGGTAATTGGTCCCAAATGTCTGTGTGAATTAATATAAGTTGTTATTTTTCCCGGTACTCGACAGTCCTCGGAAATGAGGTCCTCAAATGCTTCCTGAGCAAGCACTCTTCGCAAAATTTATTTTCAAACTCCATAGTCAGGAGTCCTCACATCATCTCTTTTTTCACCAATTCGTCCAGTCCACCAAAATGGGAATCGCCAAATTGGAAGTGCCACATCATAGCTTCATCCTTCACGTCAAGTTTTAAGCACCTCTCTTGGAATATTTTTAAGTCCAACTTGTACATCTTGTTCTTATTCATCTCTACTCGGGCAATCAATCGATCCGACTTGTCCTTCAAGTATAGTACTCGGTCTTTCATCAGGACCAAGTAGCCTTTTTCAATCAGCTGACTCATGCTCAATATGTTGCTATTGAGATTGAGCACATAGTACACGTCTATGATTTCTCTAACTCGACTATTCTTCTGCAAGTACCAGATTGTACCCCGACCTTTTATTACCACCTTTGATGCATCTCCAAATGATACATGTTCGACCTCAACTTTGGTGAGCTCCTTAAAAAGATTCTCGTCCTACACATGTGATTGCTTACTCCTGTATCAAGGTACAAAACTGAATTATCAGAACAAGTAAAACTTAGCTCGATATCTGATCTGTTGGACATCATTAATACTTCTTCTTCTTTAGTGTCCTAAAAAAGGAAGTTCGTTTCCTTCTTGCTTTCAGATCGACAGTCCTTCGCGAAATGTCCAACCTTCCCACAATTGTAACATTTAACTCTTGAGTAGCACTCTTTGAAACAATGACCGTACTTCCCACATTTGAAGCATTCAACTCTTGAGTTGCTCAACTGACCTCCTCGGACTCTACCACCACGACCTCCACCTTGTCCTTGGCCATGCCAATTTTGTTGGGGAGCATATGCTATCTTGAAGCATGTATTGTATCATATTGGATATAATGTCTTTTTTAAAATGTAGGTAGTGATAGGATCAAGTAGTGGTGGTTCAGGGATTAAGAAGTAATGTGATGTGGTGGTCGTGGGCTCAAGGAGGTGGCAAGCTCTTGGGTTTGGAAAAAACATTTTTATATTGTGTTATGAGTGTTTGCATGGGTGGGGAAAGGTCAACAGAAGTTTGATCTTGGGTTAGGTGTGATGGTTGCTCAATTGTTGGAGGTTTTGAATGCTTGTGAGTGATTGGGCTAAAAGTTAGTAGGTGAAAAGATGCAATGCACTCTATGTGGACTAAGTGACAAAGTTGGTTATAGGATATGGGTTGTGGTTTTGATGAAGAATCTCCAACAATGTAATGACCGAATTGGAGAGGGTAAATGAGATACTGGGAATAGCAAAATTGGAAGTAATTGAGCCCAACATGCTTAATGTTTTTATTCCTAAAACGATATGGACACCTTCAATGGGAAGAAGGTAAAAGGGTATTTGAAACAAGGTAGATTGGAGATAAGTATCAACTTGGGGGGTAGAGGCCCTCACAGGGGATTCTTTGCCTATTGCCAACCATGACAGACAATGGAGATATAGTGATGATGGGTAGTTGTAAGATTTTGGCTAAAAGAGGTTGTAGGATAATATGAGAACTTTTCGGATCCACTAGAACTATCACTAGCAATTACGTATGGTACCTTTAAATTTCAAAGTTTGTGGTGAATGTTGGCCTATTAATGCTTGAGTAGATAGTTGGAAAGAAGGGGTGGTTTATCTTCATCTACTTATATGAGAAAGAAACGTGAGGTTGCACATTTGTGGCTAGGGACAAATTTTTCATAATAGTTGTAACACAACCCTAAGGCTCAATGCTCTAAAAGTTGGGTTGATGTGATGTGTTTGATGGGTAGAGGGATTAGTCTTTAGTTTGAGGTAAGGTACTGGCATTTGGTGGCGTAGGTTGGGAAGGGGGGGGGGGGGTGAAAAGGGTTGTGTATTGATGGGTATGGTGTTTTAGATAGGCGAGGTTTGGTATCCTTCAATTTTCCCTCCATGAGTTTGGCTAAACCAATGACTTAAGAGATTGTTTAGGGATTTTGTATGGCTAATTCTCACCAAATTTCAAGGTTAGGACAAGAAATGAAGCAACCGAAAATGACTTCAGGAGAAAAATTGAAAATCGTATTACACAATTTTTCAAAAATTGACTTGATATCAACCATTGAATTGTATCACTACAAGAAAAATTGAAATTATCTATAAAAAAATACCCACGAAATAAAATTTATATGTAAATTGTTGTTTTCTACGAAATTTACCCACGAATTAAAAATTAGGTAAAAATGATCTAACTAAATCATTACCTACAAATGAATGATTCATGGGAAACTAAATTTCATGGGTAACAATATTTAGTTCATGTGTAGACAACAAATTAAAATAATTAAATTAAAACTTTGATATTAGTTCATGGGTAGAAATCCACACTCTGGAAATGTGACTACAATAATAGTTGAGTTATAGTGTATTGTAATTGGATGAATTAATGGAATTTGGGTTTCTTTGCAGGTTAGCCAAAGTTGAAGGATAGGAAAGAGATTGTTATGAAGAAATAATTCATGAACGAACCATGGAACCAAATAATTATTTGTTTGTTTATGAGTATATTGTTCATAAAGCTTAGACAAGCTTATTTATCTTTTGTGAATTCTTCTTCAATTTGTTTTAGATCTTGGATTATTTCAATTTGATTTGAAATTTAGATAATGTTTTAGTTTGATTTGCTTTATAGATTATGTTATATTTATTTATTTATTTTTGTTTTTCTTGAGAAATTACACACGAATAATAGTTTGATTGTATTATCCACAAAAGTTAAGGTGGGAAATTATCCACGAAAAATGGTTTGTATGTATTATTCATGGAATTTGAGCGGTGGGAAATTATCCACGAACGTTGGTCTGTATGTATTACCCATAGGTTGACATTTTCCATGGACCAAAAATTCATGAAAAATTACAAACGACACTATTACATACGGATCTTGAGTCGTCGATAGTTCGTGGGTAAAGTCTGATTACCCACGAATTTTTGTCATTATCTACTGATTTTGGCCATAGGTAAATTCAAATTTTTTTGTAGTATATTAATGAAGCTTAAATAACTTTGCTTGATTATTTTCATGTAATGATGGTTCAAATCGTCTCTCTAGGATTGTTGTAAAAGACTCCCAACTAGTAAATTGAGCATTCTGATACATCCTATTATACCAACTTAGAGCATCCCATTTCATGTAAAAAGAAGACATATATAATCATTTATTTATGGGCACTTGATATAATGTAAAATATTGTTCGGCTTGAAAAAATCTAATCCAATGGGTTAGTTCTATCCAATGGGGCAAAATGTAATTTAGGTGGGCGAAACTGTGGGGAAAGTGAGAAGGCATATGGGGATGCACGAGTAAAAGCATATAGTCGGGAAAAGGAGTTCTGCCAAGGTTGGAAATGGTATAGTGATAAAGGTAACGTGGTGAGATAGAGGGGGTGGAGGTAGGATTTGTATTATCATGAATGAGTATGACGTACCATAAGGGGGGTTGGTGGTTAAAGGAAGTGAAATGGTGGATGGAACAATGATATCATGTGGGGGACAGGAAGTGCAACTGGAATTAGGGGAAGTAATATTAAAAGTAGAAAGGATGGAAACCTAAGAGAGTAAAGCTTCAATGGATGCATTCATGTTTTGAATCCATGGTTTGTTAGAAAAGTTGATGGCGAGAATCTTGTGATTCCATGTGAGTTTGCATGACAGTGAGGAGGTTATAAATGACTTTAAATGGTTCATTTGTGACTTTTATGGAGGGTTTGGAAGGCATTAGACAAAAATGAAAGCACCAAAAGGTTAGACATCGCTACTATTAATCCTAATCTAGAAATACTCACTGTAAAAGAGGAGAATAATTTTCATTGCCATAATGAATACGTGAGATTATATATACCTAGGCAAGATTGAGTATGGACTCAAAACAAAGCCCACTAAAAAAGTTCAAGGGGGCTTCTCACTGCACCCTCAACCTTTCTCCTGTACCCCTAAAAATTACCCTTTTAACCCTAATTAATTTTTACCTGCCTCGGTGGTTGAAAATGAATTTACTTGATATTTAAGTTTTTTATCATTGCGGATGATGACATCCGCTTCAAAAAAATGTGTAACGAATGTGTTCGTTTCGTTAATTTGTTTGCTTTTTTTGTATTGCGGATGTCGACATTCACTTCAGAAAAATGTAAAACGGATGTCAACATCCATTTCGTTAATTTTTTTGCTTTTTTTGTATTGTGAATGTCGACATCCGTTTAAGGAAAAATGTGAAACGGATGTCGACATCCGTTTCGTTAATTTGTTTTGCTTTTTTTTTTTGTATTATGGATGTCAACATCCGTTTTAGAAAATTGTGAAACGGATGTCAACATCTGTTTTATAAATTTTTTTTTGTTTTTTTATACTACAAATGTTTTAGAAAATTATAAAACGGATGTTGACATCCATTTTCTTAATTTTCATATATAATATACCTGCAAATATTTCACGATTTTATCGCGCTTTTGCCTTTTGCTTAATTGAGAGGCTTGAGAATTTGCTATAAGTTTCTTCGAGCGCGTCGTAATCGAAGTCTTCTCCCAAGTCTTCCCAATCGAAATTCGAGTCGGATCCTTCAGATTTTGTAGATATTTCGTGTAGTTCCGTAGGAGAATCTTTGATCGCCATTGGTGAACGAGAGTGTTGAGAGTTTCAACGATACAAAGAGGGAGTTAAAGAAGCTGAAGCTCTTTTTGACCGTTGCAAGAGCAGGGTTTTTTGTTAGTGGAATTCAAAAACAAATAAATAAATAGTAATCATTATAATAATTAATAGTAACATAAAGAATAATTAAAAGAAAATAATATAATATATAATTAAAAGAAATATAATACCTCTTTCATTTTCTTAAAAAAGCATCAATTGAAGTTTATATAGTTTATTTGTAGTATTCACTTGGTTCTTTTTAGGTCCCATGTTGTACATAAAACAAATAAGCACATCAATTTACGTTTTTTACTTAAAGTGATTTTTTAATTATAAGAAAAAAAAAATACTTAGGTTTAAATAAGGAAAGAAAGAATTGGGTTTAATTAATGTGTCATTAAGTTCACAGGAAAATTCTCAAAATATATCTCACCAATATTCCTAAAATACTGTCACATTTTCTTTGGCAAACTTATTATACATAATTTTTAGTGAGTAAAATTAACATTGGAGCTAATTTTTGTAGGTTTGCAAAAATGCTTTCAGAAGAGAGGAGTTTCTGAGAATTGAAATCCCCTCACACTAACAAGTCCCTAGAATAGTTAGGCATTAGTTGTTCACATGGACTTGAGTTTTCTTCCTCAGTTTTGTTCGATATTCTTCTAATATAATTTAGTGTTGTTCATCGATGCAACTTAAATGTTAATTTGACCACTTAATAGTTCTTCTTCTTTGTATTCTTGTTTATATTGGGTTCTATTTGTATAAAGCTACAGTTACGTATAAAGATATAGGTATACCAGATAATAAGGTATCAAAGAATAAAGTTGGTACACTACCAGAAAAACGTTAATTACCGACGACCAGAATCCGTCGGTAATAGCCATAATCCATCGGTAATGATGTTTTACCAACGGACTTTCGACGGTAAAATATCCGTCGATAAACTGCTTGTCGGTAATCATTTACCGACGGATTGTTGAAATCTGCCGGTAATTATCGACGAAAATATTCGTCGTCCTTTCCGCCGATTATTATCGACGGATAAGGCCATCGGTAATTATCGACGGAATCATCCGTCGATAAATCCATTCGTGTAGTCCATGTCTTTACCGACAGATACGTCCATTCATAAGGTATGTACTTTATCCAATAACACATTCCATGCAAAATGGAGAGGAGTTGCAATGCCGCACGGAATGCCAAAGTTTTCTTTCTCATCATCTAGTATTGGATTTTGCAGCATGTTATGAGCTAGACTCACATAATACAAACCATTTCCTTTCTTTGACGTAAAAAGAGTTAATACCATATTATATTACAAAATAAATTAAATCAATTAGTTCACTGTCTCTTATTGCAAATTTCCATGAAGTTAAATTTGTTGATCACAGTTTAAAAGATCCTAAAAGATCAAAAACTGAAAAATCTATTAAAAGTGTAATGCAAATTCTAGAAGAATCTAAAATATTCTAAGATAAAAGTATTGAAATGTATTGAAAGTTCTAGAACACAGTAGAAAAGCCTAAGATGGGAAGAAAATATAAAGAACATTTTACATAGGAAAAAATATAGAACATTCCACACAAGTTGTGGCTAGCACTTTCTAGAATACTCTATAGGTCTATAAATACCCATGTACTCAATCATTTGATGAATGACAAGAACTAAGACCATATCTAACACACCACTCACTACTACAACTACATACTCCTTCCAACTACAACTTCCACATTCTACTATCTCCACAATTTTCTCTATCACATCAACTATTCCTTTCACAACCTCAAAATAATATCAAAATCCAACAAAATGCATCTAAAGGTTATATTTTATAACCCGATTTCAATTTGTGCCAAATTTTGGATACTATGGCTCTTCAAGAAATAAAAGATGATAAGGTACTATAGAAGCGTAGGCCCCACACTGCATGGCTTTGAGGTCAAGCTGGCCGTTGGCATCGAGGTTGGCGAGGGAATATAGACACAGCAGGAGTTGGTGGGAGGGAAGAGAGGGAGGTCGAGGGAGGTGATGACGGGGCAAGTGTAGAGGGTGGCGCAGAGGTAGTCGAAGGATGGGTCGTAGAAGGGGGAGGAGAGGGAGAGGGCGGGGTGGCAGGAGAGGAGGAAGAAGGTGGTGGAGGACAGTTGGAAGGGGGAGGTCCAGTCGAGGGTGAAGTTTGTGATGGCGGGGTGAATGGCAGAGCAGCTGGACATGGAGGACGGGGCGAGAGTGAGGGTGGAGGTGGCGTAGGAGATGGAGGTGATAGGGTAGGTGACGACGGAGTGTGTTTTCAGAAAGAGTTGGTCGTCAGTGTCGTTGGAGGCGCATGTTATGTAAGGGCTGAAGAGAGGGGAGCTGCACCTGGACCGGTGTTGAAGGGGAACTTCACCTAAGTGGAGCCGAACGTGTTGACATCCGTTTCTGAAAACATTGAAGTGGATGTCGACATCTGCAATGTACCAACATTAAAAAGAAAAACTGAAACGGATGTCGACATCCATTTCAGAAAAATATGAAGCGGATGTCGACATCCGCAATGCATCCAAAATTAAAAAAAAGTCAAAACAAACGTCGACATCCGTTTCTGAAAAATATGAAGCTGATGTCGACATCTGCAATGCATCCACAAAAGCAAATTTTTTTATGAAACGGATGTCGACATACACAGTTATATTTTTTGAAGCGGATGTCGACATCCGTAATGATACCCTTAAGTGAAAAAAAAGGATCTGTGGCACATAAAACACACAACAACATTCAAATTCATCAATCAAGTTGATCATTCACGAAAAATCAATAAACAAAGTCATTGGGGTGCAGAGCTGCAGTAAAAGCAGATTCTATCTGGGGTGCAGGAGTGCAGTGCAGGCAAATTCTATTTAGGATACAAAGGTGCTGTGCAGGGATGCAAAATTTTTTCTTTCTTCTTTTATTTTTATTTGGTGGGCAAAACTAAAAATAAACAAAGTTTTGAGGTATAAGAGAAACTGTTGTCGGGGTACAGGGAGAAGGCCCTTCAACGAAATAAAACCTACTAACATTAAAATCATAAGGCCTAAAACATTCTTAATAAGTCTCAATTATACATTTTGGGAAATAAGTCTTTCATTTCCGTGGGCCGTTAACATTGATTAGTTTGTTTCATGAAAAGGAAAGAAACTACTGACAAAAAAATTTCTCAACAGAAACAATCATACATTACAATAATATTTTTTCTCCAAGACTTTTCACAGCAGGTTTTGTTTTTTTGATTTTGTTTTAAATGCAAATAAGCCTTGAGGAAAGATGGTTTTGTATTCACTTTGTTAGACACAACACGGTATTGGGCTTTCCCTTAGTTTGAGCCCAAGTCTTTTTCTACATTTCATGAGCTGGTGGGCCAACATTCCTAATAAAAACACAAATTAAACCTAAAATGTAAGCAGGAGAAATAAATAAGCTTGTATATCGTGGCATGACTCAACTACTTAGTAAGTTTCACGTTGAAACAGCATAAAAATTTAAAATATGAACTATAATATTAAAAAAGAGGATAAGTTAAATGATAAATAATTAAACGTTAGAAATAACGAACAAACTGTAGTTACCTAATCATAACAATTGCCGTAGGTAAATAGCGTTTGACTGCCACTGATTTGTAGTCTTTGATGAATTCTTTTTTTTAATAAGAAATAATATATATATATATATATATATATATATATATATATATATATATATATATAAAAGCATATATTATTTGTTTGAATGAACAAGACATTTAGAGGACACATTGACCAAACAGGAGTTAACTTAATTTTATATGTAAGGTCCAATTATTTTCTATCCTTATTTTAAAGGAGCTGTCTCAAATTAGTTGGGCCTAGGGCTGGCCCATAGGAAGCCAAACACTTTAATCTGCCCTAATCCACTCATTCAGCTCACTTTTAGAAAACAGTCTTTCCTTTTCCTTAGAGCTGTTGTCGTTTCTCTGCTAGGGTTTGGTACTACCTTGGTCAAGCAAGCTCAACCTCATTTTCTTGCTCCATGTAAGATTTTCTCCAACTCATGCTTCTCCCATCTAGGCATATTTTCGTATTTCTAGTAGGGTTTCGTAGTAAGCTCATTTTTTAAAAATTTGTTTCACTATTCTTCCAGTTTCTAAGTCTGTTCCTCGAGCTGTTGCGGTCCGTATTTGGTGTCGAAGTCCTTTGCTCACCCTTTCCAAGTAAAGGAAGCTAGGGTTTTCATATTTTGATTGTATGTTGGTTGTTTTACCTCTGTTTTGTGATTTATATGCTTGGATGATGTTTGAGTTTGGATGAGTTTGAATAACGCGAGCTGCCATTTTTGCCCAAGTGAGCTTATCTCGCCTAAGCGAGAGTAGCAGAACCTCGCCCAGGAGTGTTGCTCGAGTACTCGCTAAGGCGAGCGACTTGTGTTTTGAGCGAAAGACCATCTCGCTCAGGCGAGATGACCTCGCCTAAGCGAGCATTCGTAAAACTTCCCAGGCCCTCTGTTGCGATCTCGCCAAAGCGAGAGTCTGCAACTTGAGCGAGAACACTCCTCTCGCCTGAGCGAGGGGTCCTGCCTTGAGCGAGATCTGCTGCAAGCCACATTGTTTCCCTTACATGGTTGTTCTTGATTGTTTGATTGGTTGGCTTGCTCTATTTAAAGTATGAGGCATGTGAATATGCATGAAATACCTGAGGTTACGAATTGGATTGATGTGTTGGTATGATCTTGGCATCTAAAACAAATGAGATGGTTGGTAATGAAAGTGGCATGCTGTTGGTATGAGATATGATTTTATATTAATGGATGAAACATGATGTTGGTATCTTTAGGGCGTAATTCCACGAGAGTTTCGTGGTGGTGCCTCATTGGTTAGGGCGTAATTCCATAAGCCTTTAGGTGAGATCTCATGGTGGTGCCTTAGTTTGTTGGGACGTAATTCCATGACCGCTGTTAGTGGGAGTTCATGGTGGTGCCCCATCTATATAATTTAGTAAGGATTCAAGGTAAGGATTGCATCCTGACACTCTAAAGAGTCAGTTAGTCTCACATAGAGCGTACTGACTCGAGTGGTGAGAGTAGCAGGAGGCCTGGAACCCATTAAGGGCTAACCTTGTGTGTGGGGGATGAGACATTAGAACAATTAGCTTGGTAGAGTAGTAAAAGCCACCACAAGTGTAAGCATCCGCTGAATCTGACTAATTATATGTATCCAGATGAGTCGTGTCTGAGTCTTAGTGTATTACATGCAAGTTATAACATGATTGGTCAACATATGCATCTTGAACTATGAAATTGTACGTGACTGTATGATAAATTATTTTCTCCTCTAGCTTATCCTTCTGTTTGTTGTATGTTCTGTTTGGTGTGGTTTTCTCTCTTCGCGATGATCATCAATTTATTGATGTGAGTAGATGCGAGGACTACCCGTGATCAATAGGGAAACAATGATTCCGCTGCATAGCCTCTCTAGGTTGGATTCCAACTTTCATTTAGGGCTAATGCCCATGTATTGTCTTGTCTTGGGATTTATTTGAATTACTATCAATTTCTTACTTCACTTTGCATCTGACATCGTAGTATGCCTTAAATATTTTCCTAGAATTCTTTGGATATTAGTAAGGAGTAACGTTGTATTCCATGACTTTGTTTCTCATTCTATCTATGCGACATTTTATTTAAATTAAGGTTATTATTTAAATAAGGTGTTACATCATACAATATATCTTTTGTATAAGAGGTTTGAATACAAATATACAAACAACATGAATTCTTTATACAACACAAACATAAAAATGTAACTAGATACTTCAGTATTATAATAAATTTAAATATTTTTATCTTAGTTATTATTAAAATTTTATTTTAATTTTTCTATCTAACAAAAAGATTTGTATTAAAGAAAAATTTAAAGTGCTCCAAAACTTAACTGCAAAGAACATTATATTACACTCCATAGCCTACTTCTCTTACCAATGACGACCTGGATTATCTAAACCACCAATAGGTTTCTGTCATTACTCCTAAATATTAAATTAAACATTTAACTTTATTGGCAACTAGAGTCCTTTATGGACTACTTGATCACCCAATATTTTTTTGGTGAGTTTGATTCCTATACCCTCAATGAGACGTTATTTCATGCTTAAAGTTTTCATTTTGTTTAGTGTTTAAATATTTTTCATTTTCATCTTAATATTTCATTGTTTGATCTTTTTATTTTTATTGTAAATCAATTTATATATTCTTTTTTCAATTTCTTCCAACTTTCTGTCAACTAGTTGTTGAAGAAGAAATAAATTTATTGATTGACTATTCAGAAGAAAAAATTAGCGAGTAGTTGATCAATGAATTAAAAATGAAAAGATAGGAATACCAATAATGTTATCCTAGTAATGACACAAATCAAATGAAAGAATTTAGTTGAAAATAAAACAAAAGTTATTTTAAATACAAATAAACAATTTTTTAACCGTAACTAAATTAAAAATATTCCAATTTAAAATTTAATTAAGTTATAATAAAATAAAATTCTTTGAAATATAAAGCAATTGTTGGATAGCACTGATTATGGATATAGCACATTTCGTCAACAATTTCTTTTGTACATAATGGGATATTTTCAAACATATTTCCCAAGGCTTGAGTCATATATATGCTTGTTTATGACGTGAAGATATAAAAGTATTGTTGTTGACACAAGATAAAAGACATAGTAGACACGAGGCATGGTTATTATAATCTTATGTCTTATAGCATACGAATCACTGAAAATTTTCTTGTGCATGAAACATTGAAAATTCAGACGCTTTGACCATGTGCACTAGGACAAGGATATAAAGTCAAAATACAATACTTTTGTTTGTTTTTTGTTTGGGTGATTTCAAGGATTCCCATCTCTAGAACTTGAAAAATAACTTTTTCAAGTTTCAACTAATTAAGTGGAATTTCGATTTTGGAACCATATATCGTAAATCTAAAATCTTAACCTTTTATACGGCTTTCTAGTTATAATATATAAAATTTAATAAAATCAAATATTATAAAAATAAAAAGGTCATTTTTTTTATATAACTTTTCATTTCCCATGAATTAAACATAATTACTAAAATATAAGTTTTATATTACAGTAAAATCTCAAAATCAATGTGATAAAATAAAATAGGTAAATTAAGACATGACGTTAACATCATTTCTTCTCATGGTGGAAATAATTAACTTTACTTTAAAATTTCATTTGCTGTAAAATTCTTTTTTTGACTTCAAAAAAATGTATATGCAAATCAAACATAGGATTTTCTTGCAAATTTAACGGCATTTAACGGCATTTAACGGTTTTCTATCTAAACTGTATATAAATGGATTTAAAAAAAAAAATCACGACAGACATTTTAAGAAAATAAAAGTAAAATTATTTTTTAAAACTAAAACTAAGAAACTAATTTATATAAATTAGTTCACATTGTTTTAATCTAATTTTTAATTCACATAAAGGCTAATTTTAATCTATAAAAATTTATTTCCTTTTCTTAATTTTTTTTTAAATGTTTATAAAATTTATAGACCACCTTCCATCTAAAATAACAACAAACAAATGACTAAAACAAACACAAATTGCCAAAGACAGAGCTAAAGCAACCAAGAATCTCTACATAAACCACCACAACCATTCCCTTCAATGCAAACCAAATCACATTTCTCTTTATAACACAACCTCACTCCCAAAACTCACTAACCTAATAATGGCTTTCACCAGCCAAAGCAAACAGAACATGTTTGCCATATTCCTCCTCCTTGTACTTGGGATTTCCCAGGTGATGTCCCGCAAACTTCATGAAACATCCTTGAGAGAAAGACATGAACAATGGATGACACGATATGGCAAAGTGTACGAGGATGCTGCAGAGAAGGAGAAACGTTTCCAGATATTCAAGGACAATGTGGAGTTCATTGAATCATCCAATGCTGCTGGCAACAAACCTTACCAACTTGGTGTTAATCACTTTGCTGACCTCACACTTGAGGAATTCAAGGCTTCGCGTAACGGACTGAAAGGCCCTCGTGAGTTTAGCACAACACCATTTAAGTATGAAAATGTGAGGGCTATTCCTCAAGCTGTAGACTGGAGGGAAGAAGGAGCTGTTACTCCAGTCAAAGACCAAGGTCAATGTGGTAAGATAAACAAGATCAACAATCAGTACTTCATTATCTTCATTGCTCCACCATCATTATTATTTCCTCCATCTTATTTCACTTATATTTTCTCAAATTTAGTATTACTATAATGTTATGAAGTTTTAATTACTTAATTTTCTTTCTATAATACTATATTCCGGCATATAATTCATCGACTAGTCCTTCCACTACTAAAGAGGTGTTTATGAAGAGTATTTTAGTTGCATAAAACTGATTTTGTTTTTGATAAAATTTATATAATCAATTATTTTCTAGAGACGTGTGTATTAAAAAAATAAAAAATAAACAGATAAAATAAGACGGGGTGTGGACTATATATTAATAGGTTCACATAGTCACCCCATATAATTCTGAAGAAATGAACAGATAAAATTTAGAGAAAGACAAATTTAATTAAAAGAAACATTCCAAATTTTAAATGACTGAAAATACATTATATCATAGTTATTATTTTAAAGGATGATTATCCAATTGTATATTGATTATTCAAAAAGGACACTCAATCATCACTTAAATGAATCCTCAAAAACTAATAAAATTAAACAAAATTGTTTCTAAAAGTATAATTTGTTTTTCACTATACTTTAAAATTATAAAAAAAAATGATAGAGATACCCTTTCATTTCATATACGTCTATTAAACACTTACTTTTTGTTCGTATCTTTTCTTATCACTTGATATATCTTATAAATTTATTGCTTTCATTCACTGTTTAAGTGTATATCAAGTGTTTATTTTTTGTTTACATGATCCATTTTTAAAATAAAAAGTAACATTTTTATAAGGTTACAGTAGCCATTTTGAATATTCTCAACCCGCATGAATAATGAAAAAACTTTTATACTCTGAGATACTAAAATAATGATATGCCCTATTTTCAACTTCATTGTGCTGACAGGATTTGAATGAACGTTGAAACTAATTTTTGTTTGAAAAACCAGGGAGCTGCTGGGCATTTTCAGCGGTGGGGGCTATAGAGGGTATCCACCAAATGACCACAGGTAATCTGGTGTCCCTGTCGGAGCAAGAGCTTGTGTCATGTGACACAAAAGGTGAAGACCAAGGGTGTGATGGGGGTTACGTGGAAGGTGCATTTGAGTTCATAAAAAACAATGGTGGAATCACGAGTGAGGTTAACTACCCCTACAAGGGAGTCGATGGGAAATGTGAGGTTGCAGCCAGACCAGTGGTTCAAATCAAGGGTTATGAGAATGTTCCTCCCAACAATGAGAGTGCACTCATGATAGCGGTGGCTAACCAACCAGTGTCAGTTTGTCTTGATGCAAACAATGAAGATTTCATGTTCTATGCTGGAGGGGTTTACACAGGAAAATGTGGAACTGATCTAGACCATGCTGTTACTGCAGTGGGTTATGGCACAGAAAATGGAAGTGACTATTGGCTACTGAAGAATTCTTGGAGCACTAATTGGGGTGACAAAGGATACGTAATGATGCAACGAGGTGTAGCTGCAAAAGAAGGTTTATGTGGAATTGCCATGGATTCGTCTTATCCAACGGCTTGATTAGTTCAGTTATATATAAAGATTGTGTTTCAAATCCTTGTTTTTTCAGTTTGAAAGTGTCCATAAGGTGTTTCTCAGTGCAACCATTGTTTGTATTCACAAAATAAGGTTGCAGTTGTGACTGCTTCAGAATCACTTCTTTGTCACTATATCCATGCAGAAGTAAACTTCTAATTTTCGCATAATAAAAGATGCAATAAATACTTGACAGTTAATTTTTTATTGCTTCACACTATCATTCAATTCAATATGATCAATCGCTTCTCTCTCTTTTTAGTTTTCTACAATATTCATTATATCGTTTATACAAAAAATTGTAATAGATTACAAGATTGTGTACTAATAATGGAAAATAAAATAATATTTTCACAACTAAATTTTGATAATTTTTTCCTACAATTTGATGTGGTATCTTTTAAGTGATTTTGAAATATTATTAAAAAATAATTGTTTTTAACGGGGTTATATTTGGAGTTTTTGGGGTTTTAACCCCCACTAATGGTTTTACCTGGGGTTTGAAATTCCACTGTAAGAGCAAGCGTGACTAACGAATTATCGGGGTTTTTAGCAACTCCTAGAAGTAGCACAACTTACCAGGGGTTTCAAAAACTCCCGTTAATACCTGGGGTTTCGAAAACCCCATTAATGTCTGGGGTTCTGAAAACCTCCCATTAATGCTTGGGGTTCTAAAAAACTCCAGTAATGGGGTTCTGAAAACCCCCAGTAATTCCTCGAAAACCATTGTTAATAACAAAAAGTTAGTGCTCATATTATTATGACATTGCTATAATGCTAAAGTTGTACTTTCTTGATAATTGATTTGTTTAGTTAATTATTTGAGTATGAAAAGAACCTTATTCTATGAAATTTCCTATTTATTGCTTAACATTTTGGTACCAATCAATACAAATAAGCAAAAACTTCAAGGCCACTTCAAAATAACCAATCAATACAAATATTCATTCAAATGGTACCAATACAAATATTCATTCAAATGGTACCAATAGTGGACTAGCAGTCATAATGCTCTTAATATAATAAGTGTTGGATAGGTAGCATTTGAATGATAGTGACATAATAAGCAGTAAACTATCTACCTACAATAAACCAAAATGTAAAAGGAAATTAGAGTTGTTCCCCATTAGCATAATTAACCAAAAGTTTCCTAGAAATATATTTGGTGACAAATTCCAAAAGTAAACGAAAAATATCATCTGGGGGTGTTGGATATTGATCATTTGTTTTTTCGTTAGGAACACTTCCTTGATCAGATACCTAACATATAAAAAATAATAATAATTAATAGCTTTCAAAATAATAATATCAAACACATATTAATTTAATCAAAATTTAAATATTACCGTTGATGCATGATGCATAGTAAAATCACGAGGCAACTCCTTTTCTTCAACACACATTTCTTTTTCACTCTGGTACCTATATTCATTTTCACTCTATTCCTTCTTTTTCAGATCTTACTTACCATGCAAAACAAATATTTCAATGCATTTTTTTATCATATTAAATTCATTTTACACTTTATTTGCTACAATAATTATACTAGAAGGGTAGCTGTTAAACTAGCAAACTTTTAATAATTTCAAACAACAGTAATAATAAAAAAATATTACTTACATATATTCGAAGGTCTTAAAAGGCATATTGATACTTGTGCATAGCTCAAAGGATAAGTACACAATTTATAATTGCCGCAGGGGTTGCACTGAAACATGTCGTTATATATATATATATATATATATATATATATATATATATATATATATATATATATTACATGTAAAGTTTATCAACAAGAACATTGCAAAGGCTGCACTAAAACATGTTGTTTCTTAATTAATATCAAAATTTGAAGTAGTTTATGTTGTACTTTTCCATCACCCCACTTTTTCCACGTGCATTTCAACCCATACACCAAATACATTCCCAACACTAATCCTAAACTAATAAAATCCCTTTACTCACTCACTCACTCACTGTTACTCTTCTTAAATTAATCCCTATTCATCTCGGTTTTTGCTCCAATAAATTTCCTAACAAACAAAATCCTCTCTCCAATTTCTAATCATGCCTCTCTTAACCATTTTTTCATTTCAATTTCAAACCAAAACAATACTTTAATAGGGTAATTTCAATATATTAAAGGAATTTGCAGTGATCAGAAGCATGTATAATACATAAAGTAACTATTTAATTCCCATGGCTACCAATGGCATGTGTTAAACTTACATTACATCTCATTAATATACTCAGATTGAACCACATTAATATATTCAAACTCAGATTGTTATATTAATACTTTTATGGTGAAACAAACTTGATATCTCTATTGCAGAGAGAGATATAAGGAAAAACTTCCTATTTTAAAGAATACAACATTCACATACACTCTACTTCTTCATGGGACTGCACCTCTTCACCTCTCTTCTTATTTACGGGCAACATGCTTTAATGAAACTATCTAACAAAACTAACTAAAATTATAACTAACAAATACATAACTGATGCATCTGCATTGCCTAACATACAAACTTTTAACATACGGTCATATGACAAACTTCCAATAGTGTTCTCATCAATTGTACATCCCCAAAAACACAACTTAGTATATTTACACTTTTAGAGCCCTCAAATTTAATAGATAAAAAATATAAGCAAAATAAAAAATTGATATGTAAGTAGAAAACTGGAGAGAAAATTCCAAAATTCACATTCTCAACTATTAAAGTATAATGCAAATTCTAGAACAATCTAAAAAAAACTAAGATAGAATTATTGAAATGTAAAGAAACTTCTAGAGTATTGGAGAAAAGCCTAGGATAGAAAGAAAAATCAAGAACATTCAACTATGTAGAAAAATCTAGAAGTGTTTGCATTAGTTTTAGCTAGGAGTTTCTAGAATAATCTATGGGTCTATAAATACCCATGTATCCTACCATTTTGTAACATCAAGAACAATTAACACAACATCCAATACAACTACTCTCAACTACAAAATACACTTTTCCAACTACTACTTTCACACTCTACTATCTACACATTTTCTCTATCCCTTCAACTATCCCTTTCACAACCTTGAAATACTAACAGTGGTACCAGAGCTACGTTCGATCATTTATTGGGCGTAGAAATTTATTCTATTACTTCCAAAACAATTCCTTCTATACTTCCAAAAGAAGAGAGTTTTTTCTCTTAATCTATGGCTTCTAACATTGTTTACTTTTCTTCAGTCCCCCTACCAGTTTTTACCGGTGAAAATTTTGACCTTTGGAAACTCAAACTAAAGACATATTTTATCTCACAAAAATTGTGGGATATTGTTCAATCTGGTTATACAAA
Organism: Vigna unguiculata; assembly: GCF_037176805.1. Taxonomy (NCBI): domain Eukaryota; kingdom Viridiplantae; phylum Streptophyta; class Magnoliopsida; order Fabales; family Fabaceae; genus Vigna; species Vigna unguiculata. Next base: position 31,303,403 of record NC_140802.1, read on the forward strand.
ACCAAATAATATTGAGACTCTATCTAAGGAGGAACGGAAAAAGCTAGAAGATTCTGAACAAAAGGATGCCCAAGCATTGTTTATTCTTCAACAAGCTGTGGGAGAAACTATCGCCAGGAGGATCATTGATGCAGAAACTGCAAAAAGGGCATGAAATATTTTGGAAGAAGAATTTGAAGGCAATGAACAGGTACGCTCCGTTAAACTACACTATCTAAGAAGAGAATTTGAGACCATCAGAATGAAGGAATCTGAGACCATTGAAGAATACTATGGAAGAATAAAAGAAATAGTGAATAAAATGAAGTTATATGGAAAAGAAATTAAGGAAAAAAGAGTGGTAGAAAAAATTTTTATCACTCTCACAGAGAAATATGATTCCATAGTAGCGTCCATAGAAACTTCCTCGGATCCATCTTCTCTATCGATAAGTAAATTAGTTGGTCTCCTTGGAGCGCACGAAGCAAGATTAAATAATCGTGCTGATACAAATTCAGTCGAAAATGCCTTCCAATCAAAGCTCAAATTACAACCCAAAAGGAGAGAAGAAGAAGAAAAGAAAAATATTGAAGAATATTCTAGAAGCAAAGATTCTAGAAATTTCTCTGGAAGCAAGAAAGATAAATATCCTCCGTGTGGCATTTGCAATAAGTCAAGTCATGTAGAAAAAGACTGTTGGCATCGTGGGAAGCCAATATGTCATTATTGCAAGAAGCCTGGACATGTGGAGAAATATTGTCGTAATAAAAATAAGCATAAAGCAAACTTTGCTGAAGAACATAATCAGGAGCAACGTTTATTCTATGCCAATCAAGAATCTCATAGTGGAGAAGGAAACTGGTACTTGGACAGTGGAGAAGGAAACTGGTACTTGGACAGTGGATGCAACAATCACATGGCCAAAGATCAAAGCATCTTCAAAGACATTGATAAATCTGTCAATGTCAAAGTTCGACTTGGAAATGGAGCCTCAGTGGAGTCTCAAGGCAAAGGAACTGTCATGGTGGAGACAAAGAAAGGTACGAAATTCATCAAGGACGTTTTACTAGTTCCCAATCTTAAAGAAAATCTTTTAAGTATTGGCCAAATGATGGAGAATGGGTATTCTCTTCACTTTGAGAAAGATACATGTAAAATTTATGACAATAGAAGGTTAGAAATTGGTGAAGTAAAAATGGAGAAGAGAAATAGAAGCCTTCCCATAAGCTTCAAACCTGGAACTAATATTGCCATGAAGGCGGAAGTTGATGACTCATGGCTTTGGCATAAGAGATTTGGCCACTTCAACACACATGCCTTAAAGCTTTTATATCAGAAAAACATGATGAGGGATCTTCCTTACTTGAAGGAGAACAATGAATCATGCGAAGGATGTCTCCTCGACAAGCAACACCAATTACCATTCTCAACAGATAGAGCATGGAGAGCAAACGACTTACTAGAATTGATCCACACCGATGTTTGTGGACCAATGAGGACGCCTTCACATCACAACAACAGGTACTTCATCCTCTTCATTGATGACTTATCTAGAATGACATGGGTCTATTTCTTAAAGGCAAAGTTAGAAGTCTTCAGAATATTCAAGAAATTCAAGGCTCTTGTCGAGAAACAAAGTGAAAAACAGATAAAAGTACTTAGAAGTGATCGTGGAAAGGAGTACACATCTCGTGAGTTTGACAAATTCTGCGAAGATGAGGGCATAGAACGACAACTTACTATCGCATATACTCCACAACAAAATGGTGTTTTAGAGAGAAAGAATCGCACAATCATGGAAATGGCGAGATCAATGCTGAAGGAGAAAGGACTACCAAATACATTCTGGGCAGAAGCAGTCTACACTGCGGTCTACCTACTCAATAGATGTCCTACTAAAGCAGTTCAAGACAAAACTCCAATCGAAGCCTGGAGCGGTAAGAAACCATCAGCTAAACATCTAAGAGTATTTGGATCTGTTTGCTATATTCATGTTCCAGACCAAAAGAGACATAAACTAGAAGACAAGACCATACGAGGCATCTTCTTGGGTTATAGTACACAATCCAAAGGCTATAGAGTCTATAACCTTCAAACAAAGAAGCTAACTATCAGTAGAGACATTGAAGTAGATGAAAGCGCTACTTGGAATTGGGAAGAGGAACAAATTGAAAGGAAGACAATATACATGCCCAACAATCAACTAACTACAAGCAGAGAAGATAATGATCAAGATACCATTATAACTCCAGAATCTCCTGCAACTCCAACATCAATTCAAGATCAAGAAGAATCACCGCCTGAATCCACTCCGAGACGAATCAGATCTCTAACAGACATCTATGAATCTTGCAACTTGGCCATACTAGAGCCTGGAACCTTTGAAGAGGCTGCAAAACAAGAAGAATGGGTCAAGGCAATGAAAGAAGAGATAAAGACAATAGAGAAAAATAACACTTGGGAGCTAGCAGATTGTCCAAAAGATAAAGATATCATCGGAGTTAAATGGGTCTTCAAGACAAAGTTAAACCCCGATGGTACCATACACAAACACAAGGCAAGGTTGGTAGCTAAGGGTTATTCACAACAACCTGGAATAGACTACAATGAGACATTTGCTCCAGTTGCTCGACTAGACACAATAAGAACTCTAATAGCCCTTACAGCACAAAAAGGATGGAGCATCTACCAATTAGACGTCAAGTCTGCATTCCTTAATGGTGTTCTTGAAGAAGAGATCTATATAGAGCAACCACCAGGATTTGTGGTTAAAGGCCACAAAGCTAAAGTGTTGAGATTGAAGAAAGCTTTATATGGCCCGAAATAAGCTCCTCGTGCATGGTACAGCAGAATCGATCAATATTTCACCAATCAAGGATTCAGGAGGAGCAAGAGTGAGCCTACACTATACATCAAGACACAAGGTCAACATACTCTTTTACTCTCTCTATATGTAGATGATCTTATTTATACTGGAACCAACACAAAGATGTTGATAGAGTTTAAAGAAGATATGATGAAGACCTTTGAGATGATTGATCTTGGCTTGATGAGTTATTTCCTCGGCATAGAGGTAAGTCAAAGAGATGATGGAATATTCATCTCACAAAAGAAATATGTAGAAGATTTGCTGAAGAAATTTAAGATGTACGGGTGCAAACCTGTAAGCACACCACTAGTGACGAATGAGAAACTACAAAAGGTGGATGGAGCACCAGAAGCTAATTCATCTCGATACAGGAGTCTAGTTGGATGTCTACTTTATCTGACGGCTACACGACCAAATATCATGTTCGCTACAAGTCTCTTATCAAGATTCATGCAAAACCCAAGCCAAATACATCTTGGCGTAGGCAAAAGAATTTTAAGATATCTACAAGGAACCAAAGAGTACGGTATATGGTACAAATCCACAGGCAATCCAACATTGCTTGGTTATACTGATAGTGATTGGGCAGGGTCAGTGGACGACATGAAGAGCACCTCAGGCTATGCTTTCTCACTTGGATCAGGAATATTCTCTTGGGCGTCAAAGAAGCAAGCCACAGTTGCCCAATCAACCGCTGAAGCAGAATATGTGGCAGCAACTGAAGCAACAAGTCAGGCTATATGGCTTCGAAGAATATTCAAAGATATGGGAGAAAACAAAGTGGCCCTACTACAATTAATTGTGACAATAAATCAACCATTGCAATGACAAAGAACCCAGTGCATCACAGTCGAACAAAACATATAGCAATTAAATACCACTTCATCAGAGAAACGGAAACAAATATGAAGATACGACTTGAGTACTGTCCGACAGAAGATCAAATTGCAGATATTTTCACAAAGGCCTTACCGAGACCAAGGTTTGAACTACTACGCGCTATGCTTGGAGTTATGAATTTGCATCAAGGAGGAGTATTAAAGTATAATGCAAATTCTAGAACAATCTAAAAAAAACTAAGATAGAGTTATTGAAATGTAAAGAAACTTCTAGAGTATTGGAGAAAAGCCTAGGATAGAAAGAAAAATCAAGAACATTCAACTATGTAGAAAAATCTAGAAGTGTTTGCATTAGTTCTAGCTAGGAGTTTCTAAAATAATCTATGGGTCTATAAATACCCATGTATCCTACCATTTTGTAACATCAAGAACAATTAACACAACATCCAATACAACTACTCTCAACTACAAAATACACTTTTCCAACTACTACTTTCACACTCTACTATCTACACATTTTCTCTATCCCTTCAACTATCCCTTTCACAACCTTGAAATATTAACATCAACAAATACATGAAAAATTCATTTTTCTCTAGGCTGACATTAAAGGAACTACGTTAATTGGGTACCTTCCTTAAAAGTCATTGATGTTTTCTTAGTATTAATTGTCATGTTCAGTACCTATCCTATAGCAATAAACAAGTTACTTGTCAACATATTGACCCCAATCTTAAGTTCAAGCCATCCCTCCAACCACAGATATCCTAGTATGTCAGAATAATGAATCCCCCTTACAATTTTGAAGCTAAAAGATGAAATTGCAGTTTTTAAAGTGCTATAATACAAATTTTCCTTCGTTTACATTTCATGAAGGTTATTCACTCTCCATTGAATACATGTAATTCCCTTACATCCCTTTACATTATCACTCTTCATAGATATAATTCATATATAAGAGAAACTTTTTGTTTACTTCTTTGAATAAAAATAACCCAAACTACATTACACTTGAGATTTAACAAAATTAATCTCAACTTCCCTCTTCAATTTTTCCTTTCCAGTCATATATACCATTCATACACAAAGGATAAAAGGGAGTAAGCGTAATTTGTGAAGAAAGATGAGAGGTGAGTGTAAATTTGCAAATCTTGAAGGATGTTTAATATTGTGAACATTGTGTGTGTCCTAATTTTCCTATATAGTATAGAATAGAGCATTTTCAATAGTTTTACGAATAAGCATGCAATTTCAGAATTGATTTATTGTTCAAAGCCTATGAGCAATCAATCTAACAAGTACCTCAGCTGCATTGTTGAATTCAGTGGCCGGTAGAAGGCTCGTGGCGGTGACATTCGCAAGGACAAGAGGAATCACTTGAAGGAGAAGGGGAAAGAAGGAGATGCCACCATCAACGCCTCTAGTCATGGCAACACGACGTGATGATGGCGGTTCAACCTCCAGTGGCAACAACGCTCTCACGGCAAATGCGACGACTAGCGGTGGCAATCCTCGTCGGAGAAGGAGTGGTGGCTCTATTGGACGTAGCAAGGGTTTCCTATTTTAGGAATTTGGAAGAAGGGGATCAACGAACTTGCGTGTTGGGGACGAAGATGAAGATGGAAGGGCGTTGGTGGCACCGATGTCGGAGATGCGTTTCAACGATAATAATGGTTGGTAGCGAAGCTTCTCTTGTCTTCCATAGCCAAGATCTACACTTCACGTCACAAAAAACTTCATAGTACAGAATGCCAAAGAGAAAATGAAAATGAACTAAGTCACAGAGAGACACGAGGGAATGAAAATGAGCTAAATGGGAAAGAGAAGGCGAATAGGTAAAAAAGTTTAAATCAATAAATTTTACTGGGGTTTTTTGGGAAGCCCTCGACACTTTTCGAGCGTTTCTTGAAAAACCCTTGACACTTCCCAGAGGTTATTAGAACCTCCATTATGTTTATGTTTACTTGGGGTTTTTAGAACCTCCACCAATAAACCTCCGTTAAAATTAAATATTTTGGTAGTGTATAGAGAAATGAGAAAATGGAAAACTGAAAAGACACTTAGAAGATGCTACCTCAGATTGTAAGAAAAAATTGTCAAAATTTAATTGTTAAAAATCATTGTCCTAATGTAAAACTTTACTACAACATTATTATAATACTCAATTTGAATGTTTTCTTTTTAAATAAATTATAAATGTAATCATGTTAAGAAATATGAATTATATTTCTTGTTATCATTATCGGGAGTTTCCGACCAACTTTCCATCCATCGGCACACTAGGCATTGCAAAATCTTAATTAGATGATTTGTTGGTAAAAACACAAAAAATGGTACAATTTTTTTTTAATTTATCAAAATGGTGCAAAATTTTAAAAATATTATAACAACGGGAAAGTCATATAAACTTTGTATGACTTTTTATTGTCAAGAAGTCTTGCCAAATTGGTATAACTTCGATGTGTTGTAATTTTTCTTTTAATTTTAATTCTAGCATAATTTCAATGTACTGATATAAGTTGAAATTTTGTCAGTTTGGTACAGTTTTAGTTGTAGTTTTTTTTTTTAACTTTTAATTGAACTCGTGCTAGTTTGGTAAGATTTCAGTGTATGGTGATATAAATTAAAGTCATGTCATCTTGGTACGACTTCAGTGCATTGTAATTTTTCATTTTAAATTTAATGAAGTTGTGCTAACTTGGCACGACTTCACTTTAATAAGTCAAAGTTGTATAATGTTCGCATGACTTCTTTACTATAAAGTCGTACTAAACTGGCACGACTTACTCTCACTAGTGCAGTTTTGACTATTTAACTTGTGTTATAGTCCTCGATTATCAGGAATCCGAAGCATCGAAGCATATAATGGCGTAGTGACATTTTTTAAATTCCTACCATCTTTTCTACCTTAGTTCCCTCAATACCTGTAGCAAAATATATTTTTTTGTCTTGGTTGCAATAAACCCACTACCATAAAGCCTTTTAAGCTTCAATTTCCTTGACCCGAAGCAAAAAATTAACTTGGAGAGGGACATTTGCCCTCGAGTTGAAGCTAACCGGTGCTAAAAATCACTATTTTACCACTATTAAAATTGAACCGAGGCCAAAAATCACTATTTTACCTCAGTTTAAAATTGAACCGAGGCCATAAACCAAGTTAGGGATTCAAAATGCGAATGCACTGTTCTTCGTCTTCCACAACCTAATATTCGCGTTTTCTCTCCTCTAATAGTGGCTCCTTCAACCACAGTTGTCGTCGTCCAACAACCATTCACGTCGTCAACCACGTTCGAGCCTCCTTCCACATTGCTGCGATCATTTGGGTTCCACACCAGCCCCTGGTTTGTCCCACGCACCCCCTGCTTCGTCCCATGTAGTTACCATGCCAACCTCTTTCGTGCCACCATTCCACGTCCACTACAAGGAAACCCAAAAATATTGACTGAAAATTCAGTCACTAAATGACTAAAATCGGTCACTAATTGAAAGAGTAACTGATTTAGTGACTAATGAAATCGGTCACTATTTCCTTCGTCACTGATTTGTAGTGACCGAGTTAGTGATCGAATCAGTGACTGAATCAGTGACCGAATTTGTGGCTGAATTTGTGACTGAATCTATGACCGAATCTGTGACCGAATCTGTGACTGAATCAATGACCAAATCCGTGAATGAACTTGTGATGAAATTAGTGAATCTGTTACTGAATTTATGACCAAATTTGCAATTAAAATATGTGATTATATCTATACGATGAAATCAGTGACTGATTTTGCTTTTCAATTTCAATTTCCTTTTGTAAATAATATAAATCTGATAAATGTTGCATATATATGCAACATGAATAAAGAATGTGATGTAATATGTTGCACAATTTAATGATATTGAGACCAGTTTCACATACATATTTTTCAAAATAATACAATCATCCAAACAAGGTTCATAATGTTGTTACAAAACTAAGGTTTAATACAAACAATACAATACTAATAAGATAAAATGTATATAAGGAACATAAAGTTTCAAGTCATATTTGAGGAGGTTGAAAGTTCATCTTTTCCATTAAGAGATGCAACATTTTGTTATTTTGCTGAATTTCTTTTTCATTATTGAACATTCTATCACGAAGATCATACCTCTCGGTTTAAACTGCCAACAACTCATTTTTTAAATGCTCAATCTCCTCCCTCATCGCCTGCACAGATGAAGATGTAGGATCATGATATGATAGTCTCCCAATCGCTTTGGTTGACTCAGATCCAAGCCCATACACCTTGCCTTTGTTAATTCCAGCAACTTTACACCAAAGTTGTAATTCATCTGGTGGAGATACTCCTATAGTGGATGGTGATTGGGATTCTTCTTCCCATGCACAAGTGAACTCTGCATATAAACATCAAAATAAAAATGGCAATACATTGGAACAAATATAGGAAAGACACCGATTTTGGACAATACAACATATTATAATTAATTGTGACTTACATCCACATGTGCTGATCTTTGATCCACCCAAGTTTTGTCCTTCTTCCGTTGGTGTGTATGATGAAACAACTCTGATGGTGTAGGAGATTTGCCATTCAACTTTGTATAAGATAAAGTGAACAAAAATATTAATTTAAAATATGTACCATAAAAGGTTTACTCTAAATTTGGCTAATGCACCAAGTCTTACAACAACCATGCAACCAAGTTGGAACTAAGGTATGTAGAAGTTTATCATTAACATGAGGAAACAAACCACTCTAGTATTATCATCAACATGAGTAAACAAACAATTCTAGTATGATAATATAACATGGATGGTGTTGTAGGATAACAATCAACAAACAAAATTGGACATTTATTTCAAATATAAAGTGCTAATAATTTACTAGATTCTCTAAAATAGAAAGCAAAGTAAGTTACCATATTTTCTCTATGCTGTGAAGTACTAATAGAGTCGGCAGTATGGAGTGAAATCCCAAATCCTTGACTATCGGAAGCTCGATTTGCTTTTGGAACTAAACTTTTCACTTTAAATGGTTTTGATCCCAAATGTTGGCACAAGTTATCCCATACATCTTCCATAAGCCAATTGGGCTTCCTCATATTTGTGCGAGCTTTATTCAATGAACTTTTCAATATATTTGCACCTCGCATTTCAAAGTTCTTTCTTGCCAACTTGTCATCAGGTGGGAGAAAAGTATATTTTCTCTATATAATGAAATAAAAAGAAGAAGTTATAACTACATTAAAACTAGGAAGTCATAATAATTTTAAGGTTAAATATTAGACATACCATGAACTCTGTGAACCACATCTCTCTATTTCTTTCAGGTATCTTTTTCCAAGATGGCCATGCTTCAATATAATGGCTTTTGAAGATATCACCAATGGCATTTGCCGCAAAGTATGAAGGCAAGAATCTACAACAAAAATTTTACTTTTAAGCATATGTTATATATAAAATTTGAACACAAGTTAACATTGTTAGAATTTATATATTTACCCATATCCATCAATTTTCAAAATAGGTTTGTCACTAGTGCTTTGAACATCTGATACATTTTGACCATCATGAGAAGAAAATGTTTCATGTGTTTGAGGGCTAGATGTTTGAAGACTTTGTGGTGAAACACTTGGTGGAGCATGATTTGATGCTCCAAGTGGTGCAGTAGGATTTGATGCTCCAAGTGGAGTAGCCGCATGTGCTTCTAGTGGAAAAGAAGGAAAACTAGAACTTGCTTCGTGTCGGGGAGTAGGAGCAACATGTTGTCTAATAGAAGGGGCTTCACCAGAATGACCTCGAAACAAAGGAGTAGAACTAACATGTTCTTGAAGTCTTCTAGATAGTGGATGTCCAACTTGTTTTCCATGTGTGTTGTTACTTGGTAACTGATTTAATTGATGCTTTAATGAACGACTTTTCAAAATTAGTTTTGTTCACTTTTTGCCTGACATCTATACACAAGAAGAGAAAGTGTTAAAAAAAATTGCATATATATATATATATATATATATATATATATAACGAAAGACATGAAAAAGACTAATATTTGCTAACATTTATTAAATTTTTACCAAAATTAAAATACAAAGATCATTCATCATTCATCATCATCATCATCATTTTCTTCATTAAATTCATGATCATCACTGACATTGTTGTCATCATCCTCATCATATATATATTCATCATCAAATTCACTCTCCTCTTCATACTCATTTTTAGTGAATTGTATCATCTTCCATGTTATTATGTTCATTATGATTTTCTAATTCATTATATGCTACTTCTCCATATCCACCTTCATCATCTCTAAGTTGACCAAGCAGGTCATCATTTGACACATATTGAGTATTAGATAGGCCATCTTGATACGCAACCTCCAACGTATATTGATCATGAACCATACTTCTTGCTTTTGTTTTAATGACAACCCACCAATCTACCTTTTCCTTGATTATTTTAGGATAAGGCATATAATATACTTGAATTGCATTTGATGCAAGTATAAAAGGATCATAAATCGAATACCTTCTTCGGTGATGAACCTCAACAATATCATATTCCTTATGAACTTTTACACCTTGATTCCTTTCAAAATCAAACCATTGGCAATTGAATAAAACTTATTGTTTTTTTGGTTCTCCTATGTATTCAAGTTGCATAATCTCTTTTATGATACCATAATAATAATTTTCTTCATCTCCGCTATGATCATCACCCTTAACACAAACTCCATAATTGACTGTTTGCTTCCCAATGCTCCATTCTTCTATATGAAACTTGAAACCATTGACAAAATAAATAGGCCAAGTAACAACCTTTTTCCTTGGACCCCATGCTAAGTCATACAAAAGTTGACTTTCAACCATATTGTTCCTATCATGAACCTATGAATGATAAGAGAAAATCAAATATAGTCACTAGTGCAAAAACATATTATTAGTGTTATGATTGATTTACAATCAATACTTACATAATTTTCAAACCATCTAGGAAAGTCAAAAGCAATCCTACCCTCAATTTCTCTTTGAGTGATGTTTGGATTTACTGCTTCTAGAAATTGTTCAAATATTCTAACATTTATACATAACATTATGTTAGTTGTTATATATATACATGAATAAAATATACATGTCAAAATTGATTTAGGTACTTACTTGATGAATGGTTGTACTTCTTCGCAATTAAGTAATACATGCAAATGTGCAGCATCTAATTCTTTCTTATTTAGATTCCTACTTGAAGAAGTTCCACTAGAGCGACCAGGATGATTAAAAATTGTTGATGTTTGATCCATTTCTTCATTTTCACCTCCATCGTCATTGCGACTTACTTTATTTCTCATTGTTTGCACATGAGGGTCAAAATAATATGAACAAAAATGAGAAGTCTCTTGTACCAAATATGCCTCACATATTGAGCCTTCAACACGTGCCTTGTTCTTAACCATTTGTTTCAACTTATTCAAATACCTGATATAACATAATAATATAATTCATTACTAATTTCATTGAAGAAAAATATGCATGTTCAGTAAATTACCTCTCAAATGGATACATCCATCGATATTGAACAAGACCTCCTATTCTTGCTTCATAAGGTAAATGAATAGGTACATGTTCCATTGAGTTGAAGAATGCAGGTAGAAAGAATTGTTCCAATTTACACAATGTAATGACAATATTTTGTTCCATTAGTGACAAATCATCCACTCACAAAATTGTTGAGCACAAATCTTTGAAGAATTTACTCAACTCAGCTAGAGATTTCCAAACCTCATTTGGAAATGAACTAAAAGCAATAGGTAATAATTGCTCATAAATACATGGCAATGATGACTTTTCATTCCAATCATTCTTCCTTGTTTTATGTTCACACACCTACGCAAATTTGAGGCATAACCATCAGGCATTCTCAACTCAGTAATCCATTTATACACAACAACTTTTTGTTCTTTAGATAACACAAACTTTGCTTTAGGCTTCATAAATTTTCCATCTGGTAGTTGTTGTGATTCTAACTCCTTTCTTCAACAATATTTTTTTAAATCCATTCTTGCATTCATATCATCTTTGGTCTTATCTTTGATGTCCATAATTGTATTAAAGACATTGTCGAACACATTTTTTTCAATATGCATCACATCAAGATTATGCCTTGATAGGTTGGAATTCTAGTATGGCAATTCCCAGAAAATGCTTTGTTTTATCCAATCATGAGCTACACCACAACCATGACAAGAAAATTGTACTTCCCTGGTTACTTTAGGAAAATAGGCAACTTGTTCCCACATATCATCCCAGACAACATGAAAGGAGGTTGAGAATATTCAACTCTATTCTTCAAAAATGCATTCTTATTTCTTCTATATGCATGATCCATAGGCAAAAATTGACGATGACAATCAAACCAAGAAAACTTACGACCATTGTTCAAGCAAAAACTCTTTGAATTATTCATGCAATATGGACATGCCAATCTTCCTGATGTACTCCAACCAGACAACATACCATATACAAGGAAATCATTGATAGTCCACATTAATGTAGCTTTCATGATAAAGTTTTGTTTTCTTGATATGTCATATGTTAACTCACCTTCAGTCCATAATAGTTTTAACTCATCTTTCAATGGTTGCAAATAAACATCTACTTTTTCCTTTGAATATTTTGGCCTAGGAATAATCAAAGTTAAAAACATGTATGGAGTAGTCATGCATAATTCAGGTGGTAAATTATAAGGAGTTAATATCACCAGCCAACATGAATATGGTTTTTCTGATTGACCATATGGTGTGAAACTGTCAGCGCATAACCCCAATCTTACATTTCTTGGTTCAACTACAAAACCAGGAAATGTTTCATCAAAGTGTTTCCATGCTTCTCCATCTGACGGATGACACAAAAGTCCTTCCATTTTTTATTTTCATAATGCCACCTCATATGTAGAGTAGAACTCATTGATGCATATAATCTCTTAAGCCTAGGAATGATAGGTAAATAATGCATTCTTTTCACAAGAACATCTTTATGTTTACCCCTACCCACCTTTTTTGTCTTGTAACGAGGTTTGTGACAAAACTTACATTTTGTTAATTCTTTGTCCTCATCTAAGTAGAATAACATACACCCATCAATACAACAATCAATTCTTTTTTTTTTTTTTTGCAGATAAACCAAGTTTTGAAACTAGTTTCAAGGTTCTATAGTAATCTTCTGGTATAAAGTTCTCTATCGGGTGTGTTTCTTTTAATAGAGCCAATGTTTGATTGAAAGATATTTGGGACATGTTTCCCTCTGATTTAATTGTCAACAATCTAACAGCAACATATAACTCAGTGTGATTAGTACATCATGGCCATAGTGGTTTTTGTGAAGCATGCAATAAATCATAAAAAGTTTTTGCTTCAGAATTTGGAAACTCTTCATTTTGTTGACCATAATTATTTGAAAACTCTACACCAACGGCTTCATGGATCATGCAGTCAAAGTCTTGATTATGATCCTCATGTGCACGTGTAGATGAATTTGGATAAGTATTATACACATCACACAAAGTTGGATCAATTTCTCCATGACATGTCCAATACCAATAAGAAGGCACAAATCCCCTTTGATAAAGATGAACTTTAACATCTTCATAATCTAAGAAGTTAAGATTTTTGCATTTACTACATGGATATCTAATTTTACCATTTGACAAGTTTGATTTCTCTAGAGCAAAAGACAAAATTCAGTCACACCATTTAAAAATGCTTTAGTGTACCCCTTTCGACCAGGTAAGAGTTTGATATACATCCAACTACAATTTTCATGAACATTCATACTCTGTCATGTAATCAACCAATGAAAAGTTTTAATAAGTCACATACCATAATATACCAAATATCTTTCTACTTTTTCCCTGTATACCAATTTTTGATATTCAAAATTGTATTTACAAGCTTAGAATTTTTCACTTAGCACTTTAATTTAAAATAAAAAAGTCAATTTTTCATTTCAAAACTAATAAAAATATTCACTTTTTTATCACTCCTATATGATCCTTAATTTTATGTCACAAGAATAATTTTTAATCACAATAAAAAAGTCAAATTTACGTTTCAAGCTAATAAAAATATTTACTTTTTTACCACTCCTATATGATCCTTAATTTTGTCACAAGAATAACTTTTAATCATAATAAAAAAGTCAAATTTACATTTCAAACTAATAAAAATATTTACTTTTTTACTGCAAGGTCAATTTATCTTAATCATAATAAAAAAGTCAAATTTATATTTCAAACTAATAAAAATAAAAAAGCCAATGCCAATGCTAAAGTTAAGTTCAATGTATTATTCTTGCTGTCAACTTTTTATAGCTTTGCATCTATTTTCTATCTCATACATTTAATTACCACTCCCACCTATATTTATCTAACTAGCAAAATTTACATTTCAAACTAGTAAAAATATTTACTTTTTTACTACAAGGTCAATTTATCTTAATCATGATAAAAAAAGTCAAATTTACATTTCAATCTAATAAAAATAAAATTGCCAATGCCAATGCTAAAGTTAAGTTCAATGTGTTATTCTCGCTGTGAACTTTTTATAGCTTTGCATCTATTTTCTATCTCATACATTTAATTACCACTCCCACCTATATTATCTAACTAGCAAAATTCCTCACTCAAAGTGAATTATTAATTTTATGTACAAATCAATTAATAGCATTACTCGTGTAATTATTAAATAGAAAACATAGACATTGTGTTAGTTAATATTAATTTGATGTAATTAAGATATATGTTTGAACCCTGGGCAAAGGGACATGTCAGATAGTACCAAAATTGAGGACCTCATGCAGTGTTTGAATGATAGTATGAATAGTTAGAAGGAATTCTAATTCTAATTCTAATTCTTGCTCCGCAAAGGGAAGAGACAATGAAAGAAATGAAACAACTACCAAAGTTGATTCCTTAATAATAGCCAATCACCGTGACATGCTATAAACTTAAATATTCAGGTAATGTTTTGCAAAACACGCTATAAGTAGATCAAATAACATAAACTTAACAATAGTACGAACATAGTATTTGATCTTATCAGTGATTTATATATCGATAAAAACTAATCCTAGGGATTCACGAACAACCACCAATCTAAAATTAAGTTAACTCACTTTCTAAATTATATTTGCACTAAAATGTCTAAAATTTCACCTACCTTAGGTACTACAGTAGGTGCACCTTATTTAAGGCCTAAAATGATCCAAATTGTCTAGAAAACTCAAGAAATAAACTGCAGAATTACACACACCGACAACAATTAAATGTGTGGAGATGATATCACAAATTTCATTAAACAAAACCACATAGATTAAAGCACATAGATTCTTAAAATGGGCTCATCTTACTCATGAAAAACAGTACATAACAACTATTATTCTTAATGTTAGAACATACACCACAACATAAATTGGTCTCTCTTTCTACAAAATCACTGTCCAAATTTACCCAATTTCCCTCAACAAAACTGGTGGATATAATCCCTTTTCCCTCTCTTGAATGTCACTAGTGCACATTAGGAATTAAAACTAACTAGGAATTAAAACCCGATACACAAATCATAAACCAACACTAACATTATAAGCCCCTTTGCCTAATATATTATGAAAAGTTCAATAAGTTAATGACATTAAAAGCATTGCTGCACATTCATATAACTCTTGTTATTATAGTCTATAGATAACGCTTGGATGGGTCTAGCAGTGCAAGAAAACCCAAGGCAATTCTCCCTCTCCCTTCGCCACTCTCTGATCTTTAATCTCCCCCAAAAAAATAAATTAAAACTGAACAAATAGCAACACTACTGAAATTAACAACTCATCACAAAAACAGGGTAAAGTAAAAAGAGAATAACAAAGGACTCACTAACAATGTTGTATCCAGCATCACTACCACAGTGAGTTATAACTAGAAAAACCCATAGTGATGAATGTAGAGAGTTCAAAAGCAGCTCGTGCCAAGCAACGTGAGAATCCACGGTGATGGCAATCCCTACATTAGGGCTCCACTAAAAGACATTATGACTAAAATAGGGTTTTAGAGGAGAAATGGTTTGTACATTTGGGTGACAAAGTGAGATTGGTGTGTCAATTTGGGATTTAGGGCTCAAAGAGAGAATTTGGTTCAATGATTTCTAGATTTTGAACTCAAATTGCAAGACTGATTTTTGAATCTAGAGACTGAGGGCTGAAAGTGTGCGTAAATTTGGAAGATTTCAGGTGAGAATGCTTGGCCTCCATAGTTGCAAGAATGGAGAGTTAAGGTCACAAAGTGTTTATGAAAGTTTGTTTAGGATCTGAAATTTTGGGTAGCAAAGGGGGAAAAGGGGAAAAATTAGGTTTGAAAATAAAAATAAAGAAATAAAAAAGTAAAAAAAAACTATAATAAAAATTAAATAATACCGTGATCGATTTGGTGACTAATTTTTTGTAACCAAAAAATCAATCACTATTTTGGTTACTAAATCATAAAAATATTTTTTGGTTACTAATTCTGCCACTGATGGTGACCAAATTTTTCAGTCACTGATTTCGGTCACTATTCACTAGATTTGTAGTAGTGGTCGTTAGTAGCTCTTTGTTTTCCCAAACAAAGCTTATCCATTTTTTGTTAATCTCTCGCACCATTATTGCTCCCATTCCGGCAAGCCACCATCACATTTCGCCACATTCTCCCTGTGTATGGTGGTTAGTTGAAATTCGAAAAATTACGCGATTCCCCTATTTTTTTTATTTTGCGTTTTGTATAATTGTCTTTTGCTATTTGAGTTGTTGTTTTGCATTTTTTGGGGGTTTTGTTGGGATTTTGTTGGGTTTTTTTTTTTATCTTTTTTCTCCTATATTTGATTGTTTCTTGTGTTTTTATGGTTGTGTTCTTTATCATGTATTGTTGCATTGTGGTGGAACTGTCTAGCTTTTGGGAACATGAGTACCGTTGCATCCTCCCATTATCATTCACTTTGTTTTTCACGCTCTTAGGTTCTTATTTTTGTAATATGAGTCTATGAATTTGTAGTCTGTTGTGTATTAGTTTTTTGTATGTGTTTGTAGTCTTATTTTGCAGACATTCAAGAGCATTGCACCAATCCTCGCCAAGTACATAAAGTTTGTTAGGATAGCATGTGCAAAATTTATAATTTCAGATGTATAATAGATTGATTAGGCTATTGACTTGTTGTTACAAAAGAAACTTTTAAATGTATTTGGATTGTGGATGATGTTATGTTTCATAAAATGTATAGTTTTATTTCTGTTCTGTTCTGATCTAGTTTTCTGAAAAAATATGTAGGTCAAAAAATGTGGGAATAACAAAAAAATATTATTTAAAAAGTTAACGGGACATACAGCCTCAGCCTTATATGTCTCGGTTCTGAAATCGGGGCAGAATAACATAAATAACCGCTGCTAAATACCCTTTGTACACTAGTGTCTTTTTGAAATTGCACCATTTTAGTAAATTTGAAAACAAAATTGCACCATTTTGGTGCTTTTGGAATGCTTTATCTCATGTAAACACTATTGAAACATTCTTCATGCATAAATGTTTTCCTTACAATAATTTTCTACTGGCTATTTAACACCTATCAATTGTCTTATAGGTTTTTAATTAGTAATATATTACGTATATTTTTGACCTTTGATTCATTTTAGTTCCTATATAAGTTTTGGACTCAATTGAGTTCTAATATTTTTCTTTTACTCAATTGAATCTCTATCTTTTCTAAAATACTGAATTTGATCCCTTTAAATTGACGTTAACGCCATTTGAAAGGTGTCATATGTCAATCTAGATCATCTCCTACCTTGGAGTCCCTAACTTTATCTAGTTTTTCTATTTTTATTTTCTCCCTCCAACTTCCTCCAACTCCCACCACCTATATCTACCTCCCACCACGTCTCTGTGGGCAAAAAAGTATTTTTATTCAAATACTTGTCATATACTTGTTATGCTAAATCAAACATTATAACTTGAACTTTATAGACTCAATTTTTGCTTTCCATCTTCAACCCTTCAAGTCTACTAATTACTACAAAAACATGAGACACTAAGGACCATTAACACCACAATAAACTTCTAACCTTTGCACTACAACTGAAAAAATAGACAAAAACTCCTAACACCTTAATTACCCATTAAATTTGCCCATTTAGGTTTATCCCAACAGAACTCCCTTGTAAACATAAATGCCTTCTTTCTATCCTTGAACAACATAGTAGGTGGGGGCCTTGTAAACATATATGCAACCTGAACTCAAATTCCCATATGCTCTAATTGATACACCTTTTCTCATATGAAATGAAATCAAACATCAATATACTTTCTCTTTTCATTGTTGACCAAGTTCTTTGCCAACTCAGTGACCCACTTGTTATCCACTTGAATCACAATCCCTCCTTCTATTTCAGTTGCAATTTTATTAGAAGATTTCTGAGCCAAACTGCATGAAATACACACCATGATGCATTAACATACTCAACTTCACACGTTGACAATGTTACCATGGGTTGCTTCTTTTAAAGCCAATTCGATATCGTGTTGCCCATGAAAAATACAAACTCGGATGTGCTTTTCTATTTATCTATATATTTTGCACCAAGCTTCTAACACGTTGACGCATCAACATTTTGGTCTTCCTCTTCGTTAGCATAATGGGTCTAACACCAACAACCTAATCTCATCAAAGCAAGCCTTTGCATTTTTTCTTTTGGAAGCACCAGCCACAGCTCAACCTTCCGTCCACTACCATCATGCCATTCTACCATCTTTACTATTTGGATTGTGAGCTACATCAGAGTTTGAGTGTGGGAGCCAAGTGTCAAAGGGTTTCTACCATTTGTTCTAATTGTCCATTGTTTCTGTTCGTTCCACGTTGTTCCATCGTTCGAATTCGTCCTTCCGTCGCTGATTAAGTTGTGGTTGTGCTCCCATCGTGCATGCTGCCATCATGGAAGGCCTTCAGGCTTCGATTCTTTATAGAACCGAAGCTTAAAGTCAAATGTTAGTCCCATGGCTTTGAATGTCGTAGAACCCAAACCTAAAAGTGCCAAAACTTTTGAAAGTGAAATTTTTATTTATTTATATATTGATAGTTGGTATGATCATGTTTTTTATTTTATTTATTTTTATATCTTATTGTTATTTTATTTTTGGATTTTATTTGATATTTTAGGTTTATTCAATAAATGTGTGGATTATATTTTTGAAATAAGTGGAAATCTCAAAGATTTGGAAAGATTATCAACAAAATGAGTGGAATATTGAATAATCAAAGATTATCAACAATATTAGATATCTACAAAGTTGGTTGCTCAAATTACAAGTCAGGGTAATTGAAGAATAATTCAAATATATGCAATCTCCAAAGATTAAAATATGTATATTAAGGATTATCTCTTACAATTTATTCAAGTAATAAATCAAGTCCAAATTTTAGGCCTAGTCCAATTATGAAAGTCTATAAATAGAGGGCTAACATAGGTAAAAAACACATTTGGATAGAAAAAAAACTTGATACCTCTACATTTGAAGGTAGAAAGGCATTCTAAAGGATAGATGAATTCAATTTCAACATCAATCTAATATTCAGTATGCCAAGGATTAGCTAACTCCCTCATTCATGGGGTTAGGTGTAATGTATTCTTAATTATCTATGAATTCCATTAATCAATATAATTTTTTCCATCACTCTTGTGTTCTATTCGTGCTTTAACTGCATGATAATTATTGATTGCATATTTGTGGGTATCTAATCATTGGACACAATATTAGAAACTAAACTAAAGTAGACAACAAATTGATCGTACATCTAGACATAGAGTACATCATTGGTCATTCATAACATCAAAATTTTGATCATTAATGTGAACTCTTAATAAGGAAAGCTCTAAGACATTAAGGTTCTTATTAAAGTTTAGACTTGTCACTAAGACATTAGGCTTGTTACATATGGTGTGAATGTGAGCGTAGGAATTAGAAGAATATTGTTTAGTGTTTTTGTTTTGAATTGGATCATGACATCCAATCCTAGTGAAGCTTTTATATGATATTTCTCTCAATGAAGTTCTTTGTTTCCATTGTGCCAATTCCTTTTAGTCTTTACAATTTAATTCTAAATTTATTTTATTTTATCTCAACCTAAAATGTTTTGTTATGCTCTCCCTTCATGAGTAATTAACTAATTAATTTAAACCACATTAGTCCTTGTGTGATATGATATCTAGACTTCTCCACTTTATTATTTGTACAATTTGGTACACTTGCCAATCACGTAACACACACACACACGCACATATATATATATACACATATATATATATATATATATATATATATATATATATGTATGTATGTATATATATATGTATGTATATATGTATATATACATACATATATACATACATACATACATATATATATATATATATATATATTTATATATATATATATACATATATATATTATTGTCTTTTCTTTTTCAAGAAGGTAAGGCTTTGGTTCTACGAACAACCAAAGTCTATTCTCAGGTAGGCTTTGGTTGCTAGAGAATCCAATCTAAAAAGGTGCCAAAAATTTCCAATATGCCATGTTTTTAAAACAAGGAAATAAGCTTCGGTTCTACTAATAACTGAAGCCTATTCCATGATATATTGTGGTTATTAATAGAACCGAAGCATATTCTCTTGTTAGAGTTAAAATTTCAGCAAAGTTACCTCCCCCGCCATTTGAACGTGCCTCTATGAAACCTATAAACTCAAAAATGTCATCCCACTCATTCATCTCCGCCTTTTGTTTTCTTTCTTACATTACGTTCATTGCCACTCATTCGAAACTTAAAGTCACACCTTTCCCTTCGAACACAAAGCACTTCGAAGCCTCCACCCTACTCGTTATTCGAATGTGAAGCATCCATAAATGAGGTACCACAGCATTTCATGCTTGAACTATTGGATATGCTAATAACTATTTTTTTCTCTATTTCGTTCGTTACTCCACTTTGGTTCTTTTTTGAATGAGAACCGTGTTTTGCATTCGAAGGCGAACAATTGTTACACTTGTGAACACAAATCTTCCACCACTTTCAAACATCTTTCACTGTTGAACCATGCAAAGCCTAATCCCTCATTTTATTTTTTATTTTTTTGTTTTCCATTATGGTTTTATGCTTCGGTTCAGGAAGAACCAAACCCTAATTTGAAAGTTTAGGCTTCAATTCATAAACAAAGGCAAAAGGTCACCTTTTTTTACCTCACATGAGAATGCTTTGGTTATTACACCTTAGCATAATCTCTAAAATAACTGGTGCCAAATCTCTTCTTTGCACTAATGACCCTACTAGTTGGTAGTTGTTGACCTAGTATAATATATGCTGAGTGATATCGTTCACCGAATATAACTCAATATGCACTTCAAAGCCTTTTCCTGTGTGTAGCTTGCCTCCTCCATATACTGACTTACTATTCCAATGCTTAAAAATAAGTTTGGCCTTGTACTTGTTAAATAACAAAGGCTTCCAACCTAGCTTTGATACTTGTTGGCATCAACTCAGTCTGTTCCATCAAACTTTGAAAGCTTTGTATCCTGTTCCATTAAAGTCGAAATTAGGTTGGAGCTCGTCTTCGTGAACTTGTTCAAGATCTTCTTGGCATACCTTTATTGAAAAAAAAATTACCATTTCCACTTTGTTTAATTTCTAAACAAAGGAAGTATTTAATCGATCCTAAGTTTGTCATCTCAAGTTCTCTTGTCATTATGCCCTTAAACTCTATGATTTCCTTAGCATGATTCCTCATGAATATGAAGGGTAATAAATGTCACATTACCTTTTTTTTCTTTATGTATAAAGGTTGTTCATATGGACATTATTCGTATTTCTTATCCTTGAACTATGCGTCTATGTGATAATTCCACATCCGAGGAGTTTGTTTCGATCCATAGAGCACCTTCTTCAATCTTAGTACTTTCTCATCTTTTCCTATTTTCTTCTTGAAGGAGCTCTAAGCATGTATTTGGAGAGGAGGAAGTCCAATTAGGTAGTGGAATGATGGGGCAAGGTTGGAGGCCCTTGGCAATAGTATGATTTCTGGGAGTGAAACTCTAGGAAATGAGACTATCTTAGGGAAGGAGGCTAGAGGAGCTAAGGTAGAAGCTTAATTTAGCAACACTTTCAAGGAAATTGTGTGGAGTGTTCTCAACATCAATCAATTACCATTTAAAGAGTAACCAAATACAAGTGGTGGAGGCTCTCATTTATAGTAGAGAGACTGACCCAAAATGTAATGCAAATGAACATTGAAATGAAATATAAACTTGGCTTAGGCTATAAGAAGCCTCTTAGATTCGTGTGATGTAAGTGAGGCAAGGATCTTATGCCAAAAGTCCCTTCACAGCTCTCATGCTTGGCACCATGCGCACATGTGCCTTGATTCTCATTCTTGGCAAGTGTTGCAATTGGGCTTGAATTAGCCTAATTTGAAAGCTAATCTTCAATGTACATTGGCTAATTATTTTATAAAGCATGGCCTAACATGTGGCCCAAAATTAAAAACTATACTAATGCTTTTACATTAAACCCATCATATTTGGATATCCTCTTTAGCCCATGAGAAAAGCATTTGAAGGCTTTGAGAATTATTATCATGTTGATGTAATCATGATTCTAGTTATTGGGACTTTTTGTGGCCATGGGCCTTGAAATGAATATGGGCCATGTATAACAACACAATTAAAACATTATAAGTATATTAAGCACCGAATATTAGTTAACAACTTAATTTACATGTATAATAAGTTAGAACATGTTACCTTGAAACGTTGCTAGAAATGATCCTTATCTTTTTTAGGTATCGCTCTCTATGATGGCTAAGGATTAAGAAATTGTTGTTTGATTGTCTTTGTGATAGCCTATGAAGCATTTCTAGAAGGAACAAAGCTCAAATTCATGGAAAATTGTCACAAGATGAAATAAGTTATATAATATAAACAATTAGAATAATTGAATCGAAATATCACCCTCGACCAACATGTTCAATCATCGGGGGGTCATGTAGAGGAGGGTCATGTTCTACATTTGAATCAGGACCATTTGTAGATCCTGGTGCAACTAAATCACCTACAACTGGGGATGGTGTACAATGCTAACCAACATCGGGAGATAGGCCAACAATCGAGACTGGGGATGGTACAATATGAGATAAAAGGGATGCTACAATGTTTGCAGAAGGGATATGTATCGTTGTGTGTGGAATTGAGGAAGAGGAGGATGGTATATGTGAGAGGGGTATAGAAAGGGGTTGGGAGCAACAACAGGGGTATGTAACCCTATGGGTGGAGGTTGAGAAGATGAGGACAACATATGAATCGCTAGGATAGAAGTAGGGTTATGTAACCTTGTGGGTGGAGTTGGGGAAGATAAGGATGTCATATGTAAGCCCGGGATAGGTGAGGTAGGTCTGAGTGCAATCCGGAGCACATAATTATTACGTCTCTTTCTTGGTTTTGCTATACCTTTCCCTTTGTCAACTTGGAGGGTCGAGGTGGATCTCCCGATCACATGGCGTATGGAGTTTACGATCTAAGTGGCAAATAAATTAAGATGGAGTATGATGACAAATAAATATGCCAACAACTTAATAAACTATTAATTAAACATAGCAAGTGACAATATACCAATACATATTACAATTTGTAACAACAACAACAAAGACAAAATTAGTGATTAGCATCACTATCATCCTTATCGTCCTCCTCCTCTTCCTCCTCTTCTTTAGTTTTATCTTCTTCTTCTTCTTCATCTAGCTCTTCCTCCTCCTCCTCCTCTTCTTCCTCTTCTTCTTCTTCTTCCTCCTCCTCCTCTTGTTGTTCCAACTCTTCATCATGACCTTCTATGTGATGAAATCCAGATACACGTTCTACTTCAGTTACTTCATTGGCATGTGAGATTTCATCAACTTGGTAAGGGATATCCTCTTCCACCTTATTTGATTCGATGTGACCTATTAGCTTTGTTTTAATTGCAACACACCAACCACGGTCTAACATTGTATGCCAAAGTAATGGATCGAATGGTTGGTACCTTGAAGTCTTGTGAATGTCCACAATGTTATGTTTAGGATCCACTATTGTACCTTTTCCGGAGGGATCAAACCATTCACACAAAAAAGTACATATTTCTTTGGTTTATTAGAAGTATTGTACTCTAGTTCATATATTCTATGGATGATCCCATAAAAATCATCTTCACCTCTTTCGATAAGGCCTTTGACATGAACACCACTATTTATAGTATTTTTCTCTTTGCTCCATACGTTAGTATGGAACTTGTACCCATTCACAAAGTACGTGTGCCATTCTGCGACACATTTCATAGGCTAATTTGACAAATCCCTTAGGTCTTGGTTCCTAACACTTAATGACTCGTTATAAACCTACAAATATAAAAAGATAGATGTAGAATTATGATACATTAAAATTCATTTGTTGTATAATTAAAGGTACAATAAATATTTGATATTGGAATCATTCAAGAACCTTTGAATGAATACGAGCAAAAACACTGGTCTCAGGTGTAAGACCCGGGAAAATTAAATAGTTATTTAATTAATTATTTAATTAGGACGGGTAATGAGAACATTTAAAGCAATAAATATGAGGAGCTATGACGTGGAAAAGTACTAACTTAAATGGTTGAGAGTACTTTGATTGTGTGTGAGGACTTGGGTTCGAGTCCTATGTGTGTCACTTTGATGTTATTAAATTATGTATTTTTAGGTAATTATATATTGAATGCGTGGTGTCATGATAAACTCTTAGAATTGTAGAAGTTATCATGAAATCTGGATTGGTTGAATGGTTTGGTCTTGGTTGGATATGTGCATGAGTGTGGGTTCAAACCTTGGTGAGAACTAAATAATTTCTTTTTGCCAAATTTTACTTTTGCATGGAATTTGAAAGGAGCAGCCTAACCTAGTTGTCTAAGGGGGCTGAAAAATCAGATGGATGATCCACTAAATAGCTATTAAACCCATTTAAAGTAATTCTCGTTTTGGAAAGTGAATGAGTGAATAGATTACTCACAAGCCCAGAGAGAGAGCGAATTAGTGAAAGGAGAGGTGTTGTGGTACGTGGGAGACTTGGACAGAAGGTTTTGGTGATTTGGGACTGAAAGCAGAGGGAGAGTAAGGAGAAGAAATTAGCGTGGGAGTGTGAGCAAGGGCAAGGAGATTTTGATTGGAGCACACTCATACTAATTCAAAATTTGAAGCAAATTCCAGGTTAGGGGAGTTGTTTTCGGTCTTTTGTGATTGTAATTGAATAATTGTACAATGCCTTGAATTATAGCATGATCCCTGTATCATTTCTGCACTATTTGATTGGAGTTTCTGGATTTTTCCAGAAACCGCCTGGCGGTTCATCCCCTACCGCCAGGCGACACATCAGGTTTGCTGTGTTGTTCTTGTTTTGGTATGATCCGCCTGGCGGCTATGAATTTCTGCCAGGCGACGCGACACTGTTTGCGTTCTAGTTTCGTGGTTTTGAGGCTGTATGTATGAGAACCATTATGGATTCTGAAATTGATTTGTATAGCTTTTATTGGATACCTTGTGGGTCTGAAATTGATTGAAATTCGGGTATGGCAAAGTCCTAGGCATACTCGTGTATGAACCGAATTGGGTTATCCAAGAGGGTAAAGTTCGAGAGGTCAATATGAATTGAATTAAGGGCAGGGAACTAGTCAATTATATATGTAATTGTTATATCTCAGAGAATGTAAGTGATGGGAATGAGTACTAGAAAGAGGGTGGACTCTGTCGCAGGTATGAATAAGCCCGGTTTGTGCAGGTACTGATGCTCCGCTTAGCGGCAAGCAAAGCGCCGCCAGGCGATAGCGTGGTCAGGGGCAGTTCTGCGAGATTTTTGGAAATAGAAACTGAGGGAGGATTTGGAGTGTGTGAGGTTTACGATAATTTGAAAAGGGACGAAGTACTATGGTGATTAACTGTGAGTAGGGTAGTTTATGATGTTGGATGGATTATCAAAGGAAGAAAGGGAAAAGGGAAATTTTAGTTAAGAGATCCTGTATTGGAAGCATAGTATTTGTTTACGTGTGACTGGATAGGTACCGAATATGACTTACTAATATTAGGTAACAATTGAGGATATATGCACTATGGGATGATAATTGGTCATGTTATAAATTGCATGGGATTAAAATTATAGGCACTGGAGAAAATATGGTTGGATATGATTATGCATGAGAAAGTATGGGGGAAGTATTCTAAGAGTAATGGCAGCAAAGCTTTGGCTGTTACAGTGTAGGATGCTTGGTAGCGTGAGTGAAGGTATTGAACTGTTGACTGTGTTCGTAGATATGAATGAAGTTGCTTTAATATGTTAATGCTCCGGTACTGTGAAGACTGGAATCGATGGTTCGGACATGGTAAGGTTTAGGTGCTTGATACTTATGATAGTGGTAGACTAACCATAATGAGCATTCCATAGAGGGGTCTTTATTTGGGCGCTTGGAATTGAGTAACGTAGCCAATTAGACTGATTGAGTTGCTAAAAACCAGAGGGGTTCTGATACTGTTACAGCGCCTGGCGGCACGGGTAGGTACGCCAGGCGATGAGAATAGCGTCAGGGGTCCCTGTATTGTTTGGCGCCTGGCGGTACGGTGTGCTCCGCCAGGCGGTGACGAGAAAACAGTGGGTCTGGGAGGACGCTGGCGCCTGACGGTGAGTGGATACCGCCAGGCGGTCTGGAGCAGTTTTGCCTGGCGGTGTGTGGGCCGAGCCAGGCGGAAATGCTATTGTTCTTTGTTTTCTGGTTGTTGTTTTAATTTATAAAGATGCTTTGCTTGGATCGGGAGATGTTGTGCCATGAGCGGGTAAGTTCATGGATGATGTTTGACATGTGATGATATGAGCGGGGAGGTTCATATCAAGTTACTCTCACGTGGGGATACGAGCGAGGTAGGTTCGTATGTTCCGTGCTCACGTGAGAGATGCCACGTGCGGGGAGGTACGGGGGCTGGAGGATCACATGTGTTGGACTACGGGCGGGCAAGTCCGTAGAGTAGGACTACGAGCAGGGAGGTTCGTAGAGGCAGGACCACGAGCGGGCAGGTTCGTGTGAGCATCATGTTCCCGAGCCCAAGGCTAACAAATTGTATGATTTGAAGACTGCTAAGTCTTGGGGTTAAGGTCTTGGCCAAGAAATATATATAATGAATAAAATGGGTATACGATTTATCTTGTGTTTTATATGCTTGTTATTTTATTTTCTCAGCTCACCCTTTCTGTTTGTGTGTGGCGATGATCGTGTAATTCGTTACACGGGAGCAGATGTTGATACAGGTGATGCTGAGGATGTTCAGATGGCAGAGTGAGGGCTAGCATGGGATTAGAGCTAGGGTTTTGCTCATTTGTATTTTATGTTTTAAATACTAATCTTGGAAACTTGTAACCTTTTATGGATTTAGTTATGAGTTTTGGCGCGCTATTTTGATAAGTTGAAATTTTCCCGCGTTGGGATTTTTATCGAGATGACTATTAATGTGATTATCTCTTTTAATATTTATTTTTAAGTAATATTCCCTAGGGATGTTACATCAGATATTTGTAACCACATAAGGAATGAGCTAGCGAAAATAAATTCCAATGGTCAATTAAAATAAGCTTATAGATAATTGACCATAAACTTGTTATAAAGGAGGTTATAACATACTCAAGATATGGTTTGGCTTCAGTGTAATTGATTAACGCATGAACATAAGCATATTTGAACTCGACATCAGTTAACTAATGAATCGATTCTTTCCCTACGTGACGACCTTGTTGTTGAAAAACAAACAACGTTGACACATCTCTTTGACATTAAACTTCATTCCTCCAATTGCGTGGTGACAACATGAAGTTGTTAAAGTAATGAGAACAAAAGTATGTTGTCTCACAGTGTAAATAAGATGCACAAATAGAACCATCAACTATTGCTTTGTTTTTTATTGATCTTTTTGAATCACCCATGAATCTATACACATAAAAAAATACATCATGATGAAAAAAATTGGTGACAAAATTAAGTATAAATATAAATAGGGAGGTTATTTAGTACCTTTCAAATGGATACGTTCATCTGTATTACACTAGTCCATCCAAAAATGCTTCGTGCGGGAGATGAATAGGGAGATTTTCCATGCAATAAAAAATCTAGGAGGGAATATTCTCTCTAATTTGTAGAGAATAATTGGAATATTTTCCACCATTCTTCTTAGAGATTCCTCTTTTAATGTTGTAAAGCACAAATCTTTGAAAAAATAGATAAATTCAGTAAGAGGATTTAAACATGAATGGGCAAAGCACTAAATGCAATAAGAAGTAATGTCTCTATGAACACATGACAATCATGACTTCTCATCCCATGAATTCTTTCCTTTTCAAAAACATCACATTCAACCAAGTTGGAACTATAACAATCTGACATCTTATGTTCCTTTATCCACCGACAAACTGATTTTGCTTCATCTATGGTTAAAGTGTAATTCGCTTTAGGCTTTAATATTTTCCTATTATCTTGAATCTTCAACTCCAAGTCTTTTCGCCTGCAATACAATCCTAAATCCCTTCTTTCCTTCTCAATGTCCTTTTTCTTCCCCGTCACATTCATAACAATATTGAATATGTTCTCAAAGAAATTTTTTCTATGTGCATTACATCAATATTATACCTTAGAAATTATCTTTCAATATGGAAGATCCCAAAAAAATGTTTCTTTTGTCCAATTATGCCACTCTCCATATCCATATATCCTTGTAACACCACTTTCAATGACTTTTTAAAAATCTTTCACTCTTCTCCAAACTTGTAATGGTGTCAACCTAGGAGGTGGCCCATCTGTTTCAACTTAGCCTTTTCAAAAGGCTTTAATATTTCTCCTAAAGTGATGGTCATTAGATAAGAACCTATGATATGAGTCAAACCAACAACTTTTGAAACCATAATTTAACATGAATGACTTATTGTGCTCCATGCAATGCAAACAAGCTAATATACCATGTATGCCCCAACCAGATAACATCCCATAAACAAGGAAGTCATTAATAGTTCACATCAAACATGCCCTCATCATAACATTTTGTTTCCTTAAAACATCATAGGTCAAGATACCAACTCACAACTTCTTCAAATCATCAATTAAGGGCTCCAAGTAAACATCAATAGAGGCATTCATATTGGATATACCTGGTCTAAGATAACTAAAAAAATCTAAGATTTTGACATGCACATTTCAGGATGAAGAGTGTATGGAGTCACAATCACAGGCCAACAAGAATATGGTGAAGATGAAGCCTGAATGTTTGGGTTAAATTCATTTGAACATAGACCAAGTCGTACATTGCGTGGATCAGACGCAAAAGTAGGATGTTTATGATCAAAGTGCTTCCACGCTTCACCATCAGATGGGTGGCGTAATATTCCTTGGCATTGGTTTTCATGATGCCAAGTCGTGTGTGGCGCGATTTGCATAGAAGCAAACATTCTTTGTAATATTGGGATTATAGGCAAATAGAACATTGACTTAACTGCAATTGGTTTTTTACGCCATGATCCTTGATGAATGTGATGATATCTTGGTTTGTGACAAAATTTACATTCAAGCAATGCTTCATATTTTTTCCACTAAAATTTCCACTAAAATGCTTCATACAACAACTCACACAACAATCAAGCTTCTTAGCCTTCAATCCCAACTTTGACACTAAGCTCTTAGCGTCATAATAACTTTTTGGCCAGCTCATATTTGGTGGTGTAAGATCTAACAAAAGTTTGGTGAAAGCCTCTAAGCATTGGTTGGGAATATTCCAATTATACTTATAAGCTAGAAGTCTAACACATACTGACAATTTAGAGCTAGTCACCCCTTCAAATAAAGGTTGATTTGCCTCTGCCAACAAATTATAAAACCGTTGTCTAGATTCCTTACGACACTCTTCTAAGTTAGTGTCGTTGGGTTATTGGGTTGATTGAAATTGACACAAAGTGTTATTGACCATCTCTTCCATGGCATACAATTGCTGCATTTCAATAGTACGTACACCATTTTTGGGGACAAAATTATCACCTTCATGTAAATCAACAATTGGCATATATTCACTATGTAATGTCCAAATCTAGTAATTGGGTATGAACCATTCTTTATAAAAGTGAACTTTGACAATCTCATCTATAAAAATCCTTGTACAGTCACACTTAATGCAAGGGCATCTAATCTCACCTTCAAGTTCAAAATATCTAGACTGTCTTGCTACTCGGACAAACTCTTCAAAGCCTAAGACAAAAGACTCCTTCAATCCCCTTCTACTATTTTTACAATGATATTACATCCAAGCACGATTGAAAGGAGGTTTGTCCATGTTCTATAAAACAATAAATGCCTTAAATTAGATTGGTAAAGGGAGAATTAGAATTACGTAGAGCATTATGGGGGATATATCTCACTTATTTAGTAAGATGTCCAAATAGTAACCAAACTACAATGTCCTAATTGGAATGCAAGTTGTAATATCCCTGGCTACCCCTCTTCAGGTCCGAGAGGCTGTCAAGTTACTACAGCCCAATGCACCCCAACCCATCACCCTTCTCCGTCCATTCATACTGGGTGGGTTGTTGCTAGTGGGAATCGAAACCCTAACCTGATCTTTAACACCTCTGGCTCACCAGCAGATGCTACCAGTGCAACACAACTGGTAGCATATGCTGGTGAGCCAGAGGTGTTAAAGGTCAGGTTAGGGGTTCGATTCCCACTAGTAACAACCCACCCAGTATGAATGGACGGAGAAGGGTGATGGGTTGGGGTGCATTGGGCTGTAGTAACCTGACAACCTCTGGGACCCGAGGAGGGGTAGCCAGGGATGTTACAAAAAAAAGCACAACTGGTAGCATCTGCTGGTGAGCCAGAGGTGTTAAAGGTCATGTTAGGGTTTCGATTCCCACTGGCAACAACCCACCCAATATGAATGGACGGAGAAGGGTGAGGGGTTGGGGTGTATCGGGCTGTAGTAACCTGACATGCTCTGGGACCCGAGGAGGGGTAGCCAGGGATGTTACACAAGTCCCCATGACTATGCAGACAAAAAGTAGTAATTGGAATTACCTAGTTATAGGAATTCTGATAGTAATTACCTAATTATAGTAAAATGGATCCAAGATGGATCCACTAGTGCAGAATTGCGATTTTACCTCGCCTTATAGGCCTCGGTTGACCAGCAACCGAAGCATATAACGGTGCGGTGGCAATTTTGAAATTAAAGGCAACTTATAGGCCTCAGTTCAGCGAAAAACCGGTGCCAAACGCTGCTATAGGCCTCGGTTATGAAGAAACCGGTGTCAAACACTGTAATAGGCCTCGGTTAAGGAGGCCCGAAGCGAAAAAGATTGCCAGAAATTTCAAAAATGCCATTGACGTTGGGACCTATAGGCTTCAGTTGGGGAAAAGCCGGTGCCAAAACCGGTTATAGGCCTCGGTTCTAAGTGGAACCGAGGCCATATTGTTTAATTAGGGCTCAAAAACAGAACCCCTTCTTCCTCGCGCGCGCAGCTGTCATTTCTCTCTGCAAATTCGTGCTGCCACTGCCACCGCCTCTCGTGCTGCCGCTGCCACTGCCGCTGTTGCGCTGCCGTCGTCGCTGTTTCTTCTTCTCTCCGCGACTTCCGGCGAGCCCACGACTCGAGACCACCACGCGAGCCTCCTGCCACCGCCGTCTCGTCTCGCATCTAGCCACCGCCGTCTCGTCTCGCGTCCAGCCACCACCACGCGGGACCACCACGCGAGCCCCCTGCCGCCGTCTCATCTCGCGTCCGTCCACCACCACGCGAGACCACCACGCGACTTGGACCACCATTTATGGAACTGCCAGTTGGCAAGTTCTCTGGCTTCGAAATCGCAAGGTTCTGAAACGAAACCGGTTGTAGCAGCTTCTGATTCCCAAACCCATTCAGCGCAACGCTGCTCTCACCTTTCTGGCTGTCCCCACCGAACATCATTGTCGCCATGCGCTGCTGCTGCAGCTTCAGGTGCAAGTCCTGGTTGATGTTGCTGAGCGACTCAATTGAAGAGGCAAGGCTGCCGTGAACGTTCATGGCTTCCATGGTCTGCAGGGTTTGCATTGCACTGTTCAAAGGATCAGAGAGTGAGGCCCTCTCTGACCTACGTAGAGCCCAGAGGTCAAGGTTGGGCGGAACAAGACCCAAGAGAGGGTTTGAAACAGCAGCAGCAGCAGGGGGGTCAAGCTGGAAGGCAGACAAAGCAGAAAGGGAAGTGGTGGAAAAAAAAGAAGCCCATATAGCCTCGGGTGCATCCAAAACCGAGGCCAAAAGGGTATCGAAAAAAGCCCTTATGGCCTCGGGTGTACCCAAAACCGAGGCAGAAGGACACTCTATGGCTTCGGTTCTTAACCGAGGCAAAAAGCTATGACCTTTTGCCCTCGCCCCAATATACTTCGGTTCCCGAACCGGTGCAGAATATTAAAAACAACCGCTGCCAAAGGCCCTTTCTGCACTGGTTATCCAAGAATATAAAGTTATAGTCTCTTTAAAAACTAAAGTGCAAGTGAATGTTATGTTATTAAAGCAATTATAAAAGAGATGATTGTTTATTTTAAATATAGAGGAAATGTAGGTGTCACTTAGCATAACCTCGGAATAGGTAATTGACTATGCAACCAAGAAAGTCATTATGCAAGGAAAAAGGAAAAAATTAATATAATACAATTCAACTCAAAGAGCATAAATTTATAAAGAAAAAATCAAGTCAAACTGATCAAATATATCACCTGTAGGAGATCCAAACAACACTTAACAACAACAGAATAATTAGTCAGAATCACATCAAGTGCAAAAAAATTATACCTCACTAATGCTCAATTCTAACCTAGTTAAGTATACAAAAACGACCCCAAAACTAAGGTTATCACTTGCATATTTTTAGCTAATTTGATGGCATTTTGTAGTTGATGATCCATAATCATGTTTGAAGTTTGTTTAAGTTTTTCAGTTCTTGGTAGATGTAATTAGTTTTAATTGTGCTACTTTGTAGAAAAATAGGTAGCCTAGTTCAACTATAGTTGTATCTTGCTGGTTTAAATTTGTAGTTAATTTAATTATAGTTCTTTAGTTAGAAGTAAAACTAGTTGTTGATAGGTATTGTTTAGGACAATTTGTTGTAGTAGTATAATTAGGAGTAGTTAGACTTTTATGTATCATTCAAAATTTTCCTAAGTAGATTGTCATATAGCCTAAGTAGTTGTATAACCTTTAAATATGATAGTTTAGTGCAATTTTGCATTTTATCCTACTTTAGCCTATGTTTTAGATTTTAGCACATGATATTTTGAGTTTTTGATAGATTTTAAAATTTGAGTCATTTCTTAGCTTTGTGTTACTATTTTAAACCTGATCATATAGTTTCTTTATACTTCCTTTTATTGTTTAGTTGAATTTAGATTTGTTTGAATTTCTAGAGAAGTAGTTTAGAGAATGTCTTGCTTTTAGGGAGTGAAATTTTGTTCTAAGTTTCAGTTTTGGGAAGTAAGTAGATTTTTAGAGTGTAGGTGTCTCTTAGAACTTTTCAAAGTAATTTTGTTATACTTTTTAGTTGCTTATTACAAACTTGCATGAGGTTAGTGATCTTAATTATAGTTTAGACTACCAAAAGTGTTGTTAGATTATAGATTTTAGTGGATGAATTATTGTAGGCCCTATTTGTTCCAAGTTGCTAGACACATGCAAATTTAAGAGTCAAAATAAGCCTACTTTTGGGGTCTTAATGCACTTCTTTCGGGAGTTTTATTGTCTTTAATTTCTGTTTCAAGATCATTTGCATTTCCTAGAGTACAATTCTAAGTTTTGTAGAACATGTATTAAAAATAGACTTTTATAGTGATTTTTTTAGTTTAGTGAGTTTTGAGTTTTAATACCAGGTCTAATATCAATGGAACTTGGCTCCAATTTTATTTAACTCCCTTGACTTACCTTAATTTATACTTTAGTTAAGATGAGTTTTAAAGAGAGGTGAAGCTAGGAGAAATGGGTCGAGAGCTACAAAGAAGATATCAAGCCAAAAGAAAATCCTATGTGGCAGCTAGCTTTGAACACTTTTGGATGCATCATGACAGTTTCACAAACATGTTGAACATACCTTGAAACCAACGAGTGTTTAGAATAGTCTAGTTTTTCTTGGATTCATGTACTGTTTGTCTTTAATACAGTAGAGTGATTGGTGTGAAGAGATGAAAATCATTGATCAAGATTCATGGTTTTGAGTCTGCCTCCAAACCATTTCACAACCAATTTGTAGTTTTTAAGTTTTTAATTTCGTTTTCAGTCCTAGCTTGTTATTTTTAACCCCTTTCTATCATCTTTAACATGTTTCAATTCATATTTTTAGAATTAGAAGGTTAAATCATCAAAACCCCAAAAAGTATTTAATTTAGTTAAATTTCCCACCACTTGTTCATTCTTTGAGTTTCAATATGATTTTTTTTTTGTTTTTCTTGATTCCAATAGCAATTAATCATTCAAACATGTTTGTTTAGTGTTTAGATTCATGCTAGTTTCAAGTTTTAACAGTTTTAAGTCATTTTACAAAATTTGACCCATTAAGTGTGGTTTTTGTATCACATTAATAGTGAATATCTTTGCTCTCAAGTGTGGTTTAATTAGTGGTTTTGCATTTTCTACAAATTTGATTATGTTACTTCATTGTACCCATACTCTTAGGCATGTACAAACTTATTTCAATCATTAGCATGATCATAGTTGTTGTCACAACCCATTTTAGTTGTCTTTGTTGTTAAGATTGATTTAACAAGTGATTTTTTTATTTTTGAGTTATTGATTCAGTTTAAGCAATCATTTAGAATAGGATATCATCTAGAAACATTTTTAGGCCATTTATATTTCATCATTTTAAGGTTAGTATATTCAAACATTTCCTCAAATGCTTGGTGAAACCTAGGATTTCATTGAGGCATTTCATCAAACAATTTTTAATTTCTCATTTGGGCATGAAATTAGGACAACATGGGACCTAGAAAACATTCATGCCATGTTTCTTAATAGTTTTACACAGTTATATCTCATTTTAATTCCCTAACATTACCAATTTGAAGAGATTTTCACATTTTTGCCTTGAAAAGTTGTCTTCAAAATTGGTAGTGTGAGTGGTTTCAGATTTCATTTTTTGCATGTTCTCAGCCATACTTATGTAGCATTTTTTAGTATATTATGCATTGATTTAATCCCCCCATATTCTGTTTTGTTTTAGAATGATTATACACTCAAATTGGCTTTTGGATGCATGTTCCAAAACCCAAATCTAAATAAAACTCAAATTCTGATTGTGCACACAAATATATGCATCAGAATTCATATGTATTGACCATTCAATTGATTCCGAACACACACAAAAAAAAACTACATGTGAGTGCCCCTCATCAACCTCATTGTCACCACTCTCTAATTTATTACATTGATGCATTTACTATCAAGTGAATCCATGCATAAAAATAGATTCAAAGCATAAAACATAATCAAAGCATAAAACAGAGATAAAAAGATTAGATAGCAAAATAAGCCATTCACCTTTACATTCAAGGCTTCAACGGAGAACCCTCACCACCAATCAACAAGCCTACTCACAAATACCTACATTGGCACAAATCATAACCAATAAAACCAAACCTCTAACCAATTCTACCAAATACGAACAACCAATTATTCCAGCAAGGACTTTATATGCATCCGAATGCACTAAATTCAACCTTAACGAAAATATAATGCGTCCACCTTCAACAAAAACAATTAGTTCAACAAAAAGTATTTAGAATTCATTTAGAGAAGATTTTGCTTTCCATTTACTAACAACTAACCCTTATTCTACTTTTTAGTAGTTTGAGACTAATTAGTTAGCCTAGTATAGCTAGTTTTGTTGTATATAGGGAACTAACACACTAGGTTGTATTGTGTGAATTTGGTGCACCTTAGCAACTCAAAATTCAACAAATTAAAAGTTATTAGAGGTTGCTGAACAAAGAAATCCAGCAAGGTTGCAGATTTCAACCACTCTAAAAATTACTTTTGATGGAGAGTTGACCTAAAGGTTGACTTTTCAAGTAAAGATCCAAATCAAGGTTTGAGATGTTAGCATCTTGGTTTAGTGATTTGAAACATGTTTAAGCCATCAATTATCTCATTTCACGCATTTTACAAGTTTTGAGTGTAATATGCTCATTTTTTGTTTTCTAGACTACCTAAAATTAAGATTTTTATTCTGCACTAGTTCTTTAAGAAAATTCTATATTTTAGGAACTCATTAGAATTATATTAACCATTTTTAGATGGTAGAATCATGCATTTGCACATCACTACATGTTTTGACCCTTGAGTACACAAGCATGTGCATAATTGGCTAAGTTTTCTTACTTGAAATTGGGGTTTGGATAATGATTTCGTGAACCTATGATTTTTGGAGGGTCCTCACTATTTATTCTGCATATTTCGTGCACTAGTTCTTTAGGAAAATTCTATATTTTAGGAACTCATTAGAATTATATTAACCATTTTTAGATGGTAGAATCATGCATTTGCACATCACTACATGTTTTGACCCTTGAGTACACAAGCATGTGCATAATTGGCTAAGTTTTTTTACTTGAAATTGGGGTTTGGATAATGATTTCGTGAACCTATGATTTTTGGAGGGTCCTCACTATTTATTCTGCATATTTCGTGCACTAGTTCTTTAGGAAAATTCTATATTTTAGGAACTCATTAGAATTATATTAACCATTTTTAGATGGTAGAATCATGCATTTGCACATCACTACATGTTTTGACCCTTGAGTACACAAGCATGTGCATAATTGGCTAAGTTTTCTTACTTGAAATTGGGGTTTGGATAATGATTTCGTGAACCTATGATTTTTAGAGGGTCCTCACTATTTATTCTGCATATTTCATGATATTGAAACTTGTTCAAAGCATTTACAGGACTTGAAAGACATTGTTTGTCTTCATATGTATTTTAGGCACTCTTTGCAAGCCATTTTGCACTCACTTTACTTTAACTAGTCATTTTTCATTTCTCTTTATATTTTGTTCATTTGTTTGTTTCTAAAGTTCACTTGCATCATATTATGCAAGTCCAAAGGATAAAAATACCATTTTCATACCCTATTTTGAACCCCACAAACTCAATTAGAAAAAAAATCCTCATTTTAAGCTTTTAAAACTTGAGATGAGAGTGTGATATGTGTTTACTGTTTTGCATTGTTTCATTAGTATTACTTATCATTTTAGCGTACATTTTGCACTCTAAAAATTAGTTTCACTAGAGAGTTAACCGAAAGGTTGACTTTTCAAGTCAAAGCTCCAAATCAAGGTTTGGTTGTTAGATACCCTAAAAGTTACTTGATTGTACATGATGGAAGGTTAAGGGACATTTGGAGAGGTATTGAAAGACTTGTTTCACTTAACCAAGGTTGTCTTTATCATGTATACTTAATAGACTAGGTTAGTTACTTTTTCTAGTGTAGGTTTTGGGTTTTAGTTCTAAAATTAGATCGTTAAACCAATAGCTTAGGTTTTTTACTTTAGTTTCATTAGTTACTTTAGTGTTGAAGGCACAAACAACCATTGGAGTGCACTTAACTGCTGCCAGTTGTATCACTAACTAGGATAACTATAATTGAATAGCATAGGTAGCTCTATAAATGTGTAATTATAGATCTAATGTAAAATGAACATATTTTTAATAGGATTCTAAATCTAATTATGGTGGAAAGATCAGCAATAATAAAATGTATGACCTTTAAGATGTGAGGACTCATATCAAAGACAAATTTTAACAACATAAAAGAAATTTTCATTATTGCATCAAAATAGAAATCAAAAAGCTACTACAAATAGCACAACTATATGATAACACTTAAAATGTTATAATTTTTCCAAGTGATTTACATGTTTTAGGGGTTTTTAGACTACTAATTCTTAGTTTTTAAAAATATACTACCATTTTAAAGTGTTGTGCTAAACAATTAGAGGTTGAATTAAACTTGATTTGTTGCTAGTATTTAGAGCTAGATTTGAACCATAAAGTTGATGCCATAAGAATCAAGATTTGTTACGCTTAAACATAAAAAAGTTGTTGCTGGAACCTTGCTTGTTGTTGGTCACTGATTATTTTATTGTGTTTTCTTTTGAATGAGAAATGATTAAATGCAATTAACATAATCTATATCTCCGAGGCTAGCTAGAGAACTTTAAAAGCATACATAAACACTTTTCACATGTACTTCAGAAGCTTCAAATTGCTTAATTATCTCTAGGATTCAATTCAAATGTTTCAAGTCTATGGCTTCTGAAACACAAAATAAGACCCAACAACCTAAATTAAGTGTAGGAAGAGTTAAAGTGCCACTAAATTGCCAGCTAGAATTCTTAAGGTGCCACTAAATTGAGTGCAAGAAGAGTTAAGGTGTCTTCACTATGGAAATCTAAATGCTGAAACTAAAAGTACTTCTCAAGAAAGGAAATCTGATATAACTTTGGCTAGGGAGGAAATGGATTTAATTGACGCTTCGATGGGTGAGAGTATTGCCTCTTTACATACATAGAAAAGGAAGGTTCTAAGCAACCCTTGCAAGAATACAAAATCTATAAATAAAGTAGGCATTCTTAGTGAAGCTATAATTCGACATGGTTCCATTCCATATTCATAATGTGGAAAGCCACCTTCAGGCCATTATATAAGTACATTACTGGTTATGGTTGATCAATTTCTTATCTTCATTACATAAACAAGGTTTTAAAAAAACAAAACTACAAAACACATAGGAGATAAATTTCTTGATACAATTGAGTAACGTTCAATGGAGACAAATCTTTGTGGGTTAGAAAGACAGACAATATAAATCAATTCATAACAAGACAGCAGCGTAGAGAGGCAGACTTGACTAATTAAAGCAATTGAAGTGAACAATTAAAGCAAACCTTACCTCTCCTCCTCGACGGTGTGGCAGCGAAAGCGGAAGGGCCCCTCCTCGATGGCCGGTGCTTCTACTACCCACGAGACCGTCCCCCGACAACTTGACTCAAGCTTCTGCTACCCATGACGATAAGCTTACGCAGGGAGACTCAAGCGACAAACCTTACGACAGATGATGGTGGAAGGTAGAGATGGCACATATCAGTGTTGTTGGGCAGTGGAGATGGCACGACAACGTCAATAGATCGGTGGCCAGTGGGTTTTGTCTTGGTGGGCAGTGCATTTTGGTGGGGTGGGCAATGCATTTTGGTGGGTATCATGATATAGAGAAATGGATATTAGGGAGGAAACTGAAATGGGAAAGAGGGAATTCCAATTCTAAAATTTGATATCACTGACGATATTACTAGCGACACAAATCCATCGATAAGTCTGTCGAAGTACTAAATCAAAGACGATAACGACGAACATAATTCGTCGGTAAATGCATTTGTGAACATCTGTCAGTAAATCTATCGGTAAACTAATCCCAATTTCATAAATTCAACAGATATGTCGATAATTCCGTTGGTAATGATTGCTTATCGACGGATCATAATCCGTCGAAACAATGTCGTTAATAATTAGCGTTTTTGTTGTAATGAGAGGACCACAAGGTTAATTAAGAAGCCTCCTAATCATAATAAGACGACCTTCATTAGGATAAGCATCTTTTTTGGAAGATGATTGTGAATGGTTACTCGCAAAGTCACTTGAAGAAGAAGACTCTTCTTGGCTACTATAAAGGTCATTGTCCTTTAACGCAATGGTTCTTTTTGTAGGGCATTGGGTATCCACATGACTTTGGCCTAAGCACTTAAAACACTTACTTTAACTACCTCTCTTGGTATAGGTCTCATCTTTGTCATTTGCCTTTGTTGGATTCTTAAGAGTAGACTCCTTAGTTTTAGAAAAATCCCTTTTAAAATCTTTTTGTGGCTCAGTTTTGGGATAAGAGATAGAAGAATCCTTGCGAGAAGGTCTTCTTAAAAGTTGTTGCTCAACCTTAATGCACATTTGCATAAGATCATTCAAATTATTGTAAGCGAGCAATTTAACTCTATCTCTTATTGTATAATTAAGACCACTCAAGAATCTAGCAATGGTAAGATCCTTATGCTCTTCAATCCCAACTCTCAAAATGTATAACTCAATTTTTGTCTATATTCCTCTATTGTCATAGACCTTTGTTGGAGCCTTTGAAGTTTATCCATGAACTATCTTTTGTAATAGGATGGGACATGACGAGCATAAAGGGCTTCTTTAAGATCAAACAAATAGTCAATTTCAGGAAGCCCTTTTCTCTTTCTTTGGAGGACTAAGGAAGTCCACCAATTTAAAACATGCCCTTAAAAGTTGAGGGTAGCTAAGGAGACACACCTTTCCTCTTCTACAACATGGCTCCCAAAAAGTTGTTCAACTTTTGTAACCCAATCAAGTTATGCCTCTACATTGTCTTTACCATGAAAGTGCGCTTTTGCCTTCTCACGTGAGGTGATTGTCTATGAAAAGGGCACTCATCATCCTCCTCATCTTTCTCATTTTCAAAATCATTATGCCTAGAAGGGGCATGTGAAGGCCTAGGAGAGGCACAATGTGCGAGTGGATGTGTAAGTTGATTTGCATTGTGTTGAAGGTTGGCTTGCATTTCAACCATTTGAGTTTTTATGTCCCTAACCTCTTGAGACAAATGAGTAAGGACTTGAGAGTTAACTTCACCCTCTTCATCCATAGGAGGAATGTCATGGTTATTATGTTCATCTCTTAGAACTTGGGCACTTGCACGAGTGACCCTTCTTGTGCTCATGGTGATTGAATGAACTTATGAACTCGGACAAAGGGTGAAGGAAAAGGACTTGCACAAGTGTACCTCTAGGTAAGTGACGTGAGTCTCATTGACTTCTTAAGTACCAAGGCTAATCCTTGCTAAGGTTACACTTGTAAAAGTACTCAAGGTTGACACAAATTTTCAAATATAAGTAGATAGAATCACTTAAGACTTAGCACACAAACAAGGAACACAAAACGAACCCCTAAATGGCAAGACTTTAAAGACTTTAGTCTCTTGAATCAAACCACTAAACGTAAAGCAAGAAATCTAGACCATTTGGCCTAAAGGTAAGGTGAGAAAGCACTTAGAACTTTCAACACACTCACGACTACAAGCGATGCACTAATAGGGATTGAAAGGTTCTAATTAGGAGATGGGATTGAACACCTTTGGTTCTCCAAGACACCTAATTATTCCACAATTACAAGAACAAACTTAAACAAGATTGGTGGATAAATAGAGGCAAGCCAAGGCCAAAATAGGGTAGTAAAATGAGACCAAATTCAAAGCTAGAAGCCTTTAATTTTGGTGCCATTTTAGCCAAAATTTTCATAAGCAAAGGTGGCTCCAAATGTACCAAATAAAGTGCCCAAAAGGAGATATAACAAAGAAGTAAAAGAAAGCTTAAAAAAAGAGTATATGAACTCTAAAAGTGTGCCTCTAAAGTAACTCAAATCTGGCCAAAAATTGTGGCAACCTGAGTCCAATTGTGCTGCCAAAATGAAGGCACCGAGAGCCTTCTTTGTGATTTTCAAGGTCTCATTTGATTCCAATGCTTAGCCATTAATGTGTCACCTTTGAAGCACCACACACAAAGAAGAATGAAGGTCTAAACATCACAAAAGAGCAACAAAACCTACAGAAAACAAAGCAAAGAAAAATAACTATATATGCCAAGCAAACTACTTAGCACTCACACTCACAATGCAAAATGGTTCAAAGCTCACTTAAGGTGGAAGCAAAAGGAGGAAGCACTTAAGAAATCAAGTAAACTAAAAGTCTACCCTAAACTCCACCTTCTAAGATGGTACCACTAGCATATAAACCATTCATAAAGCATAATCCCCACAATATCGTAGTAAACCCGAGGCCAACAAGCTTGAATGAAGCAAAGAAGCAAAGCAAGAAAAGGTAATTAGGAAAGCTAAACCAAAATGAAATTGATATGAAACAAGACTCGAAGGAGTGCCAAGAAGTGACAAGCAAGAAATTAAGGTAAGAAATAAAGGCTAGCACAAACAAAAGGAACAAAGATTAGCACTAGAATTGAATAGAAAATCAGAAAAGAAACAAGGAGAATTGCTCACACAAAGGCAATTGTACTCATTGCATGTTTATGCCTAAATGAGTGACGGAAATCCAATTCTAAGCAAGGCAATTGTACACAATCAAGCCATTCATCATAGCAAGAAAGTGTACTTAAAAAAGACTACAAATAAGCATAAAACAACACTGAAAAGGGAAATTTCTGAAGCTGCTAGACCAGAAATCGTAAATCTAGCCTATGGTTCAAAGATTTATCATATTTTTGTACTTAATATTTTTGAGTTATTCTTTTTCTATATTTTTCATTTATCTCTTAGCTACAAGAAGCAAAAAACAGCTAAAATGTTGGTCCAACCATTTGTTTAGAATAAATCACAAACAGTAAGTGTGCATACAGTGAAAACTTAAAACAAAAACTGAAGCAGATTGTGCTCACTGAAAATGTAAGATGTTGTATGGAATTCAAATAGAATGAACTTGATTATGAACTAGAATTAAGCATGAAACATAGAAGAACATCTAGAACTCTCAAAAGCACAATTCCAATCGGTTAAATGGAATGAAAATAGTGAGACCATGCCTTACACATCCATAGATGTTCATTGCTTTTTAGTGTGATGTAGGACTTGATTCTCATCAAGCAATGAAAGAAAAGAGAAATTCAAACAGTGCATAACATAAAATGAAGAACAAATGAAACATTAAACATGACTACACCACAACTGAAATTGTAAAATGCAAAAACAAGAGAGATTCACCGAATAAAATGAATGAAAACACTAGGAATCAAGAAGAAAAGATGCTGGAAAATAAAATGGAACCTAAGAACACATGTACACCAATGATTTAAGGAGAACTACAATTTGAACCATTAAGATCCATGTAGACTCAATGATAATCGGTCCAATGAAGAGAAAACATGAAGAAGACATGAAAATGGAAAAGAAACGAGATGGAAAAACAGCCAAACACAAGAATGGATAAAAAAACGTACTCAAAATCGAGATAATATTGAACAAGGAAAGGAGGGCTCTTGATACCACTTGATGGAGCTCCAAGCATGGATTTGGAGAGGAGGAACTCCAATGAGGCAGCAAAATGATGGAGCAAGGTTGGACGCTCTAGGAAAGGAGACTATCCTAAGAAAGAAGGATAGAGGAGCTAAGGTAGAAGCTTAGTCTAGAAAGACTCTCCCGACAATTGTGTGCAGTGCTCTTAACATCAATCAATTACCATTCAAAGAGTAACCAAATACAAGTGGTGGAAACCCTCATTTATAGTAGAGAGGCCAACCCAAAATTTAATGCGAATGAAGATTGAAATGAAATGCAAACTTGGCTTAGGCTACAAGAAGCCTCTTAGATCCATGTGATGTAAGTGAGGCAAGAATCATGTGCCAAGTGTCCTTTCACACCTCCCATGCTTGGCACTCTGCGTACATGTGC
The DNA here is from genome assembly GCF_037176805.1 of Vigna unguiculata. NCBI lineage: Eukaryota > Viridiplantae > Streptophyta > Magnoliopsida > Fabales > Fabaceae > Vigna > Vigna unguiculata. The sequence continues at coordinate 31,346,752 of NC_140802.1, forward strand.
CTTGATTCTCATTCTCGGCCAAGCTTTGCAATTGGGCTTAGATTAGCCCAATTTGAAAGCTAATCTTCAATATACATTGGCCAATTATTTTATTAAGCATGGCCTAACATGTGGCCCAAAATTAAAAACTATACTAATGTTTTTACATGAAATCTGTTATATTTTGATATCCTCTTTATTCCATGAGAAAAACATTTGAAGACTTTGAGAATTATTGTCATCTTGATGTAATCATGCTTCTAGTTATAGGGACATTTTGTGCCCTTGGGCCTTGAAATGAATATGGGCCATGTAATGGGCTTGAGGTGGATATTCATCACTTATCCTCTTCTCATGTACCCTAGTCACTATTTAACATAAACTTCTTCCTCCAATACTCAATTAAAAAATGTTGACTTCACATCCTTTGAAAGATCGACCAACATTGTTGAGCTTTAAATGAAATTAGTAGAAGAACTGCTAATGATTGGTCCCAACACCCCAGCATAGACCGGTCTTTGTATTGTTCTATATATCTCACCTTTACAATTCACAATGTAAATTTTTTAGGTCATTATTATCGGTTAATACTATACATTGAAACAACTTACATGTATGAAACAATATGGGGTATCTAATTGAATTAGGAAGTTAGAAAACAAAATTATATTTGCTTGCATCACGCTGGCAGCAGTCCAAGAGTTCAACAAGTGGCATCTAATATGCTAAGTTGATAAAGGTATTTTATTGATCAAATACAACCCAATCCTTGTAGTCTAATAGGACAAAATGTGGCATCCGCACTAAAATACAAAATTTATAATCTTTTTTTATTTCTCATGGTGAGGCAAGACATCTCTCTTGAATACATAAGTACTAAATTATATTTCAAAATTTAATACGGTCACCTATCTTGCATTCCATTTTCTGATTTTTTTCTGTTTTCTTATTATTAATAAAGTTTTCTAAATAGATTGTCAAACATCAGTTTTTGTTATCTGTAATATATGTTAGAACAAAAATCCCATGCTGTGTTTGCTCTCTTTTTGTTTTCTAACGCAGAAGAGATCTAAGTGCCAAGAAGGTGACATAGTTCATCCATTAGAAAACAATTTTCTTTTAAGAGACAGAACTTCTATATATACCATTTGAAACTTGCCTTCAGAGCATATCAGTTTTCCAAACACAACTTCTACATACGATCAATCAAGAGTCTTGTCTCAAAGAGATGACTTCCATGGGGAAAAACCAGCATGTTTTAGCTCTACTTCTCCTTCTCTCAATTTGCACTTCCCAAGTAGTGTCCCGAAACCTCCATGAGGCATCCATGTCCAAAAGGCACGAGCAGTGGATGAAGAAATATGGTAAAACATATAAAAATGCGGCAGAGAAGCAAAAACGTTTCCTCATATTCAAGGACAATGTTCAATTCATTGAATCCTTCAATGTTGCTGGCAACAAACCTTACAAGCTTGGCATCAATCACATAGCCGACCAAACCAACGAAGAATTTATTGCTTCCCACACTGGATACAAGGGATCTCGTGAGTTGAGAGTAACAGCACAAACGTCCTTTAAGTACGAAAACGTTACTCCTATTCCTGCTACAGTGGATTGGAGGCAAAATGGAGCTGTTACTCCAATCAAGGACCAAGGCCAATGTGGTACGTAGCACAAACCAAACCCTACAATATAAGTGACACTTATAATTTGTTCTTTAAACTTTTAACAATTGCACGACATTAAGCAAAAATTTTGTTTCAAAACCAGGTAGCTGTTGGGCATTTTCAACAGTTGCTGCAACAGAAGGTATCTACCAGATAACTACAGGTAAGTTAGTGTCCCTCTCAGAGCAAGAGTTAGTGGATTGTGACACTGTGGATCAAGGATGTGATGGAGGTCTCATGGAAGATGGTTTCGAGTTTATTATAAAAAACGGTGGAATCACCAGTGAGGCAAACTACCCTTACACTGGAGTTAATGGAACTTGTGACACAAAGAAAGAGGCTTCTCCTGAAGCTCAAATAAAAGGGTATGAAACAGTACCTGCAAATAGTGAGGAATCACTGCAGAAAGCAGTTGCAAATCAACCTGTATCAGTTAGCATTGATGCTGGAGGATCTGCTTTCCAATTTTACTCAAGTGGGGTTTTCACTGGACCATGTGGAACTCAACTAGATCATGGTGTTACTGCAGTTGGCTATGGTATCACCGATAATGGTACTGAGTTTTGGATAGTGAAGAATTCATGGGGCACAGAATGGGGTGAACAAGGATACATAAGAATGGAACGAGGCGTAGATGCCAAAGAAGGCCTGTGTGGCATTGCCATGGATGCTTCATACCCAATTGCTTAATTTACTATGTAATATTGTTTGAAATTTGTTTGATTTTCCTCTTGATAATGCTTTTAAATTTAAATATTGAGTTTGAAATTGATGTCTTGTAACTGTAGCTCCATGCAAGAAAAAGTGTTTGGCAATTTCTGATTTTCCTGGTCTAACCTTGTACTTGCAAAAGTTGTGTTCGTGATCTTAAAAATTGGGATATTAGGGTTCCAGACATAATGCAAGTAAGAAAAAAAAAGCCCAGTTATTTTAGTGATTGATATATATCCTAAAATTATATAATAATGTATCACGTTGCTCACAAATAAATATGTCTCATTATGCTCCTCTAACATATTTTAAAATTTATTTAATTTATTGTTTGGCCAACGATAATTACAATACATTAAAAAACAATGATACATTACATCCATATTTAATAAATATAAAGGAATAAATAGAAAAAGTATATATATAACGGATGAAAGAAATGAATGTGCATTTGCGAGATGAATATGGATGAGAAAAAGAGTATGAAAGAAGGAGATGAGCAAAAGAATTTGAATGAAAAAGAAGAGGAGAATAATATGGATGAGAAAAATATGGAAAAAAAATATAATGAATATGTATGGTTAAAAAAAAATGAGGGTCAATAAAGGAAAATGCGTGTGAAAGATATATCATTGAGAAAATTTATGAATGTGAATAAAGAGGATGACTGTGATGAATTGTATATCGAAAGTGAGAGATGAAAATTAAGAAACAAAAAAGTTTATCATTTTTAAATTTAAGCCATTAGTTTAAAATGAATCTATAATTCAATATTTAATATGAAAAACGCAATGGTTTTGTCTTGATTTTGGGTTCAATTACTTGGTTTTGGGTTCAAGTCACTTATGTGACCTCAAACCAAACCAAAACACACTTGAATTAGTTAACCACATCAATTAACATAAATATTTCCATCATTATAGCCAGTAATCAAGATCGGTGATGACAAGAGTCTGTCACCAACATATATGTCACAAATTGTATAAAATAGATTCAGTAATGACATTGTGAAAAAAGTCATTGATTATTCAATTCAAACAACTCCAAACATTGTCATTTATTGCTTTATGATTTTTTTTATCAGTAATATTAGTTGTTAGTATATGTTATATTATAAAAAAATTTATATTACATAGAATTTTTCTTGTAAATATGTCAAAAAAAATTATAAAAAAAATTATATATATGCTAAAAAAAGTTTGTAAGTTGGTGGGCTTCACGTTGTAAAACAATCACTTAAAGACCTTTTTAATAAATGCTTAAGCAATGAAATCCCTCCAGTTTTAAAATTTTGTAAGTGTTTCCCTTTGAGCATGCTAACTTCCATGAGCGCTAAGTGAATACATACCAGTTGATGAACTTCTAATTGTAAACTAGTTGCTTAAAGTACCCTTAATAGGCAATTAAGCAATAAAACACAATAAAATCGATATTTCCATACGGTATATTTGGATAGAGTATTTTAATAAAGTAATTCATTTTCTTTTTTAAGAATTTAGATTTTTTTGTAATAAAATGCTTTGTTTCAATAGAGAAATTAAAAAACAGTTAAAATGCATGCATTTTTTTGAAGTATTTCAAGTAGTTCAATAAGAAGAAATTCAAATACTCTAAATAAACATTAAATTCAAATTCTTCTCACTCAACCTCACACTCTAGACTCAAGCCTAGACAACTTGGCAAGCTCGACAACCATGACGGGCTAGGCTGGTCAGACGATCTAGACGAATCAGAGGGGCCTGATGACACAAATGGGTCAGGCAGACCCGACAACCTAAACAGGTCGGGTGAGCCTGATGACCCAAACGGATAGGGGTGGCCTAACGACACAAACAGATCGGGTAGGCTTGACAATCCAAAGAGGTCGGTCAAGCACGACAAACCACACTGCCCGGGCGGGCCCGACGACTAAGACAAACTGAGTTGGCCTGACAACATAAACGGGTCGGGCGGAGCCAACGACCCAAATGGGCTTAACAACCTAGACGAACCAGGTGGGCTTGAAGTTGGAGACGAGTTGAACCGACTTGATGACCAAGACGGGTGATCGGGTCTGATGGCCCAAGTAGGACGGGTAAGCCCAGCAACCCACACGGTCGAGCGGGCCAGACGACTTAGAGGTCTCGGATAAGCTTAATGACCCAAACGTGTCGAACAGGCCCAACGACCCGACCGACCTGTTGACTCGACAAACCTAATCGACTAGATGACTTAGACAAACCCGACAATCTTATCGGGTCAGGACGGCCCAATGGCACAAACTTGGCGGATGTGCCCGATGAAAAAAAAGGGTTGGACAACCCAGATGGGTCGGGCAGGCCTGACGACCTAGTAGGGCCAAGTCTGGCCAACGACTGTAACATCCCATCCAGATATTACGAATTTTAAATAATAAAATAATGAAAATAATAAATACGCCTCATTAATTGAAACAACATTTCCCAAAACGCGAGAAAATTTAAAACTTTATTACAATATAAAGTATCTCAAACCTCAATTTATAAAGTCAAATATAAAAGCCATGTACCATAAATCAAAATGGCTACAAAATCCATAATATTCATAAGATAATAAGAAGATGAATATAATTTCCCCAACTAGCCCACGCTCTGGATCTACGCCTCACCAGATCCACCTGCAACATCATCTACTCACGTGTACCGCGTATATGATCATCGTCAAACACAAGCAGAATGGTGAGCTAATAATTAAAATAATCATATTTACAAACACACGCACACACACATCAAACACACACACACACACACATACACACACACACACACACACACACACACACACATATATATATATATATATATATATATATATATATATATATATATATATATATATATATATATATATATATCACAATCACACCAAAGGAATTCCATCCTGTAATTCCATACCTCATGGCCACCACCATGTTAACCGTGTTCTACGTCTTTTGATGAGTATCTCAAGATGTCTTGCTACCACACCTACCAGCCACAACTGATAGAGCACGTGCGAGAAATCATGCTACAAACCACACTCTGTAACGCCAAGCGGAATTCCCAATACAAATAACATTTGTAACGTCCGAAGATCCCAAACTCATCAGCTTAATACTGAGGAGGGCTATCTAAATGGACCCATTCGTACACGCCACAACGTGCACACTCACAACGGCAACACAAGAGTTCCTCGTGTTCATCCGCTATCCCGAGCCACAACTCAAGAGATATCATTTCGAGCCACAACTCAAGAAATACCACGTGCTTAACTCCTATCCTGAGTCACAACTCAAGGGATACGTTCTGAGCCTCAACTAAAGGAACACCAACAAGCCGACCTTCGAGATATCATCAAAGCCTTGTAGATCACGCAAATCCAAAGCAAGCAAATCAATTTCTACTACAACAATATCGCTTGGTGCAGATCACTAGTCGCTAGGCGCTACACGCTTTCAGATCACCTGGTGGGGGACACATACCACCAAGCGGGACATCCCTCACCGCCTCTACACTATCGCCTGGCGGGACATTCCTCACCGCCAAGCACCTTGCATAATGCAGACCCTCTGGAACAATAACTATCGCTTGACGGGTTGAACACCGCCGCCAGGCACCACACTAGTACAACAACTGTTCTGGTTTTGCTGCACTTCATTCAATTGCTAACCATTAATCACATAATTGCACACCTCGAGAGTATCTATTACTCCTTTATTCAGTACTTCTTGGTCCATATATTGTACTCATTGGCACACACTTCCCTTCTTACATTTATTCACCCATATTCCATTAAGTCAATTCTAATTATAATTACATTTCTTACTGATTTATACTACCAACACTCATTCCATTACAAAAGTATCTTCTTTCTCTCAATCTCAGCATTTTCCCTTAAATCCAATACCACTTATTTCCCAATCCTTAACAATTACGCATACTATGTGTTAACTCATACAACTGCTTAGCATCGCCAAGCCCTAAGCCCATCCTGTTTTCAATAATCGGGCCTAGTACTAGTTATCTAACCCAAATTTGTACTGTTTTTAGTCCATTATCCTTACAATTACCAAGTCACACCAAAGTCATTTCCTACTCTAATTCTTGTCAATTTTGTCACCCAAATCTCCCATTCGAAAATCCACAATTCCAATTAATCAAAGAAAATTTGTTCCAACAGAACCCCAGCCTTACATTTACGCCTTACAACACCAAAACGTCCACTTATCCTGTCATGGAGCCTAGCAGCATACAATTCCTGCCAAGCGATGCATAAATTTCTGGAATTTCTAGAACTTCTTCTCGCACTACGCGAATCTAATTCCCAAGTCTCCAAGTTTTCTAGAACGAGTTCCTTTGTTCACTACCATAATTCATCAGGCCAACATTCATCTTATGCTATTTAATATCAATTTAATTGTGAACCTACAATTGCTCAATGTAATTCGCACATCAATTCTCGTTGAGTTCAAAATCCCCAATTTCCCAAACCTTAACCATGTTCATATGATTTCACTCGATTAAATTCCAATTCACAGCGTAGTTCAATCCATTCTTATAATCTAACAATTAAGCCCTGGCCAATTCCCTTCTTTTCCTATTAGAAACACTCCAGGATCCCAAAAACACCAAAATCGAACCCCAATGGCTCGTGTCGCCTAACGGGTCAATTACCACCACTAGGTCGTTCATAAGAAACCCAGAAACTAGGTTGTGTGGCTTGCGTCATTTGGCGGCCAGGATTATGCCACCAGGAGGTTCCTCTGCAGGAACCCAGAATTGCATAAAAAAGGGATGAGTCACTTGGCAGTATTTGGAAAATTTCCAGAAATGCACAGAATCCAGAGAAAACAAATGGCATAGGATCATCATATATGCATACCACAATTCATGCAATAATTAAACGTAATGACAACACCTCTAACCTGGTTTCCTTGCAAAAATTTTAAAGTCCTTGCCTTCTCCCTTGATCACTATGATGTATAGCACTTCCCTTCAATTAAGCTCCCAATTACTCTCAATTCTCACAATGCACTAGCTGAATTCGTTCTCCTCTTACTATGCAACAATGACAGTCTTTACCCTCTCTCCTTTTCCTCTTAATTGGTTAATTACTAAGCCTTAATGGTGGGTTAATGACTCAAAACGAAATTACCATTAAAATTAAGTTTAATTGTCATTCAATGGCCATTCCATGGTGGTTTTCCAACCCCTTGGCTGCTAGGGTTTCCTTACCCTTTTACATTCATGCCAAAAGAAATTTTGCCAAAAAGAGTGGATTTACCAAGGTTCAAACCTATAACCATGCCAATGTCAAATCAATGCATAACCATTCAACCAATTCATGTTTCATGATAATTCTTATAAATATCAGATTATATTATCACTCATCATGATCCAGCACATTATTAAAATAATAATAAATTAAACAACACATAAATGGCATACATAGCATTTGAACCCAAGTGCTATCACATAATCAAGTACTCTTAACCATTTGAGCTAGTACTTTTCCACATCACAACAATAAACTTTAAATGTCATAAAGGCTCACACTACCTGCATTTATTAATTATTTATTTATTTAATTAATTAAATTTAGCGGATCTTACAACAACCTAGACAAGTACGGTCGAGTTGGGTCGACGAACTTGATGAGGCATTACTGGCCTGTATGGGTCGTCAGGCTGATTAGGCTTGTCTGGATCGTCGGGCTGACCCAGCCTAGCCCGTTTGGGTTTCCCAACCAACTAGACCCAACTGGGTCATCGAGTCGGCCCAATCCATTTAGGTTGTCATGTCCGTTTCCAAATTTGTCAGAACTCAAAACATAATTAAGCCTAAAATAAATATTGTTAAAATGAAATTTTATCTCACAAGAAATTTATATATTTTATCCAAACAAGAAATTGAAATGTAAAGTATTTTAATTTATTTATCCAAACAAGTTATTTAGAAAAAGAAGGAAATTTAATTGCAAACAATTCAAATACAATGCATTTCAATTTCTCAGCATTGTTGAAATGCTTCATCCAAACCAAACACAAGGTTAGTGATTTTGCTTCGAGCATTCATATCTAAACAAATACTAATGTGTGCTTAAGAAAAATTATGTAAGTTGAGAAAGTTCATATCGTTCAATTTTCATTTAAGTGAAATTATTTAGGCGCTTTAGCGAGAATTGTGTCATTTTAATATAATGTGTTCAATTTTATACTATAATAGTTGTCAAAGTTATTTTATTTGTTCCATTTTATTTAAAGTAAAAGTTAAAATTAAGTACTAAAGGCATTATGTCAAAGCTTATTCTTGATGTCACTTTGTTACACATATACATTGAAATATTAAAATATAGAAAGAGATCAACATAATGAAATTGGTTTGGAAAATTATATTTCTTTAAATATTACAATTATATAAAAATTTAAAATAAAATTAATAAACAAATTCAACAACCTATTTTGTCTCTTTTATTGCATTGTCATCATAAAAGTCAAAGGTAGAGTTAATGTTTTCAAAACTTGAGGATTCAATTGCATGTCTTGTGATGGTAGACCAAACATTGGTATTGCTTTATTTATGTGTTTGCAAGTATACGAAATCGTAAAAGTAATATAATGAACAAGTCCAGATATCGTATTCCATAAGGAGCAATGTTGTTGAAATTAATTGATTTATTACTTATAAAGAGTGAGAATACCAAAATAGTTGTGGTTTAAAGGAAAAATAAATGTAGAATTGAGATGTAAAATATAAATATAAATTGACACAATGGAAACAAATAGCTTGATTGAGAAAAATATAAGATAAAAACTTTCTTGGGATTGGGTTTCACGATTCCATTCAAAGTAAAGACATTAAACAATATATTTATATTTCTGTCTCTCACACTCATATCGTTTGTAAAATGTTTCGATTTCGTCACATATAAACCTAAACTAAAATAATAAAAACTCAATGTCTAGCAATTTTTACTATTACGCTTGCATTAATGGTCAATATGCTAATGCTTAAGAATGACTGATAACAAATCACTAGTGCAGTAAGGGCTTTTGGCCCTGGTTATTTTCGTAATTCTACCTCCGTTTTAGAACTTAGACATATTGGGGCGAGGCCAAAAGGGGGGGCCTTTTGGCCTCGGTTATCACCCAAGGCCATAGAGTCATTTTTTGCCTCGGTTGCAGTTGGACTCGAGGCCACAGAGTTGTTTTCTCTTTGCGTCTAGAACAATAACACGTCACGGCGATGCTTGATTCTGCTCTGGTTTTCTTTGCAGGTTTGTCGTGGTGCCTACAACGCGAGGATGTGTTGTTCTTTCGCCTCCATGGGAGTGTCTCCATTTGCGTCGAGCTACAACTCCGATGGCTGTGTGGTTACTGACATCGCAGTGGTGTGGTTTCGCGGTGCGTTCGCTGTAACGGTGGTGACCAGTGGTGCTGTTGCTGGCTACTGGTAGTGGGAGGCGTGCTGCTCCTTTCTTCTTCCTTGGTAGAGGCGTCACGACAGTAGTAGTGCTGGTCTCTCTTCCTGCAACGGTGGCTCACGCAGAGTTTGCATTTTGTGGTTTCGTTCGCATCTCTAGTGGGGGTAATGTGCTGGTTGCGGCCTTTCCCCTGAGTTTGCTGCTACTCGCTAGTGGTGGTTTTCGTTTTTGCACGGTGGAGGCATCCTCGTCTTCGTTTTCGCACAACAGCTTGTAGAGAAAGAAAAAGGAGAAATGCAGCACGGGGAAGGAGAATAGGGACTCGGGAGTTTTATGCCTTAATTAACCTATATGGCCTCGGATCAATTAATAACCGAGGCATATAAGTTGCCTGGAATTGAAAAAATGCGACCGTGCCATTATATGCTTTGGTTCCTGGCCAACCGAGACATATAAGGCGAGGTAAAAAGCAAAATCTGCATTAGTGAACATATATGTCTAGCATGTGAAATCAATAGTTGTTTTATATTACTCAAGTTTCCCAAACTATCTTTCGGATCAGCCTATACTCCCACATATGCATCTATCTAAAACATGCAATTAAAGATCATAATTCGGGTTTCCAAACTATCTTTCTATACAATTAAAACAAGAATTATATTGATTGAAGAATTCATAGAGAATTAAGAATATGTTACACTCAATCCTTGTGAATGAGGGAGTAAGCCACTCCTAGACATTCTGAACATAATATTGATGTTGAAATTCGATACCTCCAGCCTTTTAGAATGCCTTCTACCTTCAAGTGTAGAGATATCAAGTTTCTTTCTCTCCAAGTGTGTCCTTTTTGGCCTATGGCAGACCCTCAATTTATTGACTTTCATAATTGGACTGTCCTAAAATTTGAATTTGATTTTGTACTTGAATAATTGAAATATATAATCCTTGATATATATATATATATATATATATATATATATATATATATATATATATATATATATATATATATATATATATATATATATATATATATATATCTTTTAATCTTCAAAGATTCCATATCTTTGATATATTCTTCAAATCTTATGATTTGTGTTCCGGTAAAAAAGGTGTGAAGTAACTCTTGACCGAAGTCAAAAAAGAGTGAAGTATTTTAACCTTAGCTAATGACTCACTTAGGTCAAAATATTCTCCATCCTTTGACCAAGGGAGTAACCTTCTTATTTATAAGCAAGTTAGGTACAAATATCTTGTAAATATAATAAAATATTCTCTAATTATCTAATCAAAAGATAAAATAATAAATAACAAATAATAAAGAAACAACAATATCTCTTACTTTAATTGAAATTCTTCAAAGATTCCCCTCCAGAATTCCCTTTGGTGTTCTTGAACATTTTGCTGCCAGCTTTTATCTTCTTCTAAGCACTCGGTCTCAAGGCGTCGTCCTTCCCAACTCTCCTCTCCCCCTAGAGGATCGATTTTAGGTTCGCATTTTTGTAAATTTATTGTGAGAATCTATCAAGGTGGTTGGCCTTAAGACGACATCTCCTATAGACCCCCAAAAGGAATCTATTAAGGTGGTCGGCCCTAAGGCGACACCTTCGTATACCTTTCCTATCGACATTATATCGATAGTCTTCCCCTAAGAGGGTACAATTTGTAATTGAAGTAACCAATTTTGTGGATAACTAATATTGTTGATAATCTTTGATTAGTCAATATTCAAATTATTTGTTGATAATCTTTCAAAATCTTTGTGATTTTCAATTATTTGCAAAATATATCCCCAACATTTATCTTTTCCACTTTTATTAAATAAAACCTGAAATGTCAAATGAAATCTAAAAATAAAATAACAATTAAACGTAAAAAGAAATAAAATAAAAACATGATAATGTCAATTATCAAGAGTGGAGGAAACATTGGTATTGCTTTTGGTTAGGGCTTCTACTTCTCAAAAAATACATAATATCTTGTGAAATAACATTTCATTGATAGTTGCAAAGGAGCATATGGATCATTACGTAGTGGATCCATGTAAACCCATAGGATTTGCATAACCTAGTGATGAGGGTTGGAAATACTAAAAACTAAACCTGTTAATTTGGCCCTAACTGGACAACATGGGTTAGAGCCAAAAAGGTCCATGTGTTCTTGATTATTCTCCATGAGTCATTTTCGTTCATCTATGTTTTATTGCTCCATTTCCATGGCTTACTAAATTTTATGTTTTGACTCCTTGATGAAAAATGCAATGAAACTTTGAGGTTTTGTTGGTTCTAAAATTTTTGCCCTCCCTTTATCTTGAATTCGTGGAATGTATGTGGTTATTCTGTTTATGCTTAATTTATACATTAAGTGCATATGTTTGGGTTGGGTTATCATGAATTCATGGATGTATTGCTTAATTGCATATTGAGAGTAGGTAGGGGTGTTAATTTGGTTGCCTATGATAAGTAGAATTGTATTTAAATCAAGGAAGTCAGTATGTTTTAATCACTGTTTCATTTCATTTAATCTATTGTTAGCATTTTGTCAGTACTTGAATCTGCCAAACCCCACCCATTTCTTTTTTTTTGTGCTTGAATCTGGATTGCTTTGATTGGAAACAATGGTCATTGGGAGACAACATGAGGTTAACTCCTAAGTACTATATTTATCTGTTTAATTTGATTGGGTACAACCTCGATCATTAATACAACTATATGCTTTAGTTGGTGGAAACTAAAGCTTAAAAAATGGCTAAAATTTCTTTTGTTGGGATTTATATTTTAATATGTCTTTTATATCTGAATTAAGTAAAAGTGGTGATTTTTACATTGTAGCAAGTTAGCATGGTGTTAAATCTACATAACATATCAATCATATAAGTTCAAGGGTTTTAAATTTTAATTGAGAATGTACTTTGATTCAATTTAAAAACTTTCATGTCATTGAATGCGTTTTTGCCAATGATGGAGAATGTACTTTGATTAAAGGTGAAAATTTTAACAAGAATTAATCAAGAATGTACTTTGGTTAACTAGCTTTTTACTTGATATTAGAAGTCAAAAGAATAGACATGATGAGACACAATAATATTTTGTTGAGAATGTACTTTAGTTAAATTTACTCTGATTAATCTACAAAATTCTTACGTTTAATTGAGAATCTACTTTGGTTAATAGTGAGAACACCAAAAAATTATACTACAAAAAGTTATGTAAGTTACGCTGTTTTTTTCTTTTGTTAAATACGGTGTTTTGAACTACCATAATTTATGTAGTGGCGATTGCATCAACTTTGGTATATATATATATATATATACATATATATGGATATGTATATGTATATATGTATATGTATATACATATATACATATACATATATGTATATATACATATATATACATATATACATATATATATATATGTATATATATATATATATGTATATATGTATATATATGTATATATACATATATGTATATATACATATATATACATATATATATGTATATATATACATATATGTATATATGTGTATATATACATATATGTATATGTATATGTATATGTACATATATATATATATATATACATATATATGTAATGTACTTTGGTTAACTAGCTTTTTACTTGATATTAGAGGTCAAAAGAATAGACATGATGAGACATAGTAATATTTTGTTGAGAATGTACTTTAGTTAAATTTACTCTGATTAATCTACAAAATTCTTACGTTTAATTGAGAATCTACTTTGGTTAATAGTGAGAACACTAAAAAATTATACTACAAAAAATTATGTAAGTTACACTGTTTTTTTCTTTTGTTAAATACGGTGTTTTGAACTGCCATAATTTACGCTAGTGGCGATTGCATCAACTTTGGTATATATATATATATATATATATATATATATATATATATATATATGGCATTTTGTAATGAACCATCGTAGAAACTATCATTTTATGTCGTGTATAAAATGGCAGTTAAAATTACCGTAATTTGCTTATTGAAAGCATAATTTCAATGTAAATTATGACACCTTGAAATTCCATTATTTCATTATATTATGATATTTTCAACTATCGTAATTTAAAAACTATATATTATTTATAATTTTCACATACATTTATGATTTCATAATATAATAAATTTACTTAATATATATTGACGAAGTAAAGGTACCTTAGAAAACCTTTGAATGCGTAAAGTTGCAACTTCATCCACAACAACTGCATAAAAAATCAGTGAAAACTTTTACAGAAATCCCTATAAACAATAAAAATTTTAACATGCTCTAGATGTTATAAATTTTATGAAGTAAATGCTTACAAATATTAAGATATTAGTGTGGCTCCAGGATTTTTATCCTAGTGATATATTACCTTTCAATTTTAGTTTTGTAACAGAAAATTGGAGCCATGGATCAGAAGTCTGAGATATTATAGAAAAAGCAAGATAACACATAATCTTATATATTAACTAAAACATAAAATAGTCCTCTTTTTGAGATTTTGCTATTGTTATAGGTCTATATGAATGCACCATAGAAGGTTGAAAACATTTAAACAAATGACAATCAACCACCACTCAAATAGAAAACATCACGGGGCCGAGGATAATTTTCCTAAGTAGAAGCTTTCAAAACATCTAATATGAAATCTCAATGAGTCAAGTGAACCCAACACCCTTAAATTTAAGCTAAACAACTTCCTTGTTAGAATTCTTTTGCTTCTGAACCTTAAAATTAGGCTGAACAACGAATAATTCAAAAAGTGAACCCTAAATCAAAAATTCTTTTGCTAAACTTACTAAAACCTAAAACCAGGAAATTCCCTCATAGAATGACTCGACGACGAGCTTCAAAAACGAATAAAACGAGCGACAAATGAACGACTTCAGAAATTGAAGAACCACGGATGAACAAAACAGGCTCTTTGTCCATCGCGACAACGACCTACATCTCCACGGTGATGGGCGATAGCGACGACACTATGCAAAGGTGATGGTGGGAAATGGTTTCTCGTGCAAAGGAAACAAACTAATTTAGGAAATAACAAATGTAGGAAATGGTTTCTCATGCCAACTATTCAGTAATCTAATTAATTAAAATCGAGGAAGTTTTAAGATTGGGATTTATTAGTATATGGCAGTTAAAACTGACATGTTTTACAAATACAATGTGACAGTTTTCCACTATTAATAAAATGTCAGTTAAAACCACCGTATATTATAGATAAAATATGGTGGTTCAAAAAATGCCATATTATGTTGTAAAAAGTGGTGGTTTCAAATGACCACCATATTAAAACTGCTACAATATACACAATTTTTTGTAGTGTTAATTTAGAATTTACATTTATTAATTTGCAAATCTACAACAATGATTAGTTGAGGAATAATCTTTAGATAACCGATGATGGATCTATTTTGAAAAAGTAGTGGAATCAATATATTTTCTTTATCATTATTTTTATATATTTTTATCTTTCATTAATTTTACTTTTTTATTTTTTATTTTATTTGACTAACCGCTTTTGTATAGTTTTTATGAGAGCCAATTTGCCAATAATCAATTCCGTGTTCGTTGGGAGACGATTTAGGGTTGACTTTACCCTTTTATATTTTCTTGACTACTATTTTAGCAATATTGAAGATGCTATAGTTTAGTAGTATTAATTTGATCGCGTCAACGACAGCGTTATCACACCTCCACACTTATCCTTTTGCACTCCTTGGCAAAATTGAATAATTTCAAAACTTTGTTCTCGGTTAATTTATTTCATATGTTCACTAGATCAAAGGAATGAACGTCACTAGAAACAAATCATTCTTCTAGAAATCAATTTATCATGCATAAACAAATGGAAAAAAAATCAATTTTTCACACATGATTTAATCTTTTGAATTCACAAGAAAATCAAATATGAATGATAACACTCAAGTTAAAATGTATATTTTCTCACCAAAATTTGCTCAAGTGTTTTGGCTTTTGTTTTCACTCAAAATACTCAAATAAGTAAATACTCTAGATATGTAACAAGATTCTAATATGCACAAACTTTCAGCAAACATGTATTCAAAGATGATGAGGACTTTTCACAGGTTGTAATGAGACCAAGGCAAAGGTACGAAAACTTTAGTTCAAATAATAACTCCATGTGTGAAGAGTTTGTTGCAACTATGCAAGGTGAATTTGAAATGTCTATGATAGGTGAGCTAACCTACTTTTTTAGGGCTGCAAGTTAAACAACTTAAGCAAGGAACATGTTTAAGCTAGTAAAACTATTGTTTTGATTTGTTAAAAAAGTTTGAAATGGAGAATTACAAAGAAGTTGTCATTCCAATTGCCACGAACTATTACTTGGTCTCAGATGAAGCTACGAAGCAAGTTAATTCAACTAAATTTAGAGGGTTGATTGGTTCTTTGCTCTATCTAACAATAAGTAGGCTGGACATTTAATTTAGTGTGTGGTTGTGTGCAAGGTTTCAATTCAATTCAAAGGAGTCACATTACAATGCTGCAAAGAGGATTCTCAAGTATTTAAAAGGGACAATCAATGTTGGATCATGGTATCCAAGTAATTCTAAGATAAATCTTAGTGGAATTTCATATTTTGACTATGCAGGATGTAAATTGGATAAGAAAAGTATAAATGGAACTTGTCACATACTTGGCTAAAGCTTTGATATCTTTGAATAAAAAGAAGCAAGCTTGTATGGCACTCTTCACAGCTAAGTTAGAGTATATACCAGCTAGTCATGGTTGTGCTCAAATCATAAGGCTAAAACATCAACTCTTCGACTATGGTGTGAAGTTGGAAAAGGTACCCTGTATTTTGATAACACTAGTGCAATTAATCTAACTAATAATCCAATACAACATTCCAAAATCAAACATTTTGAGATAAGGCATCACTTTATTAGCGATCATGTATAAAAAGGTGATTGTTAAATTAAGTTTGTTAAAACAGAGAATCAACTAGCTAATTTGTTTACTAAACCATTTTTTCATTATAGGTTTAATAAGCTTAAAACAAAATTAGGTATTCTGGATATGAAAAATGTGATTTGATACATTTTTGGCTTGTTAATCATATTGAACCATGCTTTAATTTCACTTAAATAGTTATATTTTGCATAAAGTACGATCTACCAGTATTTTAATATGTTAAATCTATAAAATAACACATACATTTCACTTAAACTGTCACTACATGCATTATGTGTGATATGGAACATTTTTAATTTGTTAAATCTGTACTTTTTATGTGTTGATTTCACTTATGATGATTTAAATTTGCATGAATTAACAAACTACTTATGTTGATTTAAATTTGCATGAATTTAACACTCTACATGTATTGTGGTAACAACTATTACCTAAGCTAAAACTACCTTTTCAGATTTCATTGACCATAAAGCACTTTTATTACATGATTCTCGATGTGCATGCCTTTGCTATGATTTGAAATGAGTACATAACACAAAATTCCTGGGAAGCATCATGATTTATGATCACACATAAAATACAGTTTGCATTTAATTGGCTATGGTTACTCATGTTGCATTAATTACGAAAATAATGTGCAAATCAATTGAATGAATATAAAATTTAATGCGTTGATTCTAAAAATACTTGTCTTGGCATCATGCATTTGCATGCACATTTGCTAGTAACAGCCAAACCACAATACAAAATGTCTTGTCGTCAAAGAAATGTGCAATCTGATGAGGAAATTTCCACTCTTCCCACACCAACCTCTCCTATTTCCGAAAGAAGGCCATGACGACAAAATTCAGGTGTTCCTCATAGAGATCACTCACAAGCAAATTATCATCCCTAGAGTGTTGTATTTTTCCTAGTTGAGAGCTGAAAACTGAGGTTTTGTAGCAACAATTGAGAACACAAAAGCTTAAGGCCTTCCTTGAGCTTTCAAGCAAAATCTATCCAGATTTGGTGAAGGTTTTATATGCAAAACTCAAGTTCAGTGGTGGTGTGCTAAAGTATAGTGTTAAAGGAATCCGGATGAAGATCACAAGAGAAACATGGAAAGAAGTGGTTGGTTGAAGAGAAAGAGGCATACAGGTTAGGAAAAGGGAAACTACTACTATTGAGGAATTCAACAAAGTCCAATCTTTTGGCCAATGTGTGAGGAATCCATGTGGCTAGATTAACAATTTCCATGATTGAAGACTACGTGTTGATGAGAGGTTATTGGCCATGGTAGAGCAATCACTCTACACTGAATAAAGGAGACCGTGTTTTAATGTACTGCATCCAGAATGGTGTGACTGTTGATTGGACCTACACCATTAGAGACCATATGATGAAAGCAAAACGACTCACAGATTGGAAGTAACCATATGTAGTGCTCATCTCCAAATTCATTGGGCATTTTTTAGTTGATGTGGAAGGAGAGCATGAAGAACCTATTGGATTGTTGAATGGTGTGTCTGCTCATAACATGCACAAGATGGGGTTCACCAAGGTTGACAACACATGGGTCACAGAAAATGATGTTGTTGTAAATGCTTGAGTTGGTGCACACGATCACGAGGCTGGACTAAGTCGGGTGAATCAAGCTAAGGAAGATGCCTTTGTACATGAACTTATGGCTATTGAGTTTTACAATGCTCTAGTGGAAATTGGTCCTACCTACTCTCACTTTGAAAGATTGGTCCTTGACCAGCTCCAAGAGCTCAATGTGTCCCAAAACGAGCATCATGCATTTTTCACCAAGAGGTTTCACGACCTTGATGATCAAATCCACAATGTCACTGACCTCCTCTCCACATTCTACAATAGAGACAACCCAAGGAATGATTGAGTAGGATGACTCTTAGGTCATGCATTGCATTTGCTGTGTTGCATCCACATTTTCCTTTGTTGTTGTCAGTTTTTAAATCTGTTGTTTCTAGATTTTAATCGGCTAATTATATTAGTCCTTGTCAGCTTTAGTTTTTCTTTTCTCTTTTTTGCTTGTATCTCGTGTACCCACTATCAGTTGATCTGATAGCTTGTTTTAGGTGATATCATGAATGAAAATTTTAATATTCCTAAATACACAATTGATTACCTCAATTCGATGAATCCATAGGGGGAGAAAAAGTAAGTTAATTAGCTAAATCAAAAAGTAAGCTAATCAGCTAAATCATGAATTGATTTAAATAATATCAAAACTAAAACTGAATGACTGGAACTACTTGTGTAATAATGAAAAATGGACTAGAAATCAGAAATGAAACCACAATAGTGTTAGGGGAGCATGTGGACATGTGGAGTTCTTGTAAGTTCGTATGCTTTTGGTTGTGATATATATATA
This sequence comes from Vigna unguiculata, assembly GCF_037176805.1. Lineage (NCBI taxonomy): Eukaryota > Viridiplantae > Streptophyta > Magnoliopsida > Fabales > Fabaceae > Vigna > Vigna unguiculata. The sequence continues at coordinate 31,365,848 of NC_140802.1, forward strand.
TATATATATATATATATATATATATATATATATATATATATATATATATATATATATATATATGTGTGTGTGCGTGTGTGTGTGTGTGTGTATCTTGTTTGTGCAAAAGCTATTTCAATTTTCACAATGGATCTTGCCTCATCAATTCAATTCAAAGAATATTGTCATAGGGGGTTGTTGGCTTCATCAAATTAGGGGGAGTTTGTTAGGAGAAGTGACCTTAGGGCATGGATTTAATGAAGCTAGTACATAAGATCATGTGTGATTGATGATGTTTAGATGAAGAATTGAAGTGATTCGTTAGTGTTCAAGCTTGAGGTATATTGAATATGGAATTGACATGAAGATCACAAAGCTTGAAGATTGGACTCAATTTGTAGATTGCATGACATAATATAAATGTATTTTTGTCGTATGTTTGTCCTTTTCAATCTGTTAAAAAAGGATTTAACATGTTAAAAGGCTTGTTGCATATAGTTCTAGTATGAATATATTCAATCAGTTGAATTGTTATGCAATTAGTTGATTTCACTTAAATTAATTGAATTCAATAGATTGTATGCATAAATCAACATGTTGAATTCGCTTATGATCAGGCTATATTAGCTGGTCTTTTAGGGAGTGAAATAACTTTTGTGATTTATGAGCACAAAAATAGTGAAACAATTTGGAAAACTCTCTCTGGATTACACATTGTGCAGCTTGTGATTAAAGATCTTTGAATCTTAGAGCAAGTTTTTCTTAGTTTTGAAGCATTGAAGAACATGTTTTGGTTGGCTAGGGATATCCACCACCAAGGTTTGCTTGTTCTTGTGCTTTTGGGTATTTTCTAGTGTGATTCTAGGTCTGCAAGTGGGATCTTACTGTGCACGGGTTGAGATTCTTGTGGGATTCAAGAATCTTGATGTTTTTGTTATATTCAAAAGTGTAATCTTTGTGAGATTGTGTAATTATTTTGATATAGTGCAAGACTCGGGTTGTCCTAATAAATTGGATGTTTCTTAATGTAGCTCAGAATTGTGTGAACCAGTATAAAAGTCAGCGTGTGATTCTCTCTTTCTTATCATGCTCTTCATTTAAATCTCAAGAAAACTCGTTTAATCGGTCTTTGTAAAGATTTCATGTGTTTTAATGTAATTTAGGGATGCTATTAAGTTTGATATATCAATTGGAATCAATCTTGTATGATAAAGCATGTTATTTGGGTAAATTTGGTGATTTGTGTAGAATTATAATGTATGAACAAATTAATTCGTAGTTTTTGTTTTTTAATCAATTGAAATGTGTAGTCCTGGAGCAATAAATATCTAATTTGTTGGTTAATTAAATTCAAACAGAAAGAATTTTTATAGTTTTAATTGAGCAATCTTTAAATACTCGGCAAATTCAACCCCTTCTTGACTAAGAAAAACATTTTAAACCTACACATACGTCTTTAAACATGTGGCTCTTTGAACTAGTACTTAATTTCACTTTAAAAACACTTTAAAAAATTGAGATCATCCATGGCCTCAACATGTGACTCCCGAATGACGCAAATGTTGTAGCTTCCCGACAAATAAGCAAAGATTAATTGCATCTCATTTGGGAACAAAACACTTTGTCTTCTATCTTTTGTTTTTCTATTTCTTTTATGTTGTATTTATCGCTTTTTCTCTCCAATTTCTTTTTATATATCTCCTTTCTATTCATTTAATAATGATACTTATCAAAACTATGCAAATTCAAGCCATGATTTTCACACAATTGATGGAGTAGTGGGAAACAAGAAAAAGTGAGGGAGTGATTGTTTTATGTTGACTTTGGAGAGTGTGGGAGACAGATTTAAGTGATTTTCTTTGTTTGAAATTTCCTAGAAACTACACACTATATTTCCACAATCCAAAGACTTTCATACCCACTAATAATAATGCATTATCCATTAGAAGAGAAAAGCTACTTTAACTATTTTTAACTAGCCTACCTCCACGTTGAATTATTTAAAACATACTTTTATCCAAAAGCAACCACTCTATTATCTATGCCAAACTCCATTCTGATTACCATAACATTATAGGTATAGGTTTGTTTAGTTCATCACTTTATTCTATGCCCAACTCCATTATGAAGATTATAATAACATATTATATATAATATTATATTATATTATATTATATATATATATATATATATATATATATATATATATATATATATATATATATATATATATATATATAAGAACTAATGTAATTTAAATTGATAAGATTGAATTACAAAATTTATAAAATTAATTGAGAATATAATAAATGGAACATGGTTATTCGGGTATAATAAAATATAAAGGAGATACCATTTACATTATAAAAACTTCTATTTTAAAGTATTTATATTCAGCTCTATTTTAAATACAAATAGTCTATAATTATAACCAGCCTACTAAATGGACTATAACTATTGAAACCATTAAATAAAAGTTAAATAATATTTATTTTTATAGATTTTGATATATTAGGGTAAAGAGTCTCATTATTGAGTAGACGATTTGACTAGGGATGTCAACGAAACGGGTAGGGTATGGGTAGTAGCTCCCTCGTATCCTACCCGCTGGAAAAATATTCGCCCCGTACACGTATCTATATCCATCGGGTATCCGTTATGTGGGTACACACCTATTTTTTTTCATATCCGCTAGTATTCATAGGTACCCGTGAGTATTTACAAAAATATTTTAAAAAATAAATATTTAACCATAATTAGTGGGATTAACAAGCTCACTTTCTCCGATTGATTCCTAAAAAACAAATAAATAAAAAATCACTAACCATTTATATTGTAGTTTATTTTTGAATGAAATATTAAAGAAATTACTAACTTCATCAATGTCCACATCTTGCAACATTGTATAAAGTTTCATGTTGTCCAATTATAAAATATCTAAGTAAAAGTGTTAATTTCATTACCTTCCATGTTGGTCCATAACCAGTCTTGGAGACACATCAATGCCTCCACAGTATCTGGAACTAATCTACTCCGATGTGGGGTAAGAATCCAACCACCATTAATGAATGAAGACTCAGAATGTTTTTTTTACTAATATATATATATATATATATATATATATATATATATATATATATATATGAGTGTATCTGTGTGAATTAAAGTTTAGCGGGTACGGGTATTCACGGATACAGATACTATGATATCCGTACCCGCCGAGTAACATGCGGGTATCAAAAATACTTGTACCCGCGGGTAGCGGGTATCCATTTTTAATATTTGTTTCCTATCCGTTGCGGGTTTTATCTGCGGATACCCGCGAGTTCGAATTTTTTTGACATCCTTACTGACGATGTTTATGAGTAAATAATATATAATAACATCTAGGGACTTGAGTTATAGATTGTCTAGTAAATTAGTAATCAATGGATACGTTTATTTATTAATTAAGACTTTGTTTTTCATTTTTATCCAACTTGTAATTTTTTTATACTTTTTTTATAAGGGTGAGTTTTGTGACGAAATGAAATATGCAGGAGAGGAGATGCAACTCAACGGTCATCTTGCATAACATATGGGCTGATTTTATTCATTTCCCTTGCTTTCTGCTTCTTTTTCGTTTTCATTTGGTTGATTTTGGACTCAATTCCACACTTGATACCCAACAAATTGGAGCTAGTGTTGATTTCATTTTGCATTTGTTAGTGATAATTTATTATAATTAGATTAGTTTCACTTTCAAGATTAAGCAATTTAATGGGAAGAACAATTTTAACTTACGCATAAGATAATTTTGTTCAAGGAGTGAGGCATGTGAGCCTCGCTATCCAAGAGTACACCATGCATATAGATACATGTTTGTTAAAGATATTACTGAAACAAGATAAATAGTTTTCTATTTCATAGCCTTCTGTTATAGCATATATTTGATTGCCTTCTGTTATGGCAGATGTTTAGTATATTGTTTCCTTGTTTGTAGCCTAACGTGAAGGCATTTACATTGTATATATTCTGACCAAATGTATGAGAAAAGGGGGAGAGGAAAACATTCCTATATGGTATCAGATTAGGGTTCTTCATCCTCTTCCTTGCCCACATTATTCCCTCCTTCTCTATTTTCTCTATCTTCATGGCTTCCAACAAATCCTCCTTTCATCCTGCTCTTGCTGTATCAAACATCAAGAATCATGTTTCCATTATTCTTGAAATGGAAAATGTTCAATATTCCACGTGGGCTGAACTCTTCAAGATTCACGCACGATCAACCAAGGTGCTTGATCATATCCTTCCTCCGGCCAACAGCACGACGACGGCTCCTTCTACTGCCGAAGAGAAGGAGCTTTGGTCCACTTTGGACGCCACGGTTCTTTCGTGGATTTATGCTACCATTTCTAGTGACTTACTGCACACCATTATCGAACCCGATTCAACGGCTATGGAAGCTTGGGATAGATTGCGTGATATATTCCAGGATAATCAACATTCTCGTGCTGTTGCCTTGGAGCAAGAATTCTCTGCCACTTCTATGGAGAAATTCTCAAATGTCTCCTCTTATTGTCAACGTCTCAAATCAATAGCAGATCAGCTGAAGAACGTTGGGGCTCCGGTGTCTGAAAGTCGTTTGGTATTACAACTGGTTGGGGGTCTTGCCCCTCCGTACCGTGGTGTGGGAACGTTGATCCGCCAAAGCAACCCTCTACCTCCTTTTTACAAGGCTCGGTCCATGCTCACTCTTGAGGAGGCTGGTTTGGCAAAGGAAGCAGCCACTAAGTCTGCTATGCTCACCACTTCGACTGATGATGGGTCCCCACACACTGCAAAATCTGGACAGTCGAAAAACCACTATGGTTCGCACCATTCAGGCGGTGGACGGCGCAATCATGGGGGTGGTCGCAAGAATAGAGGAGGAAGGTCCTCCACTGGCGGTAAAGGCGGTGGTCGGGGGCCGTTTTCCGGTGGCCAAGGACGCTTCATTTCTCCGCATTGGCAGCAGCATGACCAAAGTGGCAACCGTCCTCCGCAATGGCAGCAGCAACAACCTGTTCCATGGGGCTGGTATAATCCTACCCGGCCTATTCCTCCCTGTCCCTTTCCAACTCAAGGCTGGGCTCGCCCCAATACTCCTCCACCTCGCCAAGTCGGTGTTCTTGGTCCAAGACCACCTCAACAGGCTTATGTGCATCCTGCCGCATCCCCTGCACCTCTTGAGCAGTCTACTTTGTCTGCTCCCACCGATATTGAGACAGCAATGCACACTATGTCCCTTCAACAACCAGATCAGTCTTGGTACATGGACACCGGTGCTACATCTCACATGACTTCTTCTATCGGTAATCTCTCGTCTTATTTTAATTTGAGCAATCATCCACATAATCACATTATTGTTGGTAATGGTCACACGATTCCAATTCATGGCTATGGTCACACGAACTTGTCTTCTCCATGTCAATCCCTCTTTCTTAAAAATGTTCTTCATGCTCCTAAACTGATTAAAAATCTTGTTTCTGTTAGAAAGTTTACAAAAGATAATTCAGTGTCTGTGGAGTTTGATCCATTTGGTTTTTCTGTGAAGGATTATCAGACTGGGATGTCAATAATGAGATGTAATAGCAGCGGCGATCTGTATCCTATGTCCTCTTCTCCCAACATTCAAGCTTCCTCCTCTACCTTTGCAGCCATCACCCCTAAGCTTTGGCATGATCGTTTGGGTCACCCAGGCTCTCCTATCTTGGATGTGCTGCGAAAGAATAAAAGCATTGATTGTAATAAACTTTCTAGTTCTAGCCTTTGTGGGTCATGTGTTCTTGGGAAACATATTAAGTTGCCTTTTGTTCATTCCTCTTCCAATACTACTATGCCATTTGATATTTTACACAGTGATCTTTGGACCTCTCCCATTTTGAGTTCTTTGGGACATAAATATTACATTTTATTTCTTGATGATTTTTCAAAATATTTATGGACTTTTCCTTTGGGTCGGAAATCTGATGTGTATGAAATTTTTTTGGCGTTCAAAACTCATATTTCTACTCAATTTGAGTGTAATATAAAAAATGTGCAATGTGATAATGGTGGGGAATTTGCTAACAAGTCTTTTGGGCAGTTTTGTCAAAAACATGGCATGTCTTTCCGGATGTCGTGTCCACACACTTCTTCTCAAAATGGGAAAGCCGAACGCAAGATTCGGACTATAAACAATATGTCTCGTACTCTTCTTGCTCATGCATCTCTTCCTCCATCCTTTTGGCATCATGCTCTCCAAATGGCAACCTATCTTCTTAATGTCCTCCCCAGTAAATTGTTGGGTAATAAGTCTCCACTAGAGGTTCTTTACCAAAAGGTTCCGTCTTATGATCATATCCGGGTTTTTGGGTGTTTGTGTTACCCTCTCATTCCATCCACCACTATAAATAAGTTACAACCACGGTCTACCCCTTGCGTCTTCCTCGGGTATCCAACCCATCATCGTGGCTACAAGTGTTATGATTTCTCCTCTGGAAAAATAATTCTTTGTCGCCATGTATTGTTTGACGAACATACTTTTCCGTTTCGTAGTATTCATTCCCTCAAACCCCATACATATGATTTCCTTGACACAGGTTACTCTCCTTATGTCATTCACCATCTTCAACAATGTACTCCCACTCCTACGTCTCCGCCCAACGTGCCACGTGAGCCTGTTTCCCCCATCATGCTAGGTGACTTTCATTCACCTTCCGAGTCCAATTCCTCACCTCCTGCCCCAACACATATTAATCCATCTCCTCCTAATAGTCCTATCCAACCGCATAGAGTTGTGACCCGTAGCCAGCATGGGATCTATAAACCCAATCACAAATATTCCCTGCATACTACGTTTAAGAGGTCTCCGTTGCCTCGCAATCCGATTGAGGCACTTCGTGATCATAACTGGAAAATGGCCATGGATGATGAATATGATGCTCTTATTAAAAATAAGACGTGGGAGTTGGTGCCCCGTCCTCCACATGTTAATGTCATTCGTTCCTTGTGGATTTTCACTCATAAAGTCAAATCTAATGGTGTTTTTGAGAGGCATAAAGCCCGTCTTGTAGGTAATGGGAAAACACAACAAGTTGGCTTTGATTGTGGTGAGACTTTTAGTCCCGTGGTGAAGCCTGCTACGATCCGAACTGTTCTTAGCCTTTCACTTTCGAAGGCATGGCCTATTCACCAATTGGATGTCAAAAATGCTTTCCTTCATGGGGAGTTAAAGGAAACAGTGTATATGCATCAACCATTGGGTTACAGGGACCGTCATCATCCAGATTATGTTTGTCTCTTACGTAAGTCATTGTATGGTCTCAAACAGGCACCCCGCACTTGGTATAAGCGTTTTGCTGATTATGTTTTCTCTATTGGGTTCGTTAATAGCAAATGTGATACTTCTTTATTCATTTACCACAAAGGGTCGGCTGTGGCTTATATTTTATTATATGTTGATGACATTATTCTAACTGCTTCTTCTGATGCACTGCGCTGCTCTATCATGGATCTTCTTAGTTCTGAATTTGCTATGAAGGATCTTGGCCCTCTAAATTACTTTCTTGGCATTACGGTCACTCGCAATACAAGTGGTATGTTCCTTTCACAGCACAAGTATGCCAAAGAAATCGTCTCACGGGCAGGGATGACTTCGTGTAAGCCATCTAAAACACTAGTTGACACAAAATCCAAGGTTAGTGCTACATCTGGGTCTCCTTTTGATGATCCTACTCTCTATCGGAGTCTCGTCGGGGCTCTACAATATCTCACTTTTACACGGCCCGATATCTCTTATGCCGTGCAACAGGTGTGTCTCCATATGCATGATCCACGGATTGATCATATGTCAGCTCTCAAAAGGATTATTCGCTATGTTCAGGGTACATTGGATTACGGTCTTCATTTATATTCATCACCTACTTCTACTTTGGTCTCTTACACTGATGCAGATTGGGGTGGGTGCCCTGACACGAGACGCTCTACGTCCGGTTACTGTGTATTTTTGGGTGATAACTTGATTTCTTGGTCGTCAAAACGACAACCTACATTATCTCGTTCTAGTGCTGAGGCCGAGTATCGTGGTGTGGCGAATGTGGTCTCCGAATCATGTTGGATTCGGAACTTACTCTTGGAGTTACAGTGTCCAGTTCACAAAGCCACTCTTGTGTATTGCGATAATGTGAGTGTTATTTATTTATCCCGGAATCCGGTTCAACATCAACGTACCAAGCATATCGAAATGGATATCCATTTTGTTCGTGAGAAGGTTGCCCGCGGACAAGTACGCGTTCTTCATGTGCCATCACGCTATCAGATCGCGGACATTTTCACTAAAGGTCTTCCGCTACTTTTATTTGAAGATTTTCGGGCCAGTCTCAGCGTCCAAAAGCCTCCCGCTTCGACTGTGGGGGTGTGTTAAAGATATTACTGAAACAAGATAAATAGTTTCCTATTTCATAGCCTTCTGTTATAGCATATATTTGATTGCCTTCTGTTATGGCAGATGCTTAGTATATTGTTTCCTTGTTTGTAGCCTAACGTGAAGGCATTTACATTGTATATATTCTGACCAAATGTATGAGAAAAGGGGGAGAGGAAAACATTCCTATAATGTTTTAATTCAAAAAGATAAAAAATATTCAGTATCTGTGGACAATGATGATGCATCTTCTTCTAGATTAACAATATTTAAACAAGGCACAAGAAGGTCTTGAAAAAAATATTTATAAATACATAAAGAATTAATTATAAGAGGAAAAATGGACTAAATCTGAAGAGTAAGTAGAGTTTAGATGATATAATGAAGACTTAATGCTGATTCTTGTTTTCATGTGCCTCATAAATTGAGGAGGAATTCTGCATTGAGTTACTCTGCTCAATATGTTTTTGTATATTAATTTTTAAGGATTCAGTTGCCTAACTAAAAGTTGTATGGAACAACGAGGCTACGATGTTTTATGAAGTTTAAAATCCCTACATATTTCATTAAATAAATTTAAATTAATATACATTATATATTAATCGTGAAGACATATGTTAAGCGCATGTGTTTACTTTTTCATAATAATAAAAAATAAAGAAATTATAACTATAAAAATAAATAATAAATTTTATAATTTAATTGTTGATAGTTTTTATTTATTTTGTAATTGGTTTTAATTTATTTTCTAGATAGTTTTATGTATTTTGACGATGATTTTATATATTTAATGTTAAAAAATGCTTAAATTAACAAAATGGTTAAATATAGAAAAAAAAAGTTACTTGCAGGATAAAATTGAAAAGAAATGTGGACACCAAAAAGATGAATTCTCTTTATATAATACTATAGAAGTATAGATATTATAGATGTAAATAACTTTTACAATTTAATTGTAGATAGTTTTATTTGTTTTGTAATAATTTTTATTTATTTGATTTTAAAAAGATTGTTAAATTTAAAAAAAATGGTTAAATATAAAAACAAAAGACACTTAAAAAATAAAATTGAAAAAAAAATGTGAACACAAAAGCTAATATTAACAATAAAAATTTTATATATATATATATATATATATATATATATATATATATATATATATATATATATATATATATATAGTTCTGGACATGAATAATCTTAATACATTTAGCAATAGTTTCAAAGACTATATATATCTTTTATTTTATTGCACGTGTATGTTTTCAAATTATTTACATGTTCCTTCCTACGGGTGCAAAAGGAAAGAAAAACAATTCAGAAAGTAGATGTGAAACCAACTTTATGACTTTGGAAAGTGGCATGTGTATGTATATATATAATTGGATTTTTTTTCTTTTTTATTATTTAAATTATATCTTAGCTAAAAGTATTTTAAAAATTGAATAGGTTACTCAAATTGCAAGTTTACCTACCCACTTTCTTTCACTTTTTGACAATATGTAAATTCTGATATAGTATTGTGTGTATACTCAAGAAGACTTAGAAAGCCACACATACATCTACACGTAAACATAATTTACATTAGCTTGCATTTCTTCATAGAATGTTTTGAGTAAATGACATATTTAACAGGTTTACATTTTTTTTAAGTAACTTTTTTAGTGGTTCTGAAAATGTTAACCACTTTAGACTATTACATTGCTTTTATAAAATGTAAGGAATTAAAATTATTAAAATATAAAGCAATTATAATCTTGAAAATTTAAAAACCTCATTTTTAATATTTTCAAATATTTTTTGGTATACGTTACTGAATACTGAATGTGTGCCAACAAAATTTAATAAATTAAAAAATAAAAATAAAACATTATAAGTTAGTAATTAATCTTTATTTTAAAATTATGTCAAATTTATTTGTAATTATAGCTTGGTATAGAAGACAAATTTTTTATAAAATATTTTTACTGCAGAAACACATAAAAAGGAAAAAAAAAAACAAGGAAAGAAAAGGATACAAATAAGTTACGACAAGAACAAATCAAAACCTACAATCACAAAAGTTAATTATGCACTTAACCAAAATTCTACATACCACACTTTAATGGAGTAAAGTCAAGGTCACGTGAGATTTTGTACAGTTGTTACTAGCAGAAAGTTAATTTACACCGAACATGTTTTAAGTTCATATTTTAATCTTCAGAACTTGATAAATTTAACTGGGATGTAAATTTATGAAATTGTAAGAATTATATTATAAGATACGTTACGAGATGGATTGATTATTTTATTTTATTCACACCGTCTCTCCCTCTTAAGTTATGGTCCGGGTTGGTCTGTCTTTGGTCTGTCAATTTGGCGAGTCAGGCGGACAAGGCTAAAATGGGCTAATAGGTTAAAAGTTGAAACTTGGTCCACCTTGTTTTGGCGGGTTGGTCCACAAGCCACAAGTCATTTTGACACCCTGTTTAATGCTAGTTTTAATGCATTGAAGTGAGTTAGTTTGCATATCGTTTAATGGAAAGGAATATGTGGTTAAGTGAAGCATGGAAGTTTGATGATTGAAATAAATACATACTATTTAAGAAAATATGTGAAGTTATGTTGTTTGAAATGAGTATTTAACTCTTGAAGCAACTTTCCTTGGAATGATAATTGTGACATTATGGTTAAGCATTAGAGTGATATTAAGATGGCTTCAATTTAGAATGGAAATTGCATAAGTGAGTTAGTAATGTAGCTTAAGTGAAGTACTAAAATGAGGTAGATTCTACTAATCAATATTTAAACGAGAAAACTACTAATAAATCTTATAATGAAACATATTAATGATAAAAATGTCTTAGAAGCAAATGAATTAGTTTTGTATGTGGTAAAAATAATAATAAATATTACAATTGTTTTAGCGAAAGGGTAAAATTCATATAGATTAGAGCATTTTGGAATGTGATATGCCCTTTGTCCTATTTCTCATAGTCTTATTTATATTCATCATTATCATTATCTGACCACTTAGATTCCCTTTAGCTTGTGTTGTCCTCAAAACTCCCTATTTAATCCAGTATCATTTCTTTAACATTTATTATTTGACCATTTATCTTCTATGCATAACATAATTATCAATAAGGTCAGCATTTTACCTATCATGTCCTTCAGCATTAGGCTTATCACCATACAACCCCCTTAGCTTTAGCATCGCATAACGTAAGGCTAAAAGTTCTTCGGACCAAAATCAATTATTGACTCAATCAGTATTAGACTTATTAACCCAACCGACATTGAGCCTAATACTAAATAGTCCCCCCTTAGTGTTAGCATCGCAGAGCGTGAGGCTAAAAGTTCTTCGAACCAAAATCAATTATTGGCTTAATCAACATTAGGTTTATTAACCCAATCAGTATTAGGCCTAACACCATATAGCTCATTAGCCTTAACATCGCACAACTTAAGGCTAAAAAGCTCTGACCAAAATCAATTATTGACTCAATTGACATTGGGCTTATTAACCCAATCACATTGGGCCTAACACCAATAGTCCCCCTTACCTTTAGTTTTAGGTCAGACTCTCCGATTGTTAGAGCCAAAGGAAACAAGTAGTTGGCACTTGAGTTGAGGAATTTAGTGGGTATTGAGAATGATGTCTGCGACTATAAATCTGAAGTGGTGGTGGAGAAGAAACTGGCGATGGACCAGACACAACTCGAGGATCACAAATCACAAGAATATTAACTATACTAGGGATATGGATTATATTAGATGTAGACATGTCGGAAGGAGAATGGCTTTTAAAGTAAAAAGAAAACTTATTGAAGGTGACATCTACAAAACCCAAATATTGGTTAAGAGAAAGAGAAAAACAATGGTATCCTTTTTGTGATCTTTTAAACCCTAAAGAAACACATTTGTGTGATCAAGGAGACAACTTATCAAGACCATGACTAAAATTGTGAACAAAACATGTACACTAAAAAATTAAGATGTAAGGAATAAAGAGAGTCATGAGGAAATAATTATCCTCTCCTATCCAAGGTTGCTTACATAATTGTTCAACAAAATTTATGACTTTCAACAACAAACTCTTCGTTGATTTACTTTGACTCAAATCTATTTTATTATCCATCCACCTTATGTTAAGGAACATTCACATCTATTATATTTTCAGATAATAATCGGTTGCAACATAATTGTTTAATAGGAAAAACAATTGAAATAAGTTAATAATTGATTCTATTATCTTGCTTAAGTGAATAAAACACTAACTTTAAGTAATAATAAGCTAGAATTTTAAGACATTGACATAAAAACTTGCTTAAGCGCAAGAACATGCTAACTTTGAACACCCTTTGTTCAATTCTTAAATGACTGGACATAATTGTTGGTATTTAACACAAATTATTTTTGTTTTGTAATTCTTGCTTGCTTTAAGTGTGTGTAATCATTCAGTTTAAAAGAGTGATCTCTACACTAGTGTAGATTTTGCTTTTTACCTCGCGTTATATGCCTCGGTTGGCCAGGAACCGAAGCATATAATGGCACGGTGGCATTTTTGCAATTTTAGCTAACTTTTATGCCTCGGTTCAGCTAGAACACGAAGCAAAAGAGGGTTATAGGCTTCGGTTCGCCCAAAATTGGTGCCAAAAGCAGTTATATGCTTCTGTTCTATAAACCCGAAGCCAAAAACGAGGCTTCATTTTTCAAAAATGCCACTAACCGTTAGGTGTTTTGCCTTGGGTGGCAGCTAACCGGTACCAAAGAGCCGTATATGCTTCGGTTTTTAATTGAACCGAGGCCATAGAGTTTATTTAGGGCTCAATTTCACGAACCCCCTTTCTCTTCTTCTTCCCCGCGCCTTTGCAATTCTCTCTTCTCTTTCTGCTGCAACCACTGCCACCATGGAAGAAGCTGGTTGTTCGTCTCCGGTGAGGGTGTTGAGCATTGGTTGCAGAGGCAGATCTGGTTCATCTTCTTTGTCGGAGGTGTGACAGTGATGTTTTGTGTTGCTTGTGCGTCGTCTTCTCGGATTGGGTGTTAATATATTCCAAGCAAATTTCTATTTTTGTTTTGATTAAGAATTTCTTTTAAGAAATTTTTTGAGACTAGTTTGGAAAACTCTGTCTAGGAAAGACTTGGTATTTAAGTTGTCCATTGTGACGCACCTCTCTTTCCTGGGAGTAGACCCAACGACATCTTAACTCATTTCTTTCTTGAAATCTTTCTCCAAAACAAGAATAGGAAGAAAAAAAAAACACACAGGGAAACACTTTCAGGTGGACTTGCATAGTGCATGACTCGGGCTAATCCGGGTCAATTTTATCAACTTGATTCAGAACTTGAAAGTAACTTGCATAAATCACGTAGGAGACTTGAACTCAGGTGTTCTACTGAAGGAGCACCATCATCATCTGAACCTACCACTGAAAGTGTACCACTAGAATCACCTCCAGTGATTAACATATCTTCTGATCCATCACCTGAACCAGAAATTCAAGAAGATAGAATGGAAGAAAGAACAATAAGAGAGTTGGCTTCACCGGATGCAGCAATTACACAAAACATGTGCATCCAATATCCAGATGGAGAATGTGAGCTTAAGTCTGGGTTAATCCATCTTTTACCCAAATTCCATGGATTAGCAGGAGAAGACCCATACCATCACTTGAAGGAATTTCATGTTGTTTGTTCATCCATGAGACCTACAACAGTGACAGAGGAACATATCAAGCTTAAGGCTTTTCCATTCTCATTGCAAGATGCCGCTAAGAATTGGTTATACTGCCTTCCGCCAGGATCCATCAATACCTGGGAGACTCTGAAAAGATTATTTCTGGAAAAGTTTTTTCCAGCATCTAGAGTTGCTGCTATTCGCAAAGATATTTATGGGATAAGGCAACAAGAAAGAGAAAGTCTTCACGAGTATTGGGAAAGATTCAAAAAGTTATGTGCTTCCTGTCCTCATCACCAAATAAACGAGCATCTCCTCATTCAATACTTTTATGAGGGATTGAGTATCATGGATAGACAAATGATAGATGCTGCAAGTGAAGGGTCATTGGTGGACAAAACGCCAACAAATGCAAGACAATTGATTGAAACTATGGCGTCGAACCATCAACAATTTTCCACAAGGAGTAATTCTATAACTCTATTGAAGGGAACCCATGGAGTAGAAGCTTCATATGTTGCAGATCACAAGAAATTAGAAGGGAAGTTGGATGACTTGGCAGCCATGGTAAGGACCTTGACAGACTTACAGAAAAAGCCTATCCCTTCTACTTTATGTGGAATTTGTGCTTCTACTAATCATCCTACAGAGGCTTGTTCTATGTTAAAAGAGACAGGGACGTTAGACAATGAACAACCTCAAGCATATGTTGCAAACATCTATGGCAATAATAGACCACCTCGGCAGCAATACAACCATGATCTGTCCTCCAACAAGTACAACCCAGATTGGAAGGAATATCCCAGCCAGAAATGGGGAAATCAACAGCCTCAACACCAACAAGTCTATGTTCCACCTCAACAGAGACAACAACCACAACCAGCTGCAACCTCTGGTGATTCAAACATGGAACCAATGATGAAAATGATGGCTAACATGATGAAGGGACAAATCAATGAGTTGAAACAGACAATGGAAGCAACCAATCAGAATTTGCAAAATCAGATTGGACAAATGGCAAATGAGTTAAATCAGATGAAGTCTCAACAAGGCTCAAGCAATTTGCCTACACAAACTGTAATCAACCCGAGAAATGTAAGTGCTATTACTTTAAGATCGGGTAAGCAAATACAAGGTCTTGGGGATGCCCAAGAAGATGAAGATAAGGACAATGAAGTTGTACCTAATGATGAAAGAGGAAGATCAGATGAAGCAACACAAGTAACATCTGAGATGCCTACACCCAGTGATAACTTCAGGTTGGTATCCCCTAATACTTCCTCTGAAAATCCTTCTCCTTATTCTCCTCCTCCTCCCTATCCAAACCGTTTGAAACCAAAAACTAAAAAGATGGAGGAGTTAGACAAAGAAATCCTGAATATTTTCAAGAAAGTGGAGATAAACATTCCTTTGTTGGATGCTGTGAGACAAATTCCTAAATACGCCAAGTTTCTCAAAGAATTATGTACACATAAAAGGCGTATTATGGATAAAGAGGTAGTGAACATGGGAAGAAACGTCTCTAGCTTAATTAAGAAGCTTGCAGTCAGAATGCCGCAAAAGTGTAAGGATCCAGGTATGTTTTCTGTTCCCTACATTATAGGAAGTACTAAGTTTGATAATGCTATGTTAGATTTAGGAGCTTCCATTAATGTAATGCCTTTATCTGTTTTTACTTCACTTCATCTTAGACCTCTTAAGTCTACTGGTGTGGTCATTCAATTGGCCAACCA
This sequence comes from Vigna unguiculata, assembly GCF_037176805.1. Taxonomy (NCBI): domain Eukaryota; kingdom Viridiplantae; phylum Streptophyta; class Magnoliopsida; order Fabales; family Fabaceae; genus Vigna; species Vigna unguiculata. The sequence continues at coordinate 31,381,647 of NC_140802.1, forward strand.
TAGCACAGTTAACCCTGCAGGTGTGCTAGAAGATGTGCTTGTCCGTGTAGACAAGTTAATTTTTCCTGCAGATTTCTATATCTTGGACATGAAGGATGATGAAGGAATGAGTTCAACCACAATCATCTTGGGAAGACCATTCATGATGACAGCACGTACCAAGATAGACGTGCATGCAGGATCCTTGACTATGGAGATAGGAGATGAGAAGGTGCAGTTCAACGTGCTAGAAGCCATGAAGCACCCAATTGAAGACCATTCTTTGTTTTGTATTGATTTATTGAGTAATGTAGTAAACAATTATGCTTTTGGACTTTTGGACGCTTTATCTGGTTTTTCTTCTTCTTTAGATTTTTCTCTTTCGAATATTTCGGGCTCAATTTTAGACGAAAGAGAAAATTATAAAACAGGTGATGTTGAGGACGCGGTGTCACTATTTGATACCTCTGTGGCGTCCAAGTGTGATGCTGAGGTGGCTGAAATTACCTTAGGCAGGAAAATGTTGCCATCTGTGGAACAGCCACCCATTTTGGAGTTGAAACCTTTACCATCTCATTTGAAATATGTTTATCTTGAGAGGGATGGGAAACTCCCTGTTATTATATCTGCCTTGCTTACTGATGAGCAGGAACAAAAGCTATTGCAGGTTATCAAAGATCACAAGCGAGCAATAGGCTGGACTTTGGCAGATATTCCTGGTATTAGTCCTTCTTTCTGCATACACAGAATACTCTTGGAGGAGGATGCTAAGCCAGTAAGGCAACCTCAGAGGAGATTGAATCCTCAGCTGATGGAGGTTGTGAAGAAAGAAGTCACCAAGTTGCTACAAGCAGGTATTATATATCCCATTTCTGACAGCACTTGGGTGAGTCCTGTACATGTGGTCCCCAAGAAATCTGGGATCACCGTGGTCAAGAATGAGAAGAACGAGTTGATTCCTACTCGTATTCAGAATAGCTGGAGGGTCTGTATTGATTATAGAAGACTAAACCAGGCCACCAGGAAGGACCACTTTTGTAACATCCCGTCAGGATATTACTAATTTATAAATAAATAAATAGAATAATTAAAACAACGCATTTAATAATACCTCATTTTCCTAAAACGCGGGAAAATTTAAAGCTTTATTAATTGAACGGATCAAATCTAAAATGTCCATTACATAATTAAAACCACAATGTTGTTAAATTACCCATCCGGGTTTACAAATGTTTTTAAAACAAAGAAATAAATATGAAAGTTTCCCAGGTCAATCCCCTCTCCGCAACTAAGCTGCACCAGAGCCACCTGCATCATCAACATCTGCTCCCGTGTACCGCGTACACGATCATCGCCACATACACGCAGATAGGGTGAGCTTAGCAGATAAAACACATATATATACAAAGCTATAAACATATGTATACAAATCAGTATTCATACACATCACATCACTTAAATTAACTTTCCACATTGTCCTATATTTTTATTCCCTCAATTCAATCTCCAATACGTTTATTCGTGTTCTACTTCGTCTGTTAATTACTTCAAGGTGACTTGCTGCCATACCTATCGGCCACAACTGATAGAGCACGTGCGGGAATACATGCTACGGATCATACACCGCAACGCCAGGTAGAGTTCCCACGTACGAACAAAGCCCGTACCGTCCCAAGACTACCAAACTCGTCAGCTAACAACTGAGGAGGGCAATCTATCTGGACCCATCCGTACTGGCCACAACCAGCACACTCATACCGGCCACACTCGCCAACCCGAGCCACAACTCAAAGGTTCCTCGTGTTCATCCGCCATCCCGAGCCACAACTCAAGAGATGCTATTCCGAGCCCCAACTCAAGGAATACCCCGTGCTTAACCCCTATCCCGAGCCACAACTCAAGGGATACGTTCCGAGCCACAACTCAAGGAACTCCAGCAACCCCACCTTTGAAGCATCATCAAAAGCCTCGTAGATCACGCCTAGAGAATCAACAACACCAATACTGATGCAGTAAAAATCGTCTGGCGGGGGACACGTACCGCCAGACACTGCCGCTTCCAAACCGCTTGGAAGTTATGATGAGTCGAACCTTGGCTCACATTCAATAATTAACTTTTGGGGAATTTAATATTATTTTTGCGCTTACAAATTTGATATTAGTTGCATCGAATTTATTATTAGATATTCTTGAGTTTAATAATGCAAGTGTAATTTAATTTAGGTCCTTAAGGGTGTAAATAATGAATCTTTTAATTCATAAATTAAGTCCCAAAATAGGAATTTTGGAGAGAAATAGTTCAGGTACTAAATGCACCCCCAATTCTCATGTTTACACCCCTTTTTCCAAATGGAATATCTATTATTAAAATAAAATATTTCTAGAGCTAGCTGCACCCCCTGTTTTCAGGTTTACACCCCCTTCTGTAATTTAACTTTAAATTTCTGCTTTGCACCCCTCCTTTTTACTAAGCTGCACCCCTAATGTCACTTAAGATCTAATCCATCAGATTTCGCCACATGGCAATCCTTCACTTAATAAAATAGCCACTCGCAGTTTGCCACATCATCAATCCTCCACTAACTCATATTACCAATCAAAACGTGCCACCTCATCACTCTCTCTCTCTTTCTCTCTCTTTCACACAACCAAAACCCTAACCCTAATCTTCTTCTTCTCTCTCTTACGCACCAATCCATTCCGCAGCCGCCTTCGTTGCCGCCACGACCTCGTCCGACCACCGTAGCTCACGCCAGAATGCAGCCACCCGTCGCGCTCCTCCCAGACTACAGCCACCACGTCGCGCTCGCGCCGGAACGCCGCCACCGTCGCGCTCCAACATCTCAAACCTGCCACTCCCGCGCCGCCGTGACTCCAGCCGCTGCGTCTTCTTCCTCGTGCCTCCATCACACCTCCATCTTCTGCAACTCTCGGGCCTACATCGCGCCACCATCGCGCCTCCATCGCTGCACCATACTCGAGCTCCTCCATGCTTCCTCGCGTCAGAACAACGTGCTCTTTCATTCACGTCGCCGGCAACCACCATTGTTGCGACACTAGCGAGTCCTGCAGTAGCCAACGCGAGCTCCGTTCCGTCGTTCTCGCGCCTCCATCGAAGCCATGGAAACCACCACGGGTTCTCCATGGAAGCCACCACGAGTTCGCGCCTGCACCTGCGCCCTCGTCGCGCTCACGTCAGAACTGCGTCGACCCCGTTCACTCTCGCGCCGTCGTGGACGGCATCGCTTCCATGGCAGCCACCACATCGCACTCGCGCCTCCTTCTTCCTCCACCATAATCTCGCCTGAACCACTCACGACCACCAAACCCTAATGGGGAGAGAGACTTCCCTGACACGTGGCAATCTCTCAATGGCTGTCAAAAAGTCAAAACTGGTCAACCAGTCAACTTTGGGCAAGACTTGATCACAGTTGGTCAAACAGACTATGTGTCACTATTTTTGGCAGGTGGTTCCTATGTAGGAACCCTAATTGGCCTAACAAGGAAAAGACAGTCTGGCAGCAGTTCCCCACCAACTAAACTAATTCTGGAAATTTCCCAGAATCACAAACTTAAAAAAAATGAAATATACAAATCGTACATAATCATACCAAATTCAGCATACCAATCAGAATTAAATTAATCAACGCCAGAAATTACCCTATTTAGCATGCCATTCAAATTTAAAATAAAGTTAACGCGTAAAGCTCCCCTAACCTGGTTCCTTAGCTTAAATTCGAACAATTGATGAAGCTCTCCCTTGATCACCAATGTCCAACCTTGGGTTCCCTCAATTCTGCCTTCAACTCCCTCACGTCAGCCCCTCTCACTCACCCTTGCCTCTGTTTTTCTAAGTCTAAGTTCAGCCTTGCCAAAACCTTGCCTCAACTCCAACTTTTTCCTTTTAAACTAGTACTTTAGGTTACTTAAAATATTAAAACGAATTTAATTTCATTTACATTTTAATAACCCTCCATCTCTCATCATGAATGGGAATGCAGCCCCCCCCCCCCCTTGGCCGTACTGCTTCCCATGACCTCTGTTAACCTTTCCCATTTCCCTCTCAAGTCACCATTAGCAAAATAAAAACAAGCATAATTTCCATTTGGCATTTCCAAGGTTTGAACCCATAACCATTCAATCACAAAGTAATTACACCACCAATTCAACCAAGTCATGTTTCATGCTTAACAAATCCAATTCAGACATCATATCATACCAGAACATAATTACATAGATTTAAATAATAAAACAATAACACAAAAGTTAGCATACATAGGGCTCGAACCCAAGTCCTCTCACACAATTTAAGTACTCTCAACCACTTGAGCTAGTACTTTTCCACGTCATACCAACCATAATTTAATGTCATAATTATTTCCCCTCCCGTATTTATTAATTAATTATTTAATTAATTAATTAAATTCTACGGGTCTTACAACTTTCCTTTACCATTCATGGACCAGATGTTAGATCGATTGGCAGGTAAGTCTCATTACTATTTTCTTGATGGATTCTCCGGGTATTTTCAAATTTGTATTGCCCTAGAGGATCAACATAAGACTACTTTTACTTGTCCATTCGGTACATATGCTTATAGAAAAATGCCATTTGGCCTTTGCAATGCTCCTGGAACATTTCAGCGATGTATGATGAGTATTTTTACAGATTTGTTGGAGCATTGTATTGAGGTTTTTATGGATGATTTTAGTGTATATGGTTCATCTTTTGACCACTGCTTGTCTAATCTTGCTAGAGTCTTGGAGAGATGTGAAGAAACTAACCTTGTTCCAAATTTTGAAAAATGTCATTTTATGGTGGAACAAGGTATAGTTTTAGGTCACGTTGTTTCCAAGAATGGTATATCTGTAGATCCTGCTAAAATTGATATTATTTCACAATTGCCTTACCCCTCTTCTGTGAAAGAGGTTCAATCTTTTCTTGGACATGCAGGATTTTACAGGAGGTTTATCAAGGACTTCAGCAAGATAGCCAACCCTCTCTCCAACTTGTTGCAAAAGGATGTAGTATTTGACTTTGGAGAGAGGTGCAAAGATGCGTTTGATACATTGAAAAAGGCGCTTACCACTACTCCTATTATCCAGCCACCTGACTGGACATTACCATTCGAGTTGATGTGTGATGCATCAAACTTTGCAGTAGGAGCGGTGCTTGCACAAAAAGATGGGAAGCTATCACATGTGATATATTATGCTTCCAGAACGTTGGACATAGCGCAGGCTAACTACACCACAACTGAGAAGGAATTATTGGCTGTTGTGTTTGCCTTGGACAAATTCAGACCGTATATACTTGGTTCCAAGGTAATTGTTTATACTGATCATGCAGCATTAAAATTCCTTCTGAAGAAAGCAGATTCAAAACCAAGGTTGATTAGATGGATGCTACTGCTCCAAGAGTTTGACATTGAGATTCTAGACAGAAGTGGAGCACATAACTTAGTAGCCGATCATCTTAGCAGAATTGAAAATGGAGAAGATAACATTCCTATTAAGGATGACTTTCCTGATGAAGTCCTCCTAGCATTGACTGCTGTGAAAGGTATGTTTCCTGAACCTTGGTTTGCTGACATTGTTAATTATTTGGTTGTTTCTGCTATTCCTCCTTCCTTCTCCAAATATGAAAGAATCAAGCTAAAAAGTGAGGCAAAATACTATATCTGGGAAGATCCAATCTTATGGCGCATTGGTAGTGACCAAGTCATAAGGAGGTGTGTTCCAGATATCGAGATACCTCATGTGCTTGAGTTCTGTCATTCGTCTCCTTTTGGTGGACATTATGGCACACAAAGAACAGGTAGGAAGGTGTTGGATTGTGGATTATATTGGCCTACCATTTTTAAAGATGCACAAAGGGTATATGAAAATTGTGAGCAGTGCCAAAGGGCAGCCAGATCCATTACAAGAAGGGATGAAATGCCTCAACAACCCATGCTATATTGTGAGGTATTTGATATTTGGGGTATTGATTTTATGGGTCCTTTTCCTCCTTCTTTTGGGTTTTCTTATATTTTGCTTGCTGTAGACTATGTCTCCAAATGGGTGGAAGCCATAGCTACAAGGACTAATGATTCTCGAGTTGTTACGAGTTTTGTCAGGTCTAACATTTTCTGCAGATTTGGGATATCACGAGCCATCATCAGTGACCAGGGGACTCATTTCTGTAATAGGCTACTTGAGAACATGTTGAAGAAGTATGGGGTGACACATCACATTGCTACACCATATCACCCCCAAACCAATGGACAAGCAGAGATCTCTAACAGAGAGATTAAAAAGATACTAGAGAAAGTAGTGAAGCCTAGTCGAAAGGATTGGGCCACAAGATTGGATGAAGCACTTTGGGCACACAGGACAGCCTATAAAACACCTATAGGTATGTCACCTTTCAGGGTGGTTTTTGGAAAGGCTTGTCATCTACCTGTGGAGATTGAACATCGGGCCTATTGGGCCGTGAAAGCATGCAACTTGGATTTGGAAGAAGCAGGGAATGAGCGAAAACTTCAGTTGCAAGAACTAGAGGAGATTAGGCTTGCAGCCTATGAAAATTCAAAGTTCTACAAAGAGAAAACCAAGAAGTTCCATGACCAAAAGCTTGTGGCTAGAAAGGATTTCAAGGTAGGCCAGAAGGTGTTACTATACAAATCCAAGCTTGGTCACATGAGTGGTAAGTTGCGTTCTACTTGGGAAGGACCATACATTGTTACAAAAGTCTTCCCTTATGGAGCAGTGGAAATCAAGGAAGAATCTTCAGCAAGAACTTTTAAAGTTAATGGGCATCGTCTTCGGATATTCAATGAAAATCAAGATATGCTGAATAAGACGATGGATGGGATGAACTTGACTTCTCCCTCATACCTTCCACCTTGAGGAGGTAAGTACACTTCATACTTTTTCTTTGTATTTTATACATATTGAATACATTGAGGACAATGCATGGATAAAGTGTGGGGGTGTGGGGAGATTTCCCCCTTTTTCTGTTTTTGTTTTCTATTTGTTTTGTTTTTTCTTTTCTAATTTTGTTTGTTTTTATTAAAAAAAAAAAGTTTCTGCTTTCAATAAAACATATTGACATTGGATTTTTGGATTTGATTTACTAATTGGAACGATCATAATTCTGGGAAAATAAAAGTCATGTGCTATGAATGGATTGTTTCTGTGATTTACTAATTGAGTTGATTTGAGAGTTTCTGGAATAAATCTTTTGTGAAAGAGTTTTTGACCTTGTGAGTTTTGAGCTTTATTGTAAGGATGAACTACCATGTGTCATTCCTATTTTTCTTGTGTGATTTGCTCATGTCTTGTTGGTACTCAAATGTTTAGCTTGATTCTGTTGTTTTGCATCTTAGGTGAACATGCATGATTTGATATGACTGAGGCATTTCTTGTTTTTAGCTACTTGGCCAAATAAGCTAACCATAACATTGATCCATTGGTAGCCCCTTGAGCTTAAACCTCTTTTTCTTGTTTTGAGCATACTGTTAAACCTTAAAAAGAAAAAGACCATTTTTTTCCTTACCTTAGGGAGAAAGAAGGAGCTAGTGGATTATGTTGAGATTGGTTGAGGAATAAAGTGTGGGGGTGAGTATTTCCCCCACAAAGTTGTAAAAATGGCAAAAAGGAAAATAATTGTTGATGACAGAGTGTTGAAATGAAAAATGATTGTTGTCTGAAAAAGAGAAACAAAGGATAAAAGAGAAAAAGAAGAAGAAGAAGTAAAGATTGTTTTTGAAACTGTGCTCCATAACTCTTTCTTCCTTACTATTTCAAAAACACACAAATCCTAAAGTTTTTCCTACCTTTGCCTTGGCCTCATTATAACCTGTTAAAAGTCCTCATGATTTTTGAATGCATGTTTTCTGAAAGCTGTGAATATTAGAGTCTTGCTAAGCATTGAGAGTGTTTACTTGCATGGGTATTTTGAGTGAAAACACAAGCCAAAACACTTGAGCGAATCTTGGTGAGAAAATATATATTTAACTTGACTGTTTCTCTTTCATATTTGATTATCTTGTAAACTCAAAAGATTAACTCATGTGTGAAAAACAGAATTTTATCCATTTGTTTGTGCATGACAACATGATTTCTAGAAGATTGATCTGTTTCCATTGGTATTCATTTCTTTAATCCACTGAAAATATGGAATAAAAGACCTCAGAATAAAGTTTTGAAATTGTTCAATTTTACCCAGGAGTGCAAAAGGATAAGTGTGGGTGTGTGATGAGTTCAAATTTTTGCCCTCATTTAATATTTAAATTTGGGGATTTAATTGAATTTTCTGTGCTTAAAGATTGATTTAATTAGGATTTGTGATTATTGGATTTATTGAGTAAGTTTGGTAAAAGTGACGTAAAAATTGATTTTAGTTGCATAAAATATTATTGGATATTCTAACGTTTGTTAATGCAGCTGGAATTTATTTTTGGTAAATTAATAATGTGATTTTGAAATATTCAAAGTTACAAAATAAGTCCAAAATCAAGAAATTCTGAAAAAGAATAAATCAGGAGCTAAATGCACCCCCAGATTTTATTTGCACACTCCTTCCTCAAGTGGACCACAAAAAACCTGTTCTGCACCCCCAGTTTTCACTAAGTTGCACCTCTCCTACCACTTAAACTCCATTCAACCAGATCATGCCATGTGGCAATCCCCACCTCTTAAAATTAGCCAACCAAAGCAAGCCACGTGGCAACAATCCTTGCACTAACAAGCTGTCCAATGGAAGGCTGCCACGTCATCATCTTCATCTCCCAAAACCCTAACCCTAATTTTCTTTTCTCCTTCCACCACCATGCCAGCCGCCGCCGCACCTCCTCACCTCGCCGGCCACCACTGCATCACCATCACACCATTGCCGGCGACGCACCAGCAACCACTGCACCACCAACCGCTGCCACCGTGACCATTTCCATCTTGTTTCGCGCCTCCACCAACGCGCATCCAACCTGCACCATGCCGGCAACTACCTCCCTGCCGTCCTCTTCGCCGGAAAATGCTGACGCGCGCCACACACACAGATCCATGGCAGCCGCAAGTACACCGCTAGCGCGACCTGCGCAGTTCCGTCACGCATCCAACCTCCACCATCGTTTTCTCGTCCGCAGCGCCACCATCGCGACGCCATTTCCTTCTTCCCGCGAGCGTTCAGCCACTTCACGCGCAGCACACCTCCATCTTCTCGCGCAGAACGCCACCGCGAGCACACCACCACTGCACCTGCAACGCGTCGCGCACCAGCGGCGCCTTCTCCGCAACCATCCTCTTCGTTCGCGCAACTGCAGCGCACCTCCGCAACACCACCGCAGCCACGTTCCACGCAGCAGCAACCACCACGCCGGAAATCTGACCGCCGCACCGTCAGCCGCGCCGTCACGAGGGAGGGAGGAGAGTGTGAGAGTGAAACCCTAATTCTGGAGAGAGAATCTGCACTGCCACGTGTCAGCATCTGATAGGACAGTCAAACTGGTCAACTGGTCAACTCTGGTCAACTGGTCAAAGTCAGCAGTCAACTCTGGTCAAAACTGCAAATATGGTTAAATGAGAGGGGCAGAATTGGAAATTGGACAGGAATTAAGTTGCTAATTAATTAAATAAAAATAAAAGATTTTAGCAACTGACAGATAAAGCCCAAAGTCCAATGGAAGCCTATATAAAGAGACTTAAGGGAGCAGAAGGACGACTGACAATTTACAACTTACAGCTTAGACACTTAGAACTCTCTGGTTTTGGCAGATACCGTCTCCACCACATCTCTCATTCTTTCTTTTATTTTCTTTCTTTCATATCATCATGTATTCCATCAAAGCCATGGAGGGCTAAGCTTTTAGGGTTGATTCCACTGTAATTTCTTAACTGGATTCTGAGGTTAGATGAATTTATATGTTTTGTTATTTTGATTATTGTTGTGGTTTTTGTTTATCTATGTCTTTTGCTTCTTAATTGAATAGAAAATAATGATTTTAAATCTACATGCATGCTAATCATATGAGTTAAAAGGTTTTTAAATTAAATTGAGACTTTACTTTGATTTTGTTTAGAAACTTTCATTTGATTAAATAAGTTTTTGCCAATAATTGAGACTTTAATTTAATTAGAGGTAATTACTTTAACTAAAATTAGTCAAGACTTTACTTTGATTAATTAAGTTTTCTATTTGGTAAAGAAACAAAGGAATAGACATGATTAGGCATAGTAAAATTAATTGAGACTGTACTTTGATTAAATTTACTATGGACAATCTAACAATTCTCACTTTTAATTGAGACTGTACTTTGATTAAAAGTGAGGATGCCAGCAAATGAATTGAGTCTTTACATTGATCTATTTGTAAATCAACAACAATAATTAATTTAACAATAATCTCTAGATAACCAATGAAGAATCTTATTTAGAAAAAGCAGTGGAATTGACCTATTTACTATTACTGTGTTTACAATCTTCCGTGTCATTTTCTTTGCATATCAAAACCCCCCTATTTTTATAGTTGCTAGTTTTAAATTGCATTTTTGAGAATCAGATATTTGAGATCAATTCCGTATTCGTTGTGAGACGACTCAGGGTTATCTTAACCCTAACTATTTTCTTCACTACAAACTGGCAATACTGAAGTTGCTAAAGTAGTGGTAATTTGATCGCCTAACGACAGCGATATCAATTGGGTGCTGCGTTTTCCAGCAAGGTGCAAGCGCAATGGTTTTTCGTGTGTTGGCGTGGTTTGCGACTCCGTTGACGAGCACGAGTAGAAGTGGAAGTGTGCTCTATTTTGCGGTTGCTCACAATGGTTAAGCGGTTCAGCTATTCTGGTGGACCTCGATTTGCAGTGTGAATGTACGGTGGCTGCAAGATCTTCGATGGGTTTTGAAAGTTTCGTGCGGGGCTATTTTCGTTGTCGGTGGTTTCGGAAGGTTTGCTCGATGGTTTTTGCTTCATGGGTTGCAGCATGGTGGCGGTGAGTGTTGGACGATAGAGTTGAGTTGGTGGGCAATGGTGTTCATCGGTGGATGTGCAGTGGTGTTCATCGGTGGATGTGCAGAGAAGATGAAGATGACGAAAGACTCTACAAAATTTTTAATTAAAAAAAATTATTCTGAATCTATGGCTTCAGTTCTCACAGACCCGAGGCAGAAAAGCCCCCTCTATGGCTCCGGTTCATTTACAAGTGAGGCATAAAAGCACGTCTATGACCTCGAGTGATAACCGAGGCCAAAAGGCACCCCCTTTTGGCCTCAGCCCAATATGCCTTGGTTCTAAAACCAAGGCAGAATGACGAAAATAATCGGGGCAAAAAGCCCTTACTGTACTGGTGTCTACCACCATATTTTACTTCCTCCATTTTCTTTCAGTAAAACTTTCTAGCTTTCTTGCTCAAGTATTCTTCATGTTATTGTTTTCCAAACAACAAATTCATTAATTTTGTATTTTATTTCTTTATTTACATATTTCACCAATGCAGGAAGGGGATTTGGCCCCGATTATTTCTGTGTTTCTGCCCCGGTTCTAGAATCGAAGCATATTAATTCGAGGCCAAAAAGGGTCAGCTTTTGGTGTCAGGTGTGGACTGAAGTAGAAACCCCACGTTCTACCTCGGTTCTTCTGATAACTGAAGCCATATGGTCGCTTTTCTACCTCGGGTTGTGTAGCAACTGAGGCCGTATGTCCAAATTTTTAACCATTTTTTTAACTAGCAGCCATCTCAACAGAAAGATATGAACAACTGTGCACTCCCAGCTACGATTTGTCAAACACCTTGCAGTCAATAGTGAAATCTCAATTGAATAATAATCAATGTTGTGTATCCCCTGACAAGTCTAATAAAATTTCATGTGGGAATTTTCCCACCACCAAGTTCCTCCCAATTGAACAACAGTAACTATTCATTGATGGTGTCATCAGGGGCTCCTCATTTCCTAGCAAAGTTTTCCTCGCATGGTAAGTTTTCCTTTTGGGAAACTCCACAGGAAAGTGTTGCCATGTGTTCATCATTGAAGATTCTTTATGAAGTTAATTTTCTTGTTTGCAGGTTGGTCATGGATCTTTTTATTTACCCGTTGCACATATGAGATTTTCTTCTCAGATCGAGGAGTTGTCTCCAACACTTTTAGCAGGAAGTGTGTCTACTCAGATCGAGGAGTTGTCTCCAACACTTTCAGCAGGAAGTGTGTCTACTGTTGGAAACTCTACTTCTAATGAAAATTCTTCTCCATCAACCAGATCCCCAAATTCCCCGCTGCAACACCAACACAAGTCATTCATATAAGTTAGTTACTTGTACTAAATAAATAGTGATGGCACAAACATGATTACTCGATGATGGATCTTAGTTGCTCTTACATCTCTAGCATTGAAGAAGATCAGGGCCTTGTGAAAGGCGAGGTGTAGTTTTCGGGAGGCGAGTGTTTGTGGTGATGGCAAGGGACGATGTTCACGATAAACGCGATGAATTAGGCGAGGAATGCGGCGAAGAACTTGCGTCTGACGATGATGCAACCGAGATCCACGTACTTCTTCTTCTTCTTCTGTTCACCGGGACCCAGGAGCCAAATCTATTGCATCTTGTCCAAGGGTCGTGACAACGCCGCTTTATCCAAGTCCTACAGGTTCTGACTCCGCCCCTCCTCTGTTGCGAAGTTCGGCGCATTGATCTCCAATGGACCACCTCACGAATCTCTATCGTGAACCAGGTTGGACGGTGCGACGTGGATGGAGAAAAAGAGAGAGGCGCGAACAGCGGCACTCAACGTAGAAGAGGAAGAATTGTGCAATCGCGTTTTTGAAATCCCTAATTTGCCATATGGCCTCGATTCAACAGCCACCCGAGGCCAAATTCCATTCTCCCTGTGACATTATTGCTTTGGGTCTGAAAAATTGAAGCCTATAAGGCTTTTGGGCACCAGGTTTTATTAACCGAAGCATAAACCCATATTTTACTTCAAGTTTGAAGTGAACCGGGGCAAAAAAGTTGGCAATAATTACAAAATTGCCATCGCACCATTTTATGCTTCGGTTTTGTGATAACTGAGGCATATAACGCGAGTTAAAATCCCAAAACTGCACTAGTGTTTCATGTTTCGTGTTGTCATTTTTGTAGTTTGAGTGAGCTTACTCGCTTAAATGAATGTAAAGTGTGGGTTTCTATGGCTTAAGTACAAAAGCATTATGTAAAATTTGTATCAATTGAATATTTCTTACTTAAGTGCAATATTTGCTTTAGTTTTTAGAATTATTTTAAATGGAGTTATGTAGTCAATGTAAGCTACATAAAACCATGGCTTTCTTTGAAAGGAAATTCTTCAACTAATGGGATGACAGGGATAACAAGGAATTTCTTAATGACCACATCTTCTACTCTATACACCACAAGGCTTAATACGATTAGATCAAGATGTGAAAATAGGAAAAAACATAAGAAGATGTTAAGATTAGTAGATCTAATGAACCACATCAAATAATAACCTAATCTATATAAGACCACCCAATGGTTCTAATCTATATGTGAACAACACATTCTAAGTAATGCGAATAAATATTATATATGATCTTTCTAACATGTATGTTATTGCAACTAAGGATCTTTTGATAAATATGTTTTTGTCTCTGATCACGTGACCATAAGAACCCCTCATCTAAGTTCTTACAAACACTATCCGATATATCAAAGTGAATTTTAATAAAATCAAACAATATGTAATGATAATTTTTTTTTTAAATATCAAGATTAATAATATCAAGATAATTTTTACAAACAATATGTCTCCATTATAACTCTTTAGAAAACAAATAATCTTGTGTGTTCATATTTAACTATGACTATTTAAGTTTAATTATTATGTGTATATATTGTTTGAATTATTTTTTTAGCAAATTCGGAAATATGAACGCCAGAGGAATCATATTAAATCTTTTCAAAACATTTTCTATCACGAAATAAAAGATATAATTTACATTATAGTAACAATATTAACATCATATATCTTCATCATTAACATAATTTTGTGGCAAATTTTATACAAAAGTTGTGGAGGAGAAAATGTTTTCATCACAAAATCCATTCTCATAACTTTTTGTAACAAAATGTGTTATGGTCTGTAACAATTATTTATTATCTCACTGTGATGACTAGGAATGGCAACGGGGCGGGGACGGGTTTTACTATACTCATCCCCGTAAAAAAAATTCATCCACATCTCCATACCTAAACCCAACGAGTATCAAACTTTGTCCCATCCACATCCCTATCGGGTAACGGATATAATCTCGTACTCATACCCGTACCCGTTTTCTTACTACTTTAATATTAATTTTAATTAATTTTTATAAAATAATAAAAAATTACGGTAAAGGAAACATTATATTATCAAATATTCAATTTTAGATTATAATACTAAATAAAATCTCATGAGAATCAAAATATTTATTAAATTTGCAGACATTGATAAATTTTAAAAGTATTTTTAAAAAAATATAAAAGGAAAAAAAATTAAATTAAAATATATTTTAAATGTTTGTTTACTTCAATTTTTTAAATTATAATGAATCTATTTTTTATACACTAATAAACATTATAATACATCACTTGATCAAAATGATGCAAAGAACAAATAATAAACATATAAATAAATTTTTAACATAGATCTTATATCTTTTGAACTCCAATATATGTTGGATGGTGGTAAAAAAATATTCATGGCAATTACATTAAATTTTATATTGTAATAAATAAAAATTATTTATACAACTATAGTGAAAAAATTAAAGTATGTTTGTAATGAGTTAGAAAATAAAAAATAATTAGATAAAATTTATCGAAATAGTATTCTACATGATGAAAATAAACAAAAAATAAAAATATTAAAAAATTAACAAATGTGTGTCTTATAAACAATTTGGAGACTATTGAAAGGAATCTCACAAAGGAAAACAAATATATAATTAAGAGTATGATAAAATGAAAAATATCTTAGAGATCTAAGAACACTTTTCAAATATCAACATATATACTCAATGGTTGATAAAAAATGATGCAAAGAACATATAATAAATATAATAATAAAATTTTATCATAGATCTTGTATTTTTTGAACTCCAATATATGTTGGATGGTGATAAAAAAATATTCATGACAATTACATTAAATTTTTATATTGTAGTAAATAAAAATATTTATACAATTATAGTGAAAAAATTAAAGTATGATTGTAATGAGTTAGAAAATAAAAAATAATTAGATAAAATTTATCGAAATAGTATTCTACATGATGAAAATAAATAAAAAATTAAAATATTAAAAAATTAACAAATGTGTGTCTTATAAATAATTTGGAGACTATTGAAAGCAATCTCACAAAGGAAAATAAATATATAATTAAGGGTATGATAAAATGAAAAATATCTTAGAGATCTAAAAAATCTTTTCAAATATCACATATATACTCAATGGTTGATAAGAAATGACGGAAAGAACAAATAATAAACATAATAATAAAATTTTATCATAGATATTGTATCTTTTGAATTCATATATATGTTGGATGGTGATAAAAAAAATTCATAACAATTACATTAAATTTTTATATTGTAGTAAATAAAAATTATTTATAGAATTATAGTGAAAAAATTAAAGTATGATTGTAATGACTTAGAAAATAAAAAATAATTAGATAAAATTTATCCAAATTGTATTCTACATGATAAAAATAAACAAAAAATAAAAATATTAAAAATTTAACAAATGTGTGTCTTATAAACAATTTGGAGACTATTGAATGGAATCGCACAAAGAAAAACAAATGTATAATTAAGGGTATGATAAGATGAAAAATATCTTAGAGATCTAAGAAAACTTTTCAAATATCAACATATATACTCAATGGTTGAGAAATAACAAAAATTACTTTAATGAAATAAAAGAGTTCTTCAAATGAAACAAAAGTTAATAATAATAAGTAAATAATTTTTTGTTTTATATTACCTAGTAAAGGAAAGGTTTATGTTATTAAACACTTAAATTGAGAGTATTAAACATTCTCATGTGAAAGAAAAATATACAATAAATAAGAATATTAAAAAATAATATAAATATTCAAATGTTAGACATAAATGTTTTTAATTGACATACATCATTTTAACACAATTACATAAAGGTTATGACAAGATAAAAAATATATTGGAGATGATGAGTTTCATGATAAACCAAATAATTAGAAAAAATAAAAAATAGAAAGTATTATATATATATACTTAATTAATTATGAATATTTTAATAATTTAAACGAATATGGAAATATGGCGGGGACGAGTATTATGATGGGAATATATACATCCCCATCCCCATCCCTATATCCAATTAAAAAAATCGGAGATTCTCTATACCCATATCCATACCCAGTTAACGCGGGGATTCCCCATCAAAACGGAAACGGGTTCCAACATATCCACGGGAACATATTTATTTGTCATCTCTAATAATAACACATTAAATTCTTTTATATCTCCCTCTCATTAAATTCTTAACTGTTTTTTTTTTTGCAACTTATATATTTTGCATTAATATAAATATTTACAAAATACAAAAGCGTCAATGTATATTACAAGACTAAGCCTAGTCTATGAACCTTGGAAATTCGGTCAGACATGACATAAAACTAATTCTTTGTCCAAAAGAAATTCCTACATTAATTCTTAAATGAAAGAGTTGTAAACAACTAAACAAACAATTCCTACCACTTTTATATATTCAAACGTGTATTCAAAAGCAAGCTTTTCCATGTTTGACCATTAATTAGTGTGTTTTGGTTACTAATACATATCCACTAAATAGTAAAAAAAATTCACAAGATTCCGTTCTTGAATAATGCGCTTACGTATGACCAAGAAAAGCTAGCGTAACTACTACTATTATTCGTTGACTGGTATACAAATCAATATGTGGCATCATGATATGAAACATGGAATTTGCAGAAAAACAATCTTTTCATCAATAGAATACTCCATTAACGTAAGAGCATAACATTGTAGCCGCATATTGTCTCATATGTGCTCAGGTTCTTATCTGCATTGCATTTATGCTCTGTCCTTTAACCCCATTTGTCACTTTAATTGCATCAAACATTATCAGATGCCCCAGGATATCAAATTTTAGGTGCTTTAGATAATTCTGCTTTTTGTTATTGTTCAATACGCATATCACTTCATATATGATAATGGTCTCTTCGTCATTCTTTTCATATTATTATTATTTCACATATAATTAATAGTTAACAGAGAATTTAACTGGTTGTTTCAATTTTTATTTCTTATTCTGCCCCCTTATTTTCATTTTACGGAATTCAATCTTAATTTATTTAAATGATTTCGATTAAAATTCACTAACGAACCATATACTAATTATTTATGACCCGTTTTATAATAATAATAATAATAATAATAATAATAATAATAATTATTATTATTATTATTATTGTTATTGTTATTATTATTTAAACGCCACCTTTTGTGCTTCTTTTCTTTTTCATTTTTTAAAATACTGATTTTTATCAAAAGTAAATTTGTTAATTTAAATATAAAATCATAAAGAAATAGAGTAACACTGAATTCTACACACTAAAAACAAAAAATGACATCACTTATATATATATATACATATATATATATATATATATATATATATATATATATATCACAAAATCTAAATATGAGCTCGTGAGAAACACAAAAATCATTTGTTTATAAATTTATTCAACTATAACTTACTCTATTAATTATTCATACATATTAGGAAATTTCAATTAATAAAAATGGGTATCTTTTGGAACCCTACTGGTGTTTCCCTTCGTAGTTATTATGTAATTAATATTCAAATTTTCTAATTTATTCTATCTCAAAATCCAATGCTGTCCTAGATAAATATTATATTCTTAATTATTATACCAAATTCCTTATATGAACTTGTATGTGATGGGAAAAGAAATATCCTAAACCACCGAATAAGCTGCTATCTAGAAAGGTGAAGATACCCCAACCTTATAAGAAGGGCAAGCAATGTGGGTTTTAGACCAGACGCATTGAAACCAATTCGAGTATACTCTACCAAACCAGGCCGAGTATACTCCACCAAACCAGACCGAGTATACTCCACCAAACCAAGCTGAGTATACTCCACTAAATTAGGTCGAATATATTCCAACTAAGCTAGCCTGAATATACTCCAGCGAAGGAACCTTCATCACCTGGATATACTCCAGCCTGGATATTACAATATAGTGATCAACTAAAAGAGAATCAAACTAATTAATCATAGTTAACAAAACCTAAAAACTAGCTAAACATGGCAAACCCTAGGCCCATAGGGTTAGGCCCATTAAAGTACTATAAAAGGCACTGCTCACGAGGTAAAGAGGACAATGTTATTTTTACTATTATAGTCATTTATTGTTCTAACACTGACTTGAGCGTCGGAGTGGCTTTGCAGGCTCCCCGCCAGCGGAACTCTTCATCGGAAGGAGATACTTAGGCATCTGGGAGGAGATACCTAGGCACCTAGAAGGAGATACTCAAGCTCTCGGAAGGAGACACTTAGGCTCATGGACTTAGAAGTTGAAGCAAAGAAGGTGGACGTGTGCATTTATAAGGTTCATTGGTCCCTACATAACTTGTGTTCGTAGGTACATCTGTATTCGACATTAACATTTGGCGCCCACCGTGGGGTCGAGGCGAATTAGTGCACATGGTGTCTACAAGAAACATGACAAGTAACGACCCCGATGTACCAACAGCCGAGAACAACCAGGCAATTGCAGAGAGCAGTCAGATGGCAATTATATTAGCCATATAACGAGAGTTAGATGAATTATGAGAAGAGAATAATAGACTTAAACGAAAGCTTGAAAATACAAAGGAAGAGGGTTAGGGTGATCAACAATGTCCAAGCAAGACTCATGTTACTTCCCTACCTACACATATGAAAATAGTAGGAGAAAGCGCACAAAGCACTCAAACCCCCAAGGAAGGCACAACAAATACCATGGCACCACGGCAGGGCGCGCGCAAGCACCCCTTTGTGGATGGCATAATGGAAACACCCTTGCCCCGAGGATGGAAGTCCTTGACCATGGACAGATACGATGGAACCACCGACACGGATGAACATATACATGTGTACTTGACCCAGATCGGACTCTACACCTCTGATGATGTAATTTTTTGCAAAGTATTCCCAACATCCCTAAAAGGTGCAACCCTCAGTTGGTTCACTTGTCTTGTCCCACTCTCTGTAGATTGTTTCGACACCTTATCATCCAGTTTGGAGAGAAATTCGCTACGTCCAAACCACACGATCTCACCTCCCTAGCACTCATCAGCATACGCCAAGAAGAAGGGGAGTCCTTGAGATCGTTCGTGGAGCGCTTCGACAAAGCTTGCCCTCACATCGATAACTTGAGTCTAGAGGTAGCCTTGTATCAGATGATTAACGCACTAAGAAGCGGGCCCTTTGCCGATAGTCTGTGTAAGAGACCAACAACTAGTATGGCCTAGTTAAGGCAAAGAGCGGCAAAATACATGATAATGAAAGAGTTAAAAGAATCTAAGATGCAGCTGCAAAACAAAGCATGTCACGAAGATACAACTCTAAGGTCAAATCAAGGAAGTTCCACCAAGGTGACTTGGTTTGAAGAATGAATAGTGATGTAAGGCAAACAGAAGGAAAGTTCTCTGCGAATTGGCAAGGACCTTTCCGGATGCTTGCAGATGTTGAAAAAAAAAGCATACAAGTTGAATATTTGTTCGGCGAGCCAGTTCCCAAGACATGGAACATGACTCATTTAAAGTTTTATTACAGCTAAACTTTGCAACTAATGTCACTCTTTCGTACTTCAATCTTTTAAAATACTTTGTGTCATCACTACATGTTTTATCTTAAGATCTCTATATATACCCCCTCCAGGAAAAAAAGTCCCTGTTGATACAACCCATCAACTAGGATCGACTCAAGGTCTCTCCGAAGACCCCATCTCTCACAAGTCCCTGTTGATATAACCCATCAACCAAGGTCGACTCAGGGTCTCTCCTAAGACTCCATCTCTCACAAGTCCCTGTTGATACAACCTATCAACTAAGGTCGACTCAGGGTCTCTCCTAAGACCCCATCTCTCACAAGTCCTTGTTGAAACAACCTATCAACCAAGATGGACTCAGGGTCTCTCCTAAGAGCCCATCTCTAACAAGTCCCTGTTGATACAACCCATCAACCAAGGTCAACTCAAGGTCTCTCCTAAGACCCCATCTCTCATAAGTCCCTGTTGATACAACCTATCAACCAAGGTCGACTCAGGGTCTCTCTTAAGACCTCATCTCTCACGAGTCCCTGTTAATACAACCCATCAACCAAGGTTGAATCAGGGTCTCTCCTAAGACCTCATCTCTCACAAGTCCATGTTGATACAATCTATCAACCAAGGTTGACTCAGGGTCTCTCCTAAGACCCCATCTGTCACAAGTCTATGTTGATACAACCCATCAACCAAGGTCGACTCAAGGTCTCTCCTAAGACCCCATCTTTCACAAGTCCCTATTGATACAACCCATCAACCAAGGTCGACTCAAGGTCTCTCCGAAGACCCCATCTCTCACAAGTCCCTATTGATACAACCTATCAACCAAGGTCAACTCAAGGTCTCTCCTAAGACCCTATCTCTCACAAGTCACTGTTGATATAACCTATCAACCAAGGTCGACTCCAGGTCTCTCCTAAGACTCCATCCTTTACAAGTCCCTGTTGATACAACCCATTAACCAAGCCCGACTGTTGCAAGACCTTATTTCTCATAAAGGAAAACTTATCATGACTATCAGCCTAGAAGGCCCTAGTACAACACCTCTCCCACACAAAGTCAATTACACACACCACAACGTGTACATGAACAGAAATAATTTCTGGCGACCTAAGATATTATGGTTGAGCCACTATAATACCAATAGCAAAAATCAAGCAGTAAAATTCGTGCAATCAAATGACGTAAGCAAACCCTCGAAACAAAGAAGAAAGCAAACTCCAGCCATAAATAACAACCTCACTCTCTCCTCTACATATACTGCTAAAACGCAAAATGCATACAGATTCAGTACATTATACAAGCAACTAGTGGAGACACCTCCGACAATCCAGCGATGTCTTGAACCAAGATAGGTTGGGCTGCTTAAACTCCAAAGGTGGCATATTGCTATATGCATATAAAATAAAACAAAAGTCGAGGCAAATGGTTAAGCCTTCTGAGTTGGAATAACAAGTCATAAACATGCAATACACATCCCAATCAAAACAACATAAATGATTAAGGTCAACATGCATTGTCCACTAGTTAAACTAATTAGTATTAAACAACATAAATGATTAAGGTCAACATGCATTGGCCTAAAAAGGGCTTACAAAGCCAGTGACAACACAAAAAACATTCGTCAAGCTAACAAGCTAGTCTCTTCCCTCAATCCCATTTGCACCACCACCTTTGCGACCTTCCCTAGAGGGAGTAGAGGGAGTATCCTCGGCATGTTCAGGACAAGGAGGAATATCCTCAATCTGCACCAATGATTTTTGATACACATCCTTCCCCACATCAAAGTGGTCATCATCCGCGCGAATATCAAAGAGAAGGGATGCTTGACGCAAGGCCTTCCTAAAGCCAAGCTCATTCTCTTCCACGACACCCTCCCACAACTCCCAAACTTCCTTGTCTAGCTCTGCGTGGGCAATCTTCATCTCATCAAGGGAACGTTTCAGAACAGATACTTCCTCATAGCTTTTCTTCACCTTCTCTTCAGCTTCAAGACAGCGATTGCACCAAGACTTCCTATCACCAATAGCCTGTTGGAGATGCTTCTAGAGATCACTCACCTCCCCCACAAACTTGTCTTTCTCAATATTAGCCGCTCGCAGCTGCTTTTTCAACAAGGCAACTTCGGCTTCAAGATTCTCTGTCTGGCCCACTTTAATGAGCTCATGGCCGATATGTCTCCCAATCACTAAAGCTCGAGATTGGTACTGTGCAAAAGCTTTCATCAAACTAGGCAAGGGTGCCTCTGTAATCAAGTTGGCTTCCTCTTGAGATATAGTGATGCTCATCCCATCATATATCTGCATCTCTGTCCCCATCAAGCGCTTGTAAGAAGCATCCTCGGACACACAATTGCGTTTGGGGGAGGCCTGACATGACGAATTCCCATCCTTTTGGGCAACCTTTTTTCTTTTATTTTCTATCGGAGGAGGAGTCCGAGGACTCCCAACACCTGCACCAACTTTGGCATGGGGTGCAACGCTCGTCCCAAGAACTGTGTCTCCATTTTTCTTCCGTTCATTCAATTTCTCACGAAGCAAGTGGAAGCGACTTTTTTGACCCACACCAACACCCTCGTGAGACGCCATCAACGCTAATATAAACAAAAACAAAGTACGAAAGGTCAACATATAGCATGTCACGAGAAAAATTTGAACATACCCAACATGTCCCCACGAGGACGAGGAGAGTTTAGTATGGCCACAATACGCCTAGTGGGAAGCCGTCGAGGAAGTGAATCTAGCAAATTAAGAACCTCGCAATCCTCAGCTGACATCATAGTCTGGGGCCACTCATCATAATGCAGCGGATTACACGTCCAATAAAATGAAAATTTAGGGGTGTCACCATAAAAAAAGTAGGAACGACCAAAAGGGTTAACTACAACCCTAAAGAAGATGTTCTTATAATTTTTAAAAGAAGAGGAGTACGGGGCAAGCAGGACTATCCTAGGCTGACCAAACAGTGATGCCAACTCACAGGTTTCTTAGGCCTGGTACTATAGTAATGTAGGAACACAACTGGAGATGGCCTTAAACCTAAGACTAGACATAGGAACCTAAAGGCTTGTAGAGCAGCCCATGCATTGGGGTGCAGCTGTGACAGAGTCACGTTTAAAATACGCAACACCCCAACAGTGAACTCATCAAAGGGCAACCGAACATGTAAGTTTGTAAGCAACACAACATACATATAAAAAAATTCGTCAGAGTAACCCTCTTGCCCATGGTAAGCGTTATCCACGTGACCAACTCGGTCTAATGACACAGCCTCATCAGGGTTATCCTCATCCAAAATCGCATATGCCTCGGCAAACCTGCGAATAGAGGAAGACCACTTGTACTTCGAAAAATATTCACGCACACCACTATCAACCCACTCGTACCCAGAACGAAGAGGAACATCAGACAAACTCTCCTCATCAGAAGAGGTGCTACTACTAGAGGGATGGGCCAAAGATGTCCCTACCCGATCCGAATGAGCCTTAGAGGCAAACTTATCAGACAATAAGGGTGAAGACATACCTGCCAAGTTCACGAACGCAACAGTATGTCTTGATCGTAAAAGCATGGCTAAACAAGGGTGTCACACGTAATTAGCCTATTTATAGTAAAACTATGAGCACAATGCATAGCGTCCCATCCGTTAGATCAAAAGGATCCAACGCCTTACAAACAATGGTTGTCGCAGTTCCCTATGGCACGTCACATCAAGCTGAGGCCCAAGCCCACTTCACGCATGCAGCCTTTTCCACTTCTCCATAAACGTTACACTTGAAGAGTCACCTGTGCCTCAAACTTTTGAATAAAGAAAAAATCATATCAGAAAGTAAAGGCATGTTGAGTGACGCAGGCAAGCGGAGACAGCGCCACATTTACATATCCACTATGAAGAGTTTCCAACTAAGATAGTCTCAACTCTTGGGGGACTAGTGTACGTGATGGGAAAAGAGGATATCCTAAACCACCTAATAGGCTACTACCTAGAAAGGCGAGGATACCTCAACCTTATAAGAAGGGCAAGCAGCGTGGGTTTTAGACCAGACGCATTGAAACCAATCCGAGTATACTCCACCAAACCAGGCCGAGTATATTTCACCAAACCAGGTCGAGTATACTCCACCAAACCAAGCCGAGTATAGTCCACTAAATTAGGCCGAATATATTCCAACTAAGCTAGCATGGATATACTCCAGCGAAGGAACCTTCATCACTTGGTTATACTCCAGCTTGGATATTACAATATAGTGATCAACTAAAAGAGAATCAAACTAATTAATCATAGTTAACAAAACCTAAAAACCAGCTAAACATGGCAAACCCTAGGCCCATAGGGTTAGGCCCATTAAAGTACTATAAAAGACACTGCTCACGAGGTAAGGAGGACAATGTTATTTTTACTATTATAGTTATTTATTGTTCTACATTGGTCCCTACATAACTTTTGTTCGCGGGTACATCTGTATTCGGCAGGAACAGAGCTCCTTTAGGTTTGAAAAATTAAAATGAATGCATGAATTTATTACTACCACTAGACTGAAGAATTATATGATTATTATATTAAACTATTCTAAATTAAATTTTTTAATTTAGATTACTAAGCAATTTCCTGACGCGAGGGTCATGATTTAGAATTTTAAACGTGATCCAAATTTTCACTTATGATACTTTCAACGCAATCATACCAATTAAGCAGAAAATACTATATTGAGGTTTTTTTACATATATATTGGAAGTTAATTAGGTCTTTTTAAAAAAAAAATTGAGACTCCTGGAGTTAACAAGAAAATAAGAAAGAAGATAAAAAAAAGTCACGAACCTTTAAACAAATGCTGCATCAATAGTGAAGCGAATCTATATAGAAATTTAAACTTTTTACTTACATCGTCTAAATAATTGATGCAAAACAGCATTTTTAAGCGACGTGAAATATGTGTTACCACCAGCCAAAAGTTCTTTGAAAATAGCTTTTAGCTCCCCAAAAATGGTACATTTGGAGGCTCTACTTCACACTGTTTATTTTGGTTTTGCGCAACTAAAAAGTTACTTTAAGCACTTCAAGAAGATGAATCGCAAGAGAAATCTCATATTATACGTTAGTTTATCAGGTAACTTTCTAACTTATGTCATTGTCTGAGAGAGGGAATTTTTATAATTGGGAACAGAAAATTTGAACAAAATAAAAACACTCCTGAGCTTTTTCATAAATGTTTAGTCTTAGTCGTCATATAATTATCATACATGGTCATCCATATATAATTATTTAAAAAAAAATCTTAAATAATCATTAATTTTAAGGACTTAAAATATGTTCAATTTTTTTTTAATTAGAGACTAATTTAAAAATTAATTTTTTTATTAATCAAAATTTTAATAACTAATATTAATGATCAATTTAAAAATTAATTTATAATAAAGAATATTTTAATGTAACTTAAAAATCAATTATTATCTTTTAAAATTATTTTAATTACTAATAACTTTTAATTTATTAATTATTATTTAGATTGATCACTCATTAATTAATTTTTATGATTTATTGTAATTCAATAATTAGTTTATATATATATATATATATATATATATATATATATATATATATATATATATATATATATATATATATATATATATATAAAATAGGAATGATTACTATGGCCACATTCCACAGATAACTGGCGTCACTGAGGGCTGGCGTAAGCAGAAACTTTCATACACCCTCTTTTCTGAACATAAGAATGACCGTATGCTTTGTGTTTTGTTAAGAGATTATATTGCAACACGTTCGGATAAGAGGGGGTTAGCACGTGTGGTCGTCGAATTCTACATCAATTGGACTGGAAAAGGATCTTTCATCGAAAGCAATCTGTTCAACAAATTCGCATGACACACGTGGTTCAGTGCTGTCGAGAATCCAAGTAGAAAGTGGCTCAAAATTGTGCTGCCTACTATTCCATGCACTACGAAACAACTTTTGAGGTGCTCCTCACCACTATAAATTACTTCCCATTGTCATTGCCTTTGCCCCAAACTAAATCAATTTTCTTTGTCTCTGTTACAACGAATACTTCATCAAACCTACTCTAAACTATTCTTCTCATTACATGATGAGTTCATTCAGCCAAAATAACAGTATTTTAGTTTTGTTGCTTGTTTTCACTTTGTGGACATGCCATGCAGTGTCTCGCAGGTTGCCTGAGGCCTTCTTATCGGAGAGACATGAGAAGTGGATGGCACAGTACGGTAAGGTGTACAAGGATGCTGCTGAGAAGGATAAACGGTTCCAAATATTCAACAACAATTTGCAGTTCATTGAGTCCTTCAATGCTGCTGCGGACAAACCTTTCAACCTCAGCATTAACCAATTTGCTGATCTCCATAATGAAGAGTTTAAGGCTTTACTTATTAATGGTCAGAAGAAGGAACGTAGCGTGTTGACAGCAACAGAAACATCGTTTATGTATGACTGTGTCACTAAGATTCCTGCTACCGTGGACTGGAGGAAAAGAGGTGCTGTTACTCCAATCAAGGACCAAGGCATATGTCGTAAGATTCTGTTTTCCATCAGTTCAATTATTTTCTATTAATGCTCCATTAAATAATGTCTTATATACATCAACTTGTGCAAACAGGAAGTTGTTGGGCATTTTCAACTGTGGCTTCCATCGAGGGTCTCCATCATATAACGAAAGGTGAATTGGTGTCGCTGTCAGAACAAGAACTGGTAGATTGTGTGAGAGGTGACAGCGAGGGATGCAACGGTGGTTATGTGGAAGATGCCTTTGAATTTCTTGCAAAGAAAGGAGGAATAGCAAGTGAAACAAACTACCCCTACAAAGGGGTTAACAAGAGTTGTAAGGTTAAGAAGGAAAGGGATGGTGTAGCTATTAAGATCAAAGGGTACGAGAAAGTTCCAGCTAACAGTGAAAAGGCACTCCTAAAAGCAGTGGCACATCAACCAGTGTCAGCTTATGTTGAAGCTGGAGGTTCCGCTTTCCAGTTTTATTCAAGTGGGATTTTCACAGGAAAGTGTGGAACTGACATGGATCATTCTGTTACAGTGGTTGGTTATGGAAAAGGTGGTGATGGTACTAAGTATTGGTTGGTAAAGAATTCATGGGGAACTGAATGGGGTGAGAAAGGGTACATAAGGATGAAGAGAGATATACGTGCCAAAGAAGGTTTGTGTGGAATTGCTACCAGTGCCTCTTATCCAACTATTTGAGTCCTGCTATTAATCCGTATATTAATCTTAAAGAGTTTAATTATAAGCACGTTGAATCTCTAATCATCGTTTTCTTTTCTGGCTAGTAAAAGTACCTTCTAGTGTTCCTAATGAGATGTTTTTCTATAATCTTACGATGTTTGTGTAAACGCTTAATTTCTACCTTATAACGAAATATAAGTATTACAACTATATATTTGTGTTATTCTACTGTTGTTTAGTATATTTGTATAGTTTTTATTTTTATTATTATTATTGTTTGTTTAATAGATACATTGGTAACAGTGAAAAAGTTCAGTCAAAAGAATAAGTTTCATCATAATATATATATATATATATATATATATATATATATATATATATATATATATATATATATATATATATATACACACGTTCAGACTCAAGCAAGAACTACATCTCTAGGAGAATAATATATTTGTGGTTGAAATAAAAACAATAAAAGTCATTATGCTCGACACATATTAACTTTATCGGTCTGTTTATATTAACTTCATTGATATAAAAAAAGAGAAAGTGTGGTGCTGTTATAATATTTTCATTTTTATAAAGTTGGGAGGGAAGAAAGGACATAAATAATATATATATATATATATATATATATATATATATATATATATATATATATAACGTGTAAAATGGACTTTGCGAATTAGGGTACTTCGTGGTCTTTTTTTTTAATTAAAGGGGACCAACGTGAGGTATGATATGAAACCATGTAACAACTGAGATTATTCTATTAATCTTTAGATCCTGTCATTGTTCAACTTGGAATTTGAGGCATGATTATACGTAATCATGATTCTTCCGCATGGACGACCAAATTGCCACGTCTGACATCATCATTTAGATAAATACCTAAATTGAAGCAGTGATTTATCCAATGGAAAAATATTCTTTCACACCACTTTTGTTCCTATATCATTTTATAACTGCCTTCTATAATAAAATATTATATTAACTTAATAAAAATAAATATAAATCGAATATTATAATAAAATAATAATTTATAACTAAGTTGAGTGTAAAAATGATATGTGCATTTTGCTTATTCTTGTAGAGTTATTATTTGGAAAATAAAACTCACACCCCACCAAACAAAATACATCATATTTTATATAATTTTATTATATAAAATTATTATTCTCTATTTTATTATTATTATTATTATTATTATTATAATAGATTAACATTAATCAATAAAGGTTAAAATATCTTTTTAATTTTAATTTTCGTCAAGTTTTATTAAATCAGTCATAATTTTGTTTTTGTATTTAAATAAGTTCTAATTTTCATCAATTTTGTTCAATTAGCTCTTTTTTTGCTAACACCATTTAAATTATTAACGATCATGAACAATGACTACCACATGTCATTAAAAGCTGAAACTAAAGGTGTAATGGAAGATGTATGGTTGGGTTGGCTATTTCGCTAATGGGCTCGAAAATAAGGCCTTAATCATCTAAAAAAGTATGACACAGTTCAGCTATATCAAACAGAAAACGCACAAGTTCTTAAATGTACTAGCCTAGATGAATGAATCACACAAGAATGAAAATTAGGCTCAAAACTCACCCAAGAATTAAATGTCAAAACTAGAAAGCAACATTTTGTTTTCAACAAATGAGTGGAAGAACTATGCAACATAAAACTACAATTAATCATCTCAATCTATTTTCTACAATCAGAGCCTTAGCTAAGAACTCAAGCAATGATGATGCATCCACCCCAAGGCTTATAGCTTGGGCCAACACCAAGGCCCAAATCATGCTCAGGGTCCAATACACGGCCCACATGCTCCTAAAGATCAAAGCCAAATCAAAGGCCCAATAACAAGAGACATGCTTAGAAGGATCCAAATGGGCTTGCCCTAAGAGGATCAAATTCATCATGGGCTTTATATATTGTTCTCATGGACTAAAGAAGACATCAAAATATAAGAGCACACATGATTGGAGCATTAGAATAACTTTTATTTTGGGCCACATGTTAGGCCATGCTATAGAATACAAATACTAAAGTACTTTGTTGTTTAGTTTCAAATTGGGCTAATGCAAGCCCAATTCAAACCTTTTGGCTGAGAATGTGCTTGGAGGCAATCACTAAAAGAAAAACACTTATTACCGACGATCACAATCCATCGGTAATGGCCATAATCCGTCGGTAATGATGTTTTACCAACGGACTTTCGACAACCAAAAATTTGTCGGTAAACACATCGTCAGTAAGACTTTACGACAGATTGTAAAAGTCCATCGGTAATTTTCGACGGACACCTCCGTCGTCTGAGCCGTCGGCCATTACATCATATTGAAACGTGTTCAAAGCATTTACATGACTTGAAACTCATTTTTTGTCTTCATATGCATTTTAGGCACTCTTTGCAAGCCATTTTGCACTCACTTTACTTTAACTAGTCATTTTGTAATTCTCTTTATATTTTTTTTATTTGTTTGTTTCTAAAGTTCACTTGTGTCATATTATGCATGGCCAAAGGATAAAAAAAACCATTTTGATACCCTATTTTAAACTCCACACACTCAATTTGAAGAAAAATCCTCATTTTAAGCCTTTAAAAGTTGAGATGAGAGTGTGATATGTGTTTGCTGTTTTCATTGTTTCATTACTCTTATTGAATCATTTTAGAGTACATTTTTCTTTCCATTTGCTAATAACTAACCCTTAATATGCTTTTTATTAGTTTGAGACTAACTAGTTAGCCTAGTTTAGCCTATTTTTCTTGTATATAGGGAACTAACACACTAACTTGTATATTGTGACATTGGTGCACCTTAGGAACTCAAATTGAACAAATTAAAAGTAAGATATCCAAATACTAACCAAACTATTGTTGACATGAGAAGCCAAAGTGGTTTGCTTCTTGAAGATTTGATGAACATTGAATGAAGCTCTATTGAACTATCTTGAAGTCATTACCATTAGAATGAACCCTACATTGATGAAGGAAAGGTGATTTGATGATAACCATGTTGATCAAGGATGGAACGTGTGCTCTCCATGTAGTTACATCATTGAGAAAGTGTATTTGAAGTTTGTAATTCATATTGTAGACCTTGTAGCATTAATTAGATGTATTTGGTCTTATGTGTGTCTTTTAATCTGTTGAATGGTTTTTCAACAGGTTAAAATGTCTCTTTTAGTCTGTTGAATGGTTTTTCAACAAGTTAAAAGGTTGGCTGCAGTAGTCTTAAACTACAACAAATTCAATCAGTTGATTTAGTTTTTAATCGACTAATTTCACTTAAGTCAAGTGAAATCAACCGATTGATTTGAAAATCAACCTATTAAATTTCGTAACAGTTTGACTATAAAAGCTGTGATTTTTGAAAGAGAGGTCTGTTGATCATTTTAGAGCGTGATTTTATTCTGGAAACTTGTGGAAACTCTCTCTTTCGTGATCATGCAGTTTGCAGCAAATGAAGATTGATCTTGGATCAATTCTTGGAGCTTTTGGCTTGGTTTGAAGCTTGGAGAAAGTGGTTTGTGGTAGGATGGGTTGTGCTACCACTGAGGTTTGATCTTTCTCAAGCTTTGTGTGTGTGCCTAGTCGTTTTCCAGGTCTGCAAGAGGGTTCTTGCTGTGCTGGTGTGATTCTTGTGAGATTCAAGAGTCTTTTGTGGTGTTTTTGTATATTTTGGAAGTGTAAGGATGGATACTTTGTAAATCTTTTGAAATAGTGCAAAGTCAAGCTCAGGTTGCCTTGACAAACTGGATGTAGCTCAGGTTTGAGTGAACCAGTATAAAAATCTCGTGGTGTCCTCTCTTCTCTAACCTTTCTCTCTTGCATTTTCATTTTAAAGTTTAAAGAACTTGTACTTTAATCATCTTTTTCATGTTCTTGCATGTTTTCATAGTATCTGCAGCATTGAGCATGTTTACATAATCATTTGGAACCTGTCTTGATCAATCTTGTGCATTGTTACTGGTTTAAAATTCGAATTTGCATTTTTGCATTTTTCCTAGTATTTCAGTCGACTGTTTTGCTGTTTCAATCGATTGATTATACTAGAACATAATCTGTTTAGTAAAATCAATCTGTTAACTCTATTTTTGATCGACTGAAAGTATAATGTCCAGCACCTTTTGCATCCTAACTTGTTGATCTATTTGATTCAATTAAAAGTGGTTTTTAGCTTGCAAAGATAGCTTAAATTTTTAACTAGCCAATTCAACCCCTCTTCTTGGCTTTTCAACCATTTCAAAACTAACAACTACAATGTCCTAATTGGAATGTAAGTCCCATGACTATGCAGACCATTTAAGCTCAAATTTTCTTTCTTGTTGTCTTTAGTAGTCTAATTTCAGGTTTTAGAGTCAAATTTTGATTTCTTTCTTGTTTTGAGTAATTGACTTTATTTTAAACTTCATTTTACCATTTAAAACTTTGTTAGACACTTACTTTACATTTTTATTGACTACATTAATACAGTTCTTAGTTTTTGGCCTGATTTAGTTTTTAATTGTTCTAATTCTTAACATCTAGCTTAGTTGATAATTAGAGTCAGTTTTTATATATTGTAAGATGCCTTTATAGTTTTAAATCTGCATAGTTTTAGATAGATAACTTAAAGATACAATGCAAACTACAATCAAAATGAAAGTGCAATTGAAAGTACAAAATTCAATTTTATATGTTTTTAACACAGGTTTATTAGTGCAACCATGTTTTTCTTTCTTCTCTTCCCTCACTTTATGGTGAATGGCTAACTTCTCTTTCTTTTAGGTGCAAATGTACACGATTGACACCCATTTCTCTCTTTCTTTCCCTATTAGACTTATCAACTAATATATTTTTAGGTGTTGGTTGTCTTTTACAAGAGTTTTTATTGTCTTGCAGTCTTTCACTTTGGTGTTTTCTTATACATTTAAGTGTTTTAGACCTTCAAGGACATTAGAATGGACTTGTACAATGTTGATTCAATGTAGAGGATTAACCAATTCTGCCAAATTCAAGATGTTGAAATGTAATGGAGCCAAGTGGAAATGTTGAAAGTTGACCGAAGTTTGACTTTTTGTTTTGAAGTTCACATACAAATGCAAGTGGATGGAGACTATTTAAGGCATTTAATCACATATGTTAAAGGAAAATTTGACCATTGGAATGGATCTAACTAGTTTCATAGTGTTCTAGGTGGAAAATCCTTAAGTCGGAGAAGTTTTTATATAAGCTTTTTGTTCACGTTGGGGGCTAGTCCAACAAGGCATAACCAATTTATATTCTTTTCCTAATGGTGTTAAAACCTAGTAGCTTTTCCTAATGAATTTTGGAAGAACACTTGAATGTTAAAATTTGACATCATGGTTGACTTTTACATTTAAGGTCTTATTTGGTGATTTAAGAGTTTTAGACCTTCAAGTACATTAGAATGGACTTGTACAAAGTTGATTCAATGTAGAGGATTAACCAATTCTGCCAAATTGAACATCTGAACCAGTGGAGCCAAGTGGAAATGTTGAAATTTGACCAAAGTTTGACTTTTTGTTTTGAAGTTCAAATACAAATGCAAGTGGATGGAGACTATTTAAGGCACTTAATCACACGTGTTAAAGGCAAAATTGACCATTGGAATGGTTCTAACAAGTTTCATAGTGTTCTAGGTGGAAAAATCCTTTAGTTGGAGAAATTTTTATTTAAGCTTTTTATTCACGTTAGGGGTTGGTCCAACAAGGCATAACCAATTCATATTCTTTTCCTAATGGTTTGCCTTTAACATAATCCAAATAGGAATACACGAAGACAACAAGATCATTTCATAATCAACAACACCTTTTATACCATGACAATAGTAAAACAACACTTAAATCAGCAGCATGATAATACTTAGCCAGAATCACATCAGGTGGAAAGAACTTATACCTCACAAAAGGTACTAGGCAACCTTTTAGGAAAATCTTTCCTTGCTACTATGATTTACCTCCAGATCCACCCTCACCCTCATCCTTTCCTCCCCTATCATAGTGCACAAATAAATATTATACTTCATGCAAATGAATATATCAAAATAAGGATAACATCTATCCAAATTTTACAACTTTAGAAATGCAAATAAACAAGCATAAGCAATAACATGTGTGTGTGTATTGAACAACATAGAAGTAATCTAGAAGGTGTTTCTGCTATTAGCAGAATCCTATGCTATTATTGAGTTCTGTTTTCTATTCTAACCCATTCCAGTTTTAAGATTTTTAATTTTGTGACGCATTTGTTCTATTTTCTATCATTCAATTGGCATGATTTTAAATCACTTTGCATATTCCATTCATGATTCAGTTCATCTCATTGCATGAATTCAGTTTTCTATATATTAACAACCTATAATACATAGTTTATTCTAGATTGAAATATGTTCCAATGGTTGGTTAAATCTCTTATACAATTTGCATTCATTTAGGAATTTTTATCAAACACCTACCTGCATTAGTATTTTCTCTTAGGCATTTCTGACCAGAATATAAGAACCATGTAGAAATAAAAGATAACATAATAAAAAAATTGAACTATTGTACGTAGGAATGCATCACAAAAAATTGAATTGATCTAGGTGGGATGAAGAAGGTCCTTGATGCAAAGCAAAGCAAAGGCAATGCTTGAGAGTGACAGTAGAAAGGCAGTGCAATTTTACCTCTCACTCAACACAAAGTTAATAAGATTCTAAAGCAAAAACTAATAAAGTTTGTAAGCCGAACTAAATACTAAAGATACCAAAATCAGAAAAGTTTGTCTCTCACAACTCAATACTAATCATGTATATGGTTATTCTATGATGAACTATATATTAAGATGCCATTGAAAAAATCTCAGCCACAAATTACCTCAACACAATTTTAGCAATATCATTCATTAAGCTTGGTAAAAACCAGTACTGACAAAAGAAATCTGCAGCAATTTTGGTAAAGAAAGAAAATATTGACTTTTGGGTTGACTTATTGGAATTTAGGTTTTATACTTGATTCAACATTGGGAATTTACGTAGGAAGTCCAGTTACATTTTTTGGAAGCAAGAGAACCCTGGATGAGGGCTATAGGCTGGAGTCTTGGTCCAATTTCATGCTACCTTTGTGTATCTAAGTTTAGCATAGTTTAGCATAGTAAGGTATATTTTAGCAAATTGTGACTAGGATGTGGGAGGCTTTTACAGGTACATTTGGTGAATTGTTGAACAACTTTAGAGCTGAAGTAGTGGTCTGAATCATACCAACTAGACCAAAGTGGAATGCAGCATAATTAAAGTGTATTTTAGCTTAGTTTTTGTCAATTTGGAGGGAATTTTAAGTAATTTTTACTCAGGAATTCAGTAGGTTAACTACTCATATTTAGTAGTTATATAAATAGAATCTGAACTAAGTGAAAACACACTATTTTTTCAGATCTCAAAACAATTCCAATTTAAGTTTCCTTTCTCAGGGGGTTTCTCTCTCCCTTCTTAGGATTGAGGTCTGATAACCTAATTGATATAGGCTCATACTATTCAAATTCTTGGCAGCTTTGAAACTCTATTCATTACCTTTAATGTAGTTCATATTTTTAGAATGAGATTAATATATGGGAACTAAAAAATGATCCTAAACTATTCTCATAAGACTTGACTTATAAAAAATGAAATTTGTGGCTTGATAGTATGAAAGTTGAGATTAATTCAATGGTGTCTAATCTAGTCTACAAGAAACTAGTAAGAAAATATATATAAAAAAACTTTAATCCTTGTTTAGAGTATTGGTGAAGATGGTCTCGGTGCAATGTACAAAGGACAACTACCATCACCCATCCCTGTGGCTATAAAGGATGTCCAATTTCACAGTTTTAGAAATAAGAACACAAATAAACTTGATACACAATTTGATTGACGAATTGGTTCAAAACTACACCAAATTTCTAATCAACCAACTCAATCAAACAAAAAACAGAACATATCACTCAATAAGGGATCGAGACAGTGAAAGGAGAAAATGGCACACACCTAGCAATGACTTAGGTCTCCGACAGACTCCTCACCACAACGCAATGTCAATGCAATCCACGTGACCATTGAACTAGGAAACACAACCCAACGAGAGTTACCACTACACTTACCACAAAACAGCGATGGAAGGTCACACACAAAGTTACCAATGACAAGTGAGATCAAGGGAGGACGGCGACAAAGACACCTTGCTCAGGCCACGAAAGCACAACAGTCATAACGACCAACGACAACATCACAGTGCCAAGTTCAAAGGGGCAGTGCACTACAGAGAGAGGTATTCGTTTTTTGGCTTTCGTTATGGTAGGAAAAAGAAATTGGGGCTAGGAAAGTGAAATTTAATTCTGAATTCATCGAGGACTTTACCGAAGGATACGATCCGTTGGTCAAAAAAAAGTTCATCGTTAAATAAGTCAACAATTTGACATAGCATTTTACCGACGAATATTTTAGTCAGTAAATAACGACTACATATCCATCGGTTAGTTCGTCGGTAAGTGTGATTTACCGACAAATTGTATTCGTCGGTCTCTGTCGATAAATAATGAATACATATTCGTGTGTAATTTTGCGGTAAGTTTGATTTACCGATGAACATTGATCCGTTGGTTTTGGTCCGTCGGTAATTTACAATTTTCTTGTAGTGAACACTTGGTGCGCCTTTGTTACTTGGTGCATGTGTCGCAACCTCGGAAAAAATCACAACGGAACGGTGAACGTAAAAAAAAAAAACATCTTTTTTAAGATATAAATTTAATAAAGGGAGTCGCCACCATAGTTTTTGGGAAAACAATGGAAAACCTTACGTGTGGTTAAGGTATTAACACCCTACACGTCCGTCGTAAGACCGTTCCTTTAATCAAGTGCAAAACTAATGTGATTTTAAAATATTTGTTTTTCCCAAAAATCAAACAAAACATACTACTATGATTGAAGAAACTATTTTTAAAATTTTATATTTGGACCTGACAAGGTTTTTGACCTTGCTCCTAAATATTCTCATAAAAATAAGAAATTAGGGTTACGTAGTTCTCTTTTCAAAACAAATTATTAAAAACTTTCAATTTGATTAATATCTCTTTTTATCATTATTACTTTTATTTTAAATTTTAATGTATAGGTATTATATATCAAGTGAATTCGAGACTCAACATGATAAAGATTTAACATCAAGCAAGTACGATAGTAGACATGCTGATTAAGATTTATTTAACAAAAATATTTATTTATCAAGCAAGTTCGAGACTAGACATGATAATCAAACTTCGTTTAATAAAAAAACATTAATTACCAAACAAATTCGAGACTAGAAATAATAATCAAATTTTATTTAAGAAAATGAGAATTATAATTAACAAATAAATCCGAGACTTATCATGATGATCAATAATCCCTTATATTAAAAAATAAATTGATTTAAAAGAGAAAAATTAATTTATATATAAGAAAGATAAGACCAAATGAAGCATAAAGCATGGGTGCGACAGCTAAAACACGGGTAGAGGCAGCATAAATTTCTAATTGATTATAGCGTGCGTAGGATATATGAAAATGGAGGTACAGAAAGAAACTTGGAATGAGTCAGATTCCTACCAATTTTTCTTATGCTAAGGTTTTATTATTTAGTGATTTTTAGTTTTAGTTTTACCTATTATTGTTTTTATTCATTTTTGTTATTAAAACATTGTTAAAAACCCAATCCGAGGCTTGATACTCTTCCCCAATCACTCAACCCTAGCGTTCTTCTTCTCACCTCAACCCACTGTCACACCAAAGGTTTCATCCAAACCTCCGACCATGAAATCACTAAAATTAGAACACAACAACGGTCAATGAATTCACGCTCCATTGTAACTCAAACATGAAAACAAACTCAGAATTAACCCACGACAAAATCCCAAAAGTGCAAACAAGCAACATTATGAAAATTCATGTGATTGAATTATTTCACTGCACAACTCTATGTTATCATTCGAATATTAAAATATACATCATACATGGTTTGACAAATGCTGGGCCCATGGTTCAAGCTTCAGGAACAACAAGCATTTCAACCTAAAAAACATCATCAGACGTGAAAACTCAATGTGCTTCAAACATGATAACGAACATAGAATTAATCCACTACGAAAACCCTAAACCAACTCATAGAAGTATATGTTTCATCAAGCCAACAACAACAGCAATACTATTAAAATAGACCCGAAACTCATCAAAACAAAACCTCCGAAAGAAAACCCAAATTACATTTTATCGTCAATCGAAGGTCCCAACAAAATGCATCGACAATTTCTATAGCAAGACCAAACTGAAAACAACTCAAACCAGTATAACCTAATCATTCAAATAATTCAAACAAAGAATATGGAATTTAGCAAGAACCTTCACAGTCTTTTTCTTCTTTTCCAGCGCTCACCACCTTTCTGTTTCTCTCGCTTTCTCCACTTTTTCTTCTTTCTCCCCTTCCCACCTTTTCTCCTGCTTCCAAAAGACCAGAAAAAACTGCCTCTCTCGTTCCTTCCTAGTATTTGTATGTTCTCCTTCGAAACATCACGTGTGAGAGATGAAGATGAAATTCGAGGATCAAGAAGAAGAACCGTGGGGTGTTATTCTCCAAGCTACATCTCCATTTCATTTTATGCTACCTTTCTCATTTCATTTGGCCAACCATGATTCCTATAAATGGGGTCATTCTACTCTTGTATTTGGTTACTTTGGATTGGTGATAGACTAAGTGTTGAGAGTACTCCATCTATTGCCTCTGGAGTCACTTTGGTAGACTAATTTCTACCAAGAACTCCTCTAGCCTCCTTTCCTAGAATAAATTTCTCTTCTAGGTTTCCTCTCTATTTTACCTTCATTGCTTCAAGAGCCTTCAAGCTTGAATCCACTTCTCCATTTCACTCCATTTCCGCTGTAGCCATGGACCTTCTCCTCTTCATTTTCGTGTTACAAGGTCCATCAAGTGGTATCTAGAGCCATCCAAGCCTTGGTGCATCCATTGTCTTGGTTTGGGTAAGGTTCTTGGTCCATACTTGTGTTTGTCTTCATTTTTCTGTGTTGTTCTCTTCTTCTCCATTGTTTTCTTCAAGTTTTCTTGTTTTCTACCGATTGTCATTGAGGCTACATGAATCTTGTTGATTCAAATTGTAGTACTCCTTGCTTCAATGGTGTAAATGTGTTTTTAGGTTCCATTTTTTTGTTTCCAACACTTGTTCTCTGATTCCTTACTATTTTTCTTCATTTTAATCGGTGCATCTTTTAAATTTCAGTTCATTATGTTGTTTAAAAACTTTGCACTTGTTTGATGAGAACCAAGTCCTACATCACACATTTGAGCTATGAACTTCAAGTGATGCTTGTGGATGTGTAAGGAAAATGTCTCACTGTTTTTCTTCCATTTCACCGATTGGATTATGCTTTTGAGTGTCCTAGATGTTCTTCTATGATTCATGCTTGATTTTATATTATAATCAAGTTCATTCATCTTGAATTTCATAGAACATCTTCAAATTTTCGTGAGCAACTCTACTCCAGTCTGTTTTTCAGTTACGCACACCTATTGTTTGTGATTTATTCTGAACGCATGGATAGGCCAAATATTTTTCTGATTTTCGCCTCTTGAATCTAAGAGAGACGAAAATAACAAAAAAAGAATCACATAAAAAATGTTTAATACAAAAAATAAGATAAATCTTTGAATCAGAGGCATAAAATCCCGTTTTATGGCCTTGCAGCTTCAGGATTTTCCAAATTTTTTGCGGTTTTTGGTGTGTTGGCAACTTCTAAAGTGCTCTTAGTTGTTATAATTGATTGCTTAATTGTGTACTTCATTTAACCTTCATTGCTTCAAGCGCCTCCAAGCTTGAATCCACTCCTCCATTTCACTCCATTTCCGCTGCAGCCATGAACCTTCTCCTCTTCATTTTCGTGCTACAAGGTCTATCAAATGAACTCTCATGCATTTACAAACTTATTTGAAGACTAAAATAGAAAGAGAGAAACGGGAACAAAAGTAGAATTTGAGGCTAAAAACAGTAAAAAAATTGAAAACAAAAAATAAATAATAAAATTAAAAACAGAAATAGAAAAATTTAACCAGAAAAATAGAAAGTAGCTACAAAAACATATACAAGAACCAAAACAACAATAACTCAACCTCCTACCCCCACACTTAAGAGACACATTGTCCTCAATGTGTGGAAGAGAAATGTGAGTTTCAACATGCTTTATTTGTTTATTATATCATTTACTTGTTTAAAGGAAACTAATTTGTATTCATTTAACAAATACAAGACTAAGAAAGATACATCACTCAAATGCATCATTTGTTAAACATGCATAATATTTATGTGAATAAAATGTTAATATACATATAGGGGCTTGTAATAGAAGTTTGT
The DNA here is from genome assembly GCF_037176805.1 of Vigna unguiculata. Classification (NCBI taxonomy): domain Eukaryota; kingdom Viridiplantae; phylum Streptophyta; class Magnoliopsida; order Fabales; family Fabaceae; genus Vigna; species Vigna unguiculata. The sequence goes on from NC_140802.1 coordinate 31,421,102, forward strand.
GTATACTTTTACAACCAACTAAAGATACTTCTTAGTTTGAAATATATTACAAACAAGTTACACTATACCAGATGTAGCTTTAACAGAATCCAAAGTTACATGAAAAGTTAAGCTAGACAATCTTATTATTGCATGTTAAGTCTCCATTTTCTTCCTCTGAAATATAAAGAAAGTAAGGGTGAGTCTTTTCCTTAACTCTAAAACTTCATAACATTTCAAAACCTAGTTATTTGAATAAAATTGCAATTGAATGAAATAACTTCACAAAAGTTTAAATCTTCATAATATCATTAAAAGAATTCTTATTAAATCTCCAAGGATGGTTCATTGGTAAAAAGACACGATGATCCATATAGCACATCTTATGGCTATGTTTTAGGTAGGATGAATTAGTGTCATAATTGCAATATGCACAAGCTAATCTTCCTTTTATGCCCCAACCAGACAACATAGCATATCCGGGGTAATCACTGATTGTCCATAGACGAGCTGCACGTATTTGAAATGTCTCATTTTTTGAAGCATCATAGGTTTGTACTCCCAACTCCTATAACTCTTTCAGCTCCTGGATCAGCGGTTGAAGGTACACATCAATATCATTTCCTATTTGATTGTGGTCTAGGAATCAACAATGATAACATTGTATATTCAGGTTTCATGCACAACCAAGGTGGAAGGTTGTACACGACCATCATGACAGGCCACGTGCTATGTGATATGCTCATGGTTCTAAATGGATTAAAGCCATCACTAGCCAAACCAAGTCTTGCATTGCGCAAGTCAGTAGAAAAATTTTCATGAAGGCCATCAAAGCTCTTCCAAGCTTCACCATCAGCGGGATGTCTCATTTTCCCATCCTTTGCTCGTTCTTCTTCATGCCACCTCATTGACTCAGTAGTCTTCGAACATATAAATAGTCTTTGAAGTCTAGGAATCAATGGAAAGTCTAGCAATACTTTGGCAGGAACTCTATGCTGATATTTTGGGCCCTCAACCTCAGAATTGACTTCAGGAAATTCTTTCCATCGCGAAGATCTACAGATACTACAAGCATCTAAATTCTCACTCTCTTTCCAAAATAACATACAATCTTTTGGACATGCATGAATCTTTTTATAATCAAGACCTAAATCAGTAATCATACTCTTTGTTTTGTTAAAAGATTCAGGAATATTCAAGTTAGGCATGACCTCTTTTAGTAGTTGTAAGAGGTCAGTGAATGAAAAATTGCTCCAACCATGAAGACACTTTAATAAATATAGCCGAATGATGAAAGATAAAGTGGAAAAGCTTTCACATCTAGGGTAGAGTTCTTGATTTGTATCATTAATCAATTGATAGAACTTTCTAGCTTCATCGTTAGGACCCTCTTTGTCTTCTTTTGCTTCTACTACATTTCTAAATGTGTCATACAATAAGGCATTATTATCATCGTGTGAATCTTCATCATCTACCATGTCTTCATCTTTACTAGTAGGTGAAGGTATTTCTTCTCCATGGTGAACCCAAAGATCATACCCTTCTAGAAATCCACTGATAATTAAATGTTCGTAGATCACGTGTCGTCTAGCCCAAATATAATTTTTTACATTTAGTGCATGGGCATAAAATCTCATGTCCTTGAGGCCTTCCTCTTGTGTAAGTAAAATCAAGAAATGATTCAACACCCTTTATATACTCATTACTAATCCTTGGAAATTTACTCCACTCCTTATCCATCACCTTTAATGTAATACATAAGAAATTATAGTTTCATTAAGCAATTAATAATTGAAAATAGTATTACATGAATTAAAATTATAGTATTATTAAGTAATTAATAATCTATAAAATAGAAGTTAATCAATGGTACACTTATGACTTAAAACAAAATTAAGCTAAAATGTTTCTAGCCCATAAAGATTCATTAAAACTGCAACAAAAAATAACTAAATTAGAAAAGCATAAACTAAAACAAAGTTTTGGCTCATTTTCTTATCCAAAAGATAATAAGACTCGAGGTAATATATTTATACACGTAATTTTAAAAGATAAAACAATATTAGTAAGATTCAATTTAATCACTTCTAAAAAAGATGTCAAGTATAATTTTCGTTCGTCTAAATAGACTGGATAAATGATAAATAAATGGATTGTTACCTACTTTTCACCCCTCTTTAAAGAAAACAAAAAGAATAGAAGCAATAGTGAAAATGATGAAGCCGACTGAAGGTCTGCAAGCCTCCATCACCAACCTATCACTCTCATCCACTTTTTCCTCATACTTATCCCCTTTGCACTGTAAAAAAAAATGTCAACCTCATTTCCTCTACCCTGCTAATGTTTATTTAGTAAATGACAAAAAATCTCCTATGGATATTCATTTTTATCTAACCCTGTGCTTCCATAGGTCTTTAATTCACAAAATTTTATTTTATTTCTACTCTAGTTTTCCAGGTCACCTCATATCATCTTATATTTCAAAATAATGACATTCTTTACTATATTTGAATCCACTTTTGCTTTCAAGATTGATGTAGAGTGCAACAAATAAAAGATGCATGACAAGCCAAAGCATGCTAAAGAGAGAACACCTAGATGTTAAAAGTTATTGTGACATACACTTGAAAATATCACCAGGAACCGTATCTCAGCCTTTCTAGAATTTAGGGCCTTCCCTACTTTTAGTATATAAGAACAATTTAATATAGAGTCTTTAATCAACAAAGACAAGTTAAGCTATGTTATGTATGCATTCAAATATTGGAGGAATGAGAACATCACCAATAACTAATAAAGAATTATCTGGCTTACGCGCCTCACTTAAACTTTACTATGAAATATGGAGACAAGCCAAACATAATGCAGCATCTTGGATACAAGCTGCAACTGATATAAAGAATTGGCCAAAAACATGATCATTAGTATATATATGTTTACCAAACAGACACATTAAAAAGTCAAAGCCAAGAAACAAGGACTGCAAACTAATTTTTTATTGATATATGTATGTTTAGTTATGTACATAAAAAGGTAAAAAGGAGATCGGAAGATAATTTAATGGATTTTCAAAGGAGGATGTGCAGGAACTAGAACCCTTAGAGTCCAAAGCTTGAGCTAGTGGTGTTTTAATTTTCACATAGTGATATCTAAGTCTAGTGGATTTTCTTGTTTATGCTAAAGTACACTAGTTATTACGATGTGATACTCAAATCAGAGCAAGTACACATACCAAACAGGCATAAAAGAATTAAAATGTGTAACAACAAATCAATATACAAAGAAACAAATAATGAAGATAGATAAAGTAAATCAAAACGAAAAATCTTTTTTCTGAAACACTAACCTCTAACAGGTGAAGAAAAGAAACGTCGGCAAAGTTTGAGACTAATGATGGCACAAAAAGGAGTGAAGGAGTTTGATAAAAAAAGGAATCGTCTACCAAACAACAAATAAAAAAGGAATCGTCTAAGAAATAAAACTCGATGCCACTGCAACCTCTTCCATGCGTTGAAAACAAAACGTACTTCGTCTCCAACCTCACTAACCTCACTGTCTCCGTGCTGAAATCAAAACCCTCCTAGAGTTCGCACTTCGTCGCCACAACGTACTTCACACTTTGTTGCCACAACGTACTTCTTCTCCAAGCTCTGACAGCCTTTGGTGCCTTCGATGCTAGCCTCCGATAGTTGATTCAAGAAGCAAGACGATTTGTGACAAAAGGAAATTTGAGAATTTGTTCAAATTTCGAAAAAGCACAAAACATGATCTGAGAATTTGGGAACGTATTTGTCATTGTAACATTGTAACGTTCACATAAGTTTTATTATTTAATTTATTAATTTTATTTCATATTTCTTTATATATATATATATATATATATATTACACAATAATATCAATAATTAATTGTTTTAATACTTATTATAATAATATTTAAATGAAAAAGAAAAATATTGTTTCAATTAAAAGTTATTTATCATTTTAAAAGACATATATAATAAGTAAAATTTATAAATAAAAGATTAATAATAATAATAAAGTATATCTTATAATTTGTTAATATATATATATATATAGTACTGGACTGTTTAACAAAAATAAATGTTAAACAGTATTTTTTTATGTGTAATGTTATGAATAAATATAAGACCACATTTTTATTCTTTTAGTTACACATCTTAAAAGCCACATTTTAAAAAGTACGGTATAAATAGACAACATTTCATAAAATGTGATTTTTGATAATTTTTAAACCATATTTGTAACCATATTTGTAAAAAAGTGTGGTCTTTTCTAATTTTTAAGTCACATTTGTAAAAAAGTGTAGTCATTGATATTTTTTAAACCATAGGTATAAATTTGTTCTCTTTTATGTGTTTAGGCAACACTTTTTTATGTATGGGTAAGTTCAGTGTTGCCTAAAGCAAAAAATGAAAAAATGTAGTGCAAACCCGTCCTTCTCAAATCCAGAATCAATTTCATTAGACAAAAATGTATCAAAATCTGAATTATACTTAACAAAGCAGGCTGTAAGTATTATGAATTTTTTCATGGCATATGCTGAATTAAAAAAAATTGGAATGCATAGGAATGACAATAATAGGATCCATGGCATATTCTATGGGTTCAGTTTTCAAAAGATCAAAAGCATTGAAATGTGTTTGAACCTCATGCAATTTAGTAGGTATCTCAAGTTCAGTGCATGTAATTTACCTGTTCATTAGAATCTGTTTCAACAAATGTATCCTAGGATCATTAGCAGCTATGAAATTACTATGCAAAACAAATTTATCATTCAAATCATTATGATTATCATCCACAAGTTCAACCATGCTCTTAAAACTATCAGTAGCAGCATCAAGAGAATTAATAGATATGAAATTTCTAAAAAATGCAGGCACTTCATTAAATTCATACTGATCTACATGTAAAAAATTAGATTCAAGATCATGCTCATTGCATTCAAATGCTGTTTAAGAAAAATTTACAAATGCATCAACACAAGTGAAATTAGTAATAAAAAACTCCAAACTAGAATGTGATTTAGTGAAGTATGAATCGGATTGTGTAGTGATATAATTGGTTGGATTTTTAGCAAACGCAAGGGAAGTTCATTGTTTATTGCCTCCTTCTCCTATTCAGCTCTCCTTTTCAAGTGATTCAGAGTAGCCACCAATTTAGCTACTTGATCAGTCATTCCTTGAAATTCTGATGATGGACTGCCTTGCTCCTTTGCTTCATACCACTGTGGCTGCCAAGACTAGGCTGGCTAGAAATTCTACTGCTCGGGTGCATTATACTGGTTCTATTGTAGTTCCCAAGGTTGCACTGGTTGGTTATCCTCTAGTTGAGCAAACTAAGGTGCAACATAGTGTTGCTGAAACTGGAAATTCATGTATTGCTTATACCCAACTGACTCCTCATAATAGGGCTACAATGACTCATAGCTTTGCTCATAGAAAGAATTAGCATAAACATATGCTTGAGCATTGTAAGATGTAGAATAAATGTTGTATAAAAATTGGTACTTCATGATAAAAATTGCACACCAAAAGGACACCAAAACTGACCAAGAAAAAAATTATAAAATTGCAAGAATAAATACAAGAGCTAAAAACTAAAATCGCCCTACAATGGAGCCATATTGTTAAACACAATTTAAGTTGTATTTAGAGTAACACAACCAAAATCCTGTAATGAAGTATACAGAAACCCTGGGTAAGGAAATAGTACTTATTAAGTCTAGCTTGCATAATTTGATTCTTACTAAAAATGAAATAAAAGGAAAGCAAAAAAAAGGGGGGAAATAGAACAAAAAGTAAAATTAAGAGTGTCTAGTTATTTAAGTGACTCTAAATGCATGGTGGAAACTAAATTAAGACATGCATGAGTACAATACATGACTCCTAATGAGAGGATGAATTGAATCTAAAATGGAATGAGGAAGAATTAGAAAACTTGCATGAAATCTGACTATGATGTAGTTGGAAAACTAAAGGTTCTTAATTAGGCAAGAATGCATGAATTAATTAGCAACACCAACACGTAATAAGCAATATAATTTGTAACTCAAATTCTCAACAAAAAAAAAACGAACTGAAATAGAATAGTGAACTTTAAAGAACGAGGTTAAATATTTGAACACAATTGTGTTTTGTGGAGTTAACATGGACATGGTTCACTAGTATGGAATGCAAATGAAATGATTCAAACAGATAGACCATTGAAACTGCACTAGTAAGATGAATTCAATGCAGACCATGTTTTTACTATGAAAAAAATTTAGGATTCACAAATGCAAAGCCTTGAATAAATGTAAAATGATGGGAAAGGCTGAACAAGGTGTTTCTCTGCACTTTGATGCTTTAGACACTATGCAATCATTCTATATGCAATGGAAATGCTTCTAAGAAAGGACAAATGATTATAAATGAATACTAACTATATGCATGAAGACTAAAATCCAACAAAACCCAAAAATCAAATCCTGGACTTAGTTGGTTAGTTGAGTTAAGACCTATCTCAAGAAAACCTCTAGACACAAATAGACCCACTTGGAGGTACTAATGACTTCCACTTAGAAACCAACAGAAATACAGGCTTTCACAACTTGATTCCCAATTCATACAAGAACTTGATTTTGAATTTAAAGCACAAAAAATAAAGAACAAAAAACAACAATTACCTTTAAATGCGAATCAATAAGAGAAACAAAATGTGATGTAACATAACTAAAACCCATATGGCAGTAGAGTAATCAGATGGGCATAACATTAAACTAACACATTACATCCACCACGTACTTATACAGATTCACATGAGAATGCAAAACAAATACAAAAAATGTAAATATGAGTGAAATGATGCAAATGAAAGCTAGAAAATAAAGATCTCTCTACAACTACTACTATAACTCATGGTTAAAAGCTAACAACTAATTTCAGTAAATTAAAGCCAAGACAAAAATTAACAGTGTATGCAATTAATGAGCAAGGATTCACGTACACTCAAGAAGACATCTCGATAAAGTATGTCCACTTTTGGGTCACATGATTTCTAAGAGGAAACATAACTATGTGCAGTTTATAAACCCAAGCTCAATACACTGACTCAATAATGCAAAACTGAAATGAAAAGCGAAAATTAATAAAGAAATATAGAAATGTAAACTTATTAAGAATTTAAAGGCGGAAAACACGAAATGTAATCAAAGCTTTATAATAACTAGAACTTGAAATTTGTAAACCATAATAAAAAAGGAAACATTATATTCATTTCAAATCAGAGAAAAAATACACGAGACAGAGAACGTTCTGAAATGATATGGTGAAAGACACTCACTTAGCAAAATCCTGGCCACTATGTGCTCGTGATTGACTATGTGGGACTAGCTAACACATTGAAGGAAACCCAATCCCGTCGACCGCTTTATGCTAATCGAAAAAGAGGAAACCCCCTTACAATTAACTCTCTTATCCTCGCCACAACACTCTCGAACCCTAGCTCCCAACAATTTCTCTCTACTCGCACAACCGAGGCTCCCTTTGCCAAACCTAATATTTTACCCTTATATATTAAACAAAAACCAGAAAAAAAAAAAAAACTTTTAAAAAGCACAAACCAGATCGAACCCCAGAGCCACATGATGCACCTCTAACCTAGCTAGGATCATTCATGCACGCACACCATCGAGCCACTCTTCAATCTTCATAAAGCATAAGCTTTACGTTCCTCCGCAAAATCCTGTTATATGGGGTAGTTATTCCATGCGAGATATGCAACTTGTGGCCTTTTCATGGTAATGAATGTAGTGTTGTTAAGGGCTTTCTTAGTGGTCACGTGTAGGGATTCCAAGTCAACATGGGGTACATAGTCATACTCATAATGTTAATTTTTACCGTTATTTAAGTCTTATTTCATTAAAAAAATTAACTCTTCCATAACTTTTAACCTACTTAATCCTCAATTTTACCTTGTTTTTATAAATAAATATATTTTGGGTTACATTGATCTAATTTTACAATTAATCCCCATTTTTTGTGTCTATTTATAGATTGAAAGTTTTGTTCCAAAAAAACCCAAACAAGTGAGTGCTCTTTTGTAGAAAGAAGAAGTTCAAAAACATGAAAATATGGAAGAACTAGCACTGTCGGGTGACACAAGGCCAACATCATGCGCCAACGCAATTCTAGGGACTACAAGGCCAACATCATGCGCCAACGCAATTCTAGGGACTGGGTACCTAGCAGACCATGTCTAGTGCCAGGCGCTAACCATTCGAAGGCCTCACGCCTAGCAACACCTAGAGACCGCTAGGCGGCTCACGCAACAGTTCTCTTCTTCCAGGTGCCACTTTCGCTAATGTGGCCAGTTGGCCCTATTTCTTATGGTTTTCGCGCGGGAAACTCATCTTGGACATTTTGGAGCATAAAATACACGTCTTGGAGTGCTTGGAGGTCTACTAGGGCTTGTGGGAACTATCCCTTCTTCCTCTTTGTTTCTCCTCCTTCTTTCACCTTCATTTTATAAACTTGTGCTCTCCATGACAATGGATAGTGTAAGACCCACTAAATTTAAATAATTAAATAAATAATTATTTAGTAAATGTGGGTAGAAGAAGTCTTTATGGCATTAAATGCTAACTTTCATGACGTGAAAAAGTACTAGCTCAAATGGTTAAAAGTACTTGATTGCGTGAGAGGACTTAGGTTCAAGTCCTGTGTAAGCCAATTTTGTGTAAAGTGATTATTTTTATTTTTTTGATAATATGCTTGGTAATGTGGAACGGTAATATAATCATAAAATTATATTAGTCATCATGAAATGTGATTTTGTTGAGTTAGTTGTACACTTGAATTGCAATTGAATAGTCATGGGTTCAAACCTTGGTAGAGCCAAATTAAGTTCTTTTTTTTGCTAATGTTACTTTTGGCATGAATGTGAAAGGGCATAGAAACCCTAGCTGGCCAAAGGAGCAGCCAAGGGAGAGGTTGGAAAATAGCCCATAATGTATCTTGAATACCATTAACACAACCATAAGAGGAGAATTAAGGTGAAAAATAGAGGGCAATCTGAAGGGTTTTGGAGAGCATAAGAATCACAATTAGAGTGGTGGATGACTATTGTGAAAGCAAGTCGTTGGTGGTCAAAGGAAAGCTCTAAAATTATCAATCTTAAAGCGAGGAATCCAGGTTAGGGGAGTTCTTATTGTGTGTTTTAATTCTACTATCGTATGAAAATCTGCTCTGGATCATGCTTGAAGTGTAGAACCTTTTCATTCTCGCTTTGTTCGCGTTTTCTGGATTTTTCCAGAAACCACCTGGCGGCGCCGCCAAGCGCCACATCCGTTTGCACCCAGTTTTCTGTTTCCCTATGAATCGCTTGGCGGCTGAGGGTGGCCCGCCAGGCGACGCATATTGCGCAACCCAGTTTTCTTATTTTTGGTTGGTTTGTGAGTGGTGTGTTGGTGTTAAATTGGGTTTCTACTGGAAGCATACTCTTTTCGTGATGAATCATTACTTACAATTATCAGTTGGGGGAAATTGCATGAATTCTTGATTGAATTTGGGAATTAGGGTTCCTGTTGGGGCTGGGATAGATAAGCATGAGTGTTGCCATTGATTGATGCACTGATTCTATAGAAAAGATGTTTGTATGAACAAAGCATGAACATGTATGATATGTGCGTGATCAAATTATGGTGTCTGGGGCGTTAGGGGAATCACGAAGGGTGCAGGAAGAACCTATCAAAACCAGATTGCTAATCACCACCTAGTGGAGCCTAGACTGCCGCCAGGCGACATCTCAGTGCAGCTGGGTAATTGGAGTCTCCTCGAGTGTTTCACTGCATGTGATAAGATATAATTTATAATTGTATGCTAATTTGGTAATAGTAAGATTGATTCATGTGATATGGTAGGTATGTTGCATTTGGTTCTAGGTATGATCTTTGTGGTGGTGGTTCGTTATTAAAGAACATGTGCTATATTGACCAAATTTAGGGTGGTATGAGTTCATATAAATATGGCACTGGAATTAATTGAAATTGGTAATTAGGATACTATGTGATGTTGGTTAGAGGATTACAAATTGGTTAATTAATAATATGATGAATGTGAAGTACGATGTGTAATACAACTGTTGTAAATATGCTTGGATGAATGAGAATGATACTTGGAGAAGGTTTAGATTGTATGTTGTGTGTTTTCACTGTTTGTGTCATTTTAAGAAGTGTGTGCAACATTGGCAAATACTATTAGCATGATTAATTGGGTGCCTTGTAACCTAGTTATGGAATTGTGACTGGAGTGCAACAATTGTGCCACAAGTTTTGTGTGTTGTATGATTGAGGTCTATTGGGATATGTTTTAAGTGCCAAAAACCAGTAGCATTGCGCTAGTGGTATGGCGCTTGGCAATGCCGAGTAAGCCGTCAGGCGGTAGGGTCTCAAAATAGTGGCAGTGGTCACTGCCTATGCGAGGCGCCTAGCGGCAAGTTGGAGTTCGCCAGGCGGTGAAAGAACAAAGATGATTCTGTTGGCACTTGGCGCTTGGCGCTTGGCAGTGTGAGATGCACGCCACGCGGTCTAGAACCAGATTCCGCTTAGCGGCGTGAGATGCGCGCCAGGCGGTTTTGGTGCAATGCTGGTGCGTGAGGAGGATTTCTACACAACTTTAGGTGATGTTCATGATGCGATGCTTTGGCTGGAGGCCCAGTTACGAGTGCAACTTTATTGGGGAACACGTGGCCACTCTAGGTTGTAGCCTGGTGGTTTAGGAAGTCCAGTGGAGTGTGCGAGTTGTGGCTCGTACAGTGAGGTTTCAGATGATTGCCCTCTTCAGTGTATCTGATAGAGTTTTTGGTAGTCAGGGAACAACTACGAACTTAGGTTCGTTTTGGGGAATTTCACTTGGTGTCGCGGTGAGATGCTGTGGCAAAGTTATTCCCACGTGTGGACTATCAGGTGGTGGCTTGCAGTCGGCAGGGCGAGTAGACACTCGTGCAGCAAAGATTGATCATTGATCTCACCTAAAGGGTATAGAAATGATAGACGTCTAATGCAAGTGTTGGAAGTGAGGAACTAAGGAAAAAGGGAAAAATACTAACCCAGGTTATAATATTGAGACGATGTATTTATTATGATATTTGTTTGGTTTATTTAAATGAGCTCCCCCTATCTGTGTGTGTTTGGCGATGATCATGTAACTTGTTACATGAGAGCAGATGTTGATGTAGGTGAGCATGCAGATGCGTAGAGACGAAGTGAGGGTCACTATGGGACAATTTACTAAATTTTTGTTATTGGTTTTCTTTTGTAACGATTTGTTTGGATGATGTGGTTTTGTAATGACTAAACACTGCGATTTTAATTACTATTGAAGCAACGTTTGAAATTTTAATTTTCCCACGTTTTGGAAAATTGTTGATAATAAATGAGGTTGTTTTATTAAATTTATTTTGTTTCATTTTTTTAATAAGTAATTTCTGGCTAGGACATTACAGATAGTTAAACCCATTTTGTTAGGATTAGATGTAGCCACTAAACTCTTGTGTATTTGCAAATGTTTTGAATATATAAATGCTTCTTCCATTAATTGCTAGTATCTTTGTTTTGTTACAATATCAATCTGTTGCATTTCTAGTCTTTTCTATATTATAAGAGTTTCAAATATGCAAGTTCACCTTTTACTTGTTTATGAAATATTGAATTTCATGAACAAAAACTTGATTTATGGATTTATTCTTTAGTTTAAATTGGTTATTAAATGCATGATTATTTAGTATACACAAGTCTCTTAGGAAACAATATCCCAATCTTACCGGTTACAACTTGTGCAACTTGGTACACTTGCCAAAGTCTTAACATATACGTCATATATGTATAGATCATATGGAACGTTTTTTGTGGCATGTGTAAATTTCTATAGCTTGTGTTAGTGTTTAGGATGCTTGTACGCATTAGTGTGATAATGGTTTCTTGGTTTCATGGTATGCATGGGGTTTGGGTCATCATGTTATAGTGCAGTTACATTCTATAGATAAAAGCCATACCTCTTAATGCTTTGTGTACTTGAAGCATCAGTGGGATGTGGTAGGTTGGGGTCACATTACTTTCTTTTCCCTCTTCTTTTGAAACCTTGTGTCAGGCCTTTTGGTTGGAAGAAAGTTCATTCAACCATTTTCTTTTCCTTCCGGGATCGAGGCGTGAGAAATTTCCTCACTTATCAGTTTAAGGATAATTATGTCCCTTTTTCATTTCACGTGTTGGTTGATTGGTAGAAGACATGGTCCCACACATAAATTCATTTTTTCTCTCCTTACATTTTGGGTTCATATCACGTTATTCTTTTTGGTTTATGTACCTAGTTTAATGGTTTAAAATAACCATAAATTTGGTAAGTTTTTGGTGTAGCAATCTACACGCCTCATGTAGTATGGTGCATGGCCGACATGGGCCTAGGTTTTTTTATGTTAGAATACCTAATATATGTATGGTACATGCTTGTCTTTCTTCTGTCGGCCTTTGCATCACTTGACCATAATTGAAAGAAAGAGCCTTTCCACTAATTCTCTCTCTTCTGGATCACGTGATTGTTAAGTGTGGTGGTAAGCCCAAGGGTCGATCTGATCATTGGTGGAACATGGACTGAATTATCAAGCCTCACACTTCTTAAAGCTAAGGCTTGGGGGCTTGTGTGGTGGTAGGCCCAACACCCAATCTGATCATTGAAAGGCATAATACTCGAATCTCACTAATAAGCCGAATGGATAGCTTGCCCGGTAATAGGTCTAATGAATGATTGAACCGTTGAGAGGACTTTAAGGCTATTTATGGAAAGTAAAGGCAAGAGACATTGGGCAACTAGGGAGACAGGAGAAAGGATAATTAAAAAGGGGACGAGGGAGAAGGAAAAGGACAGATTCACTGGATGCTTCTATATGTTTGGTTTTCACTTCATAAGTCTTTATGCATGGTGTACGCATTCCAATGCATTCCTCCTATGATTAGTTCAGGCGTGCCCAATTTTGCATGGGTTGCATCTTAGTGGTTTGGTATGGGTTGCATGATTAGACCCCGTCGCAACTGAAACGCGATGGGACGACAAACCAAACATTAAAATATTAAAAAAAAGAGGTTTGGAGTCGCCACCATAGTTATTTTAGGAAATAATGGAAAACCATAAAAAAAGAACAAGGTCTACGAAAATAGATTTTGGATACAAGAGTTGGTTACGCGTAGGGAAGGTGTTAGCACTCTACAACACCCGTCCTAAGACAATACCTTTAATTAAAATACAAATGGATGTGGTCTCCTTTAAATGTTTATTTTCCAAAATAATAAAAAGCGAAAATTCAAAAGAAACAAAAAATGAATTTTGTTTTTTGGGCCCGACAAGGATTACCCCTTGCTCCTACGTATCTCCATTCATAATGGAGAATCAAGGTCACAGTTCTTTATGAAAAAGCTTTTTGAAAAAAACAATTGTTCAAAGATGTTGATATCACTTTTTTTTTATATTTGAAAATTTTGTACTTTTTTTAGTAATCTTATAAAAGAGAGAAGGTATTAAGTACTTAGACGAGTTGAATGGTAACACGAGCACTTATAAAGGGTACTTAAATTATTTATTTATTATTATTTTTTTAAAAGAAAATACTTTCGAAATAAGATATGATACCCAAAAAAATGCGACTATTATATATCCATAATTTATGAAAACATTAGGAAAATAAATAAATAAATAAATAAATAAATAAAAGATTAGGAAATAACATTTAGGATTAAACATATTATTTTATCATTTGTAAAATGTTAAATAAAGAGTTCAAAAAACTTAATATATAAAAACGAAATCATGGCATATAAAGAAAAAGAAAAGTGGGACCAACAAAAAAAAGTATTAGAAAATAGGACTCATGCAAACATGGAATTTTAAAACATGAGATCTCTCATTTATTTATGCAACAACGCTAGCAACCCATGCAATTAACAAGCATTAATTATAAAAACTAATGAACCCAAAATGCATGACAATAATGTTTTTTCCACCGAGAAAGACATGGTGAAAACATCAAATTCAACCAAGATCATAACCAATTCTCAACAAAAATTGCATAATACAACAAGAATTAATTTTTGTAAACCTGAACGGGATATTGGATTTGCACAACTAATTGAGCAGACGAATAGTTGCGTTGGAACACTAAGAAGCACGTGACGGTGGTGATCGAAGGTGAGTGGGTTTTTTATATGTGAGGGTTAAAAGAAATTGTGAGCTTAGGGTAAGAGAGAGGTCTCCCGAGTCGTCCATTTATTCTTTTGCTTGATGGGTTTATATACACAAAATTATAAATCTATTGTAATCTCTTAATAAAGTCAGTGTTGATTATAAAGAAAATTAAAAGGCAATAATTGGTCTTAATATTATCACATTATGGGGATCAAATCATAGAAAAAATAAAAGCACAAAATAAAACGTGATCAGGAAAAATGATTCTAATTAGTAAAAGAGATATTGTTTAGAATCATATTACTACTTTCTTTATTTGGAAAAAAGGGGTCATAAAATCAAAGTACAAAATTAATTATCCTTGGGAAAAAATGATTCTAAAAATTAAAACAAATTTTGCTTCTAAATATTAGAATCCCATCATTAGCTTCTTAATTTGGGAGAAATGACAAAGCATAGAGTTAGGGTGAGAATATAAAACTTTGGGCTACTGTTAGTTGTAAGAAAATGTGGTGTGGATGGATAGAGTGTTTTGGTCTAAAATAAAAACAAGACATTAAAAGAAAACACATAAAAGATTAAAATAGTCTTTTTCTTTTTATTTATTCTTATTACTATCATATTATTATTTAGAAAAAGAAAAAAATATTCCAAAGAAAAAACCTTACTTATTTTTATTTTTTTATTTGTTATTACTTTTTTATTATGCCGGACGAAATTGGGTGTTGACAAACCCTTTACATGTTTTGTGTTTGTGGAAAACACATTGTTTGCATGAATATATGTTTCTTCATTCCAATGCTGCCTCATGTTATATATACAACATATCCTCTCATGTGTTTAATGTAGTAACGTGATCGAAGGACTAGCCACTAACATAGTGGTTGGTGGCCAATGGTGGAATGGTTTTGTTGTTTCGTAAGTTTTGTGTCCTTAGAAGAATTTTAGGTGACGTTGGTGTGTAAACGACTAACTCAGGAGTGTGGTAGGTGCGCATGAGAACTATTGTGTAGCCAAGGCTGGGGCATTTGTAATTGCGTTGAAATTCTATGTTGTTGCGGGGTTTTCCGTCATAACTAGAAGCCAAGTGGTGACTCTTTCGCTTGTGCGAGGCAGTGGAAAAGGGTCCTCTTTGCCTGTCTGAGGCAGTGGAAGAGGATGGGTTCGAGTGTCGTACTCTCTCTCGCCTATATGAGGTAGTGGAGAGAGGAAAGATGTTTCACCTTAGTTCCGACTCATTACTAAGTATAGTGCTTGGTGTGTGATTCACTAAGTTGTTACTCGAATATCCTCAACAGTAGGGGAGACTGGTCTAGTGATGCAATGGTAGGACGATTAGAGCCATTTGGTTTTAGGAAACTAGGACAATTCTCTCCAAGTTTTGTTTTTGAAGAAATCATATTTTTTTAAAATTAATATAAGTGGAGACATTACTAATAATTTATATGTGTTGAATCTTGGATTGTCTGGTTGGACAGTTTAAAAAGATTAATCACCTTTTAGTACTTTATCACACACATACACACACACACACACACACACACACACACACATATATATATATATATATATATATATATATATATATATATATATATATATATATATATACATATCGTAAGATTCATGAATATTTGTCAAATGTGTTTTGTATAGATCTTTCGATGCATAGTTAATTATGGTTGATAATCACTTTTCATTTTGTCTAACCTGAAGAACAATGCGAAATGCTGGCAAAATTTCGTGAAATTAAGGTTTTTAAAATTAATACATACCAATAAAATAAAATAAAATAAAAAGTGAATCTTCTTGAATTGGATAGGGTCACACCTTAAAGACAAAAGTGACGTGATTATTCATTCAAAGACTATTGAAAGTCTTTATGCAATTTTAGTCTATATACGTATAAATCGATATTGGATTAATTCACCACGCATCAGTTCTAAGTATGAGAAAAGAGTAAAAGAATTTATACAATTTACGAAACGTAATAAGGCTAGAAGTGAAGATGAGGTGAAGTTTAGATGTACTTGTGTCAACTATTTGAATGGGAGAAAGTTGAATGCAACTGAAGTTAAGGAACATCTTATTTGCGACGGCTTGCTTAGAAGTTATAGAACATGGACATGGCATAACAACTGGAAGATGATAAATTAGAAGACATGATCCAGGATGTGGCGGAGAAGCTGTAGTGCAAGCACATGTGTATGAGACAATGTTTACTGATGCGAAGACTCCTTTGTATGTTGGTTCAACTGAGTTCACACGATTGTCAGCGGTGTTAAGGCTTACGCATTTTAAAATAACCAATGGGTAGACAGATAAGAGTTTCAAAAAATTACTAGTGCTCTTAAATGAAATGTTTCCATATGGAAATACATTATCCACTCGTAATTATTATGCCAAGAAAATTCTTTCTCCGATGGGTATGGAGTATAAAAGGATACATGTATGTCCATATGATTGCATATTGTACAAGAAAGAACGTCATTGGTAGTTGCTTGTGGTTTCCATGAAGGACAATATTGTTGTGTGGATTTTCTCCTTTCACAACTCTCCCCCTATCTCAAACAAGTAATAGATGGTAAGAAACTCAATATTAAGAACATTCTTTGTTATATAAACATATTCCCTTTATCATAGTTTAATTGTAGGACATAACATGTTGTAAGCGAGATCAACTGCTAAGGCAATAAATCTTACATGGTTGTCCCTCTAGATTTCGTCTTTTGGTCCTTATATTTATAGTTGTTTGATTTGGATTTCTTCCTTAATTATTTATAATTGTGTTGATATATTATAGTGTAATAAACAATTGACTCATATTAGTGCGGTTGTAAGACCGAGGAAAAGTAATTAATATTGGAAAGAGGTAGGTTTAGCGTTGAAAGATTAATTAAACAAATAAATGGTAATTTAAATAAAGTTGAAGTGTAGCATAGTTGGTTGGAGTTTTGTTATGAGTTAAGGGTCATATGTTGAATTCTTGTTATGTGCATTTGATGTATTATTTATTTTCTTATTTTTTTCACGTGACATATGTGTATGATTTATGTTTGTAATGATTATTGTGAAATTGTATGTCAAGATAAATGTGATAGATTGCTTGGTATGGAGTGTTATTTAGAACTTGGTGATTTATGTTTGATTAGAATTTATGTTC
Source organism: Vigna unguiculata (assembly GCF_037176805.1). Taxonomy (NCBI): domain Eukaryota; kingdom Viridiplantae; phylum Streptophyta; class Magnoliopsida; order Fabales; family Fabaceae; genus Vigna; species Vigna unguiculata. Next base: position 31,438,477 of record NC_140802.1, read on the forward strand.
ATGAAAGTATGAATTTGATATTGGAATGAATAAAGCATCAATTGATTTTTTTTCCTCTTAGTGTTCAATTTATATTGGTCTACAATGATTAATGTTATTATGGTTCAGGGTATGTAGTGGTTGTGATGAAATTTAAATTGTAAAAGAACTGTTATTTTTATGTTGTTAACCTCTTTGGAAAATGATGTTCGCCAAATTGGGTCAGAAATATTTCAATGTAGAAAATTGGTGTAGGATTTGTGTGTTTCTGCAAAGGAAAAAATATTTTTTTTAAGTGGCATGATGATTAGTAACTGTAAAATTTCATTTTGGTCAGATGTATTAATATGTGTAAGGTGATTTGTTTTAGGTTAGTTAAATGAAGTTTATGCGTAATGAATTAATTGGTTTCAATTGGAGAAGTAAAGAGGTAAGAATTAAGTTTGTGGTGCAATGTTACTTGAAATGTTTGTGCATTGTTAAGTATATTTTCATGTAGTACATGTATTTGGATGTTGTTTCAAGATTGGATGCTTTGAATTTCATGGAAAAAAAATGTAGAAAACGTTGTTTTTCACATTCTGGCAAGTGTGCTTTTTCAGTCAGCGTAGTTGTGGTAAAATTGAGGGGGAGTTTTTTCAAATGATAAAAACAGGGGGAAAGATTTTAAATAAACAGTGAAACTAACGAATCTACTTGTAAGACTTTTGATTGCAAATACTTTAAACATATTCTTTTGATCATCATCAAAAAGGGGGAGATTGTTGGCAAAAGTTGAAGACAAGTTAATGTTGAAGCAAGATTTTGATGATGATAAAGAAACTTAAAAGCCATCTGGAGGACAATATGAAGACAAGTGTTTTATGTTTAAAGTTATCTTGTAAATTGTTTTAAAGTGCTTATAATAGCTTAGAATCAACAACTAGATCGTAATCTTTCTGATTCTTTTATTTTTCTAAAAATCAATGTGATAATCGATTATCACTTAGGATAATCGATTATCCTAAGCTAAGTTCATTTTTCAGAAACTCACTGGAATAATCGATTATCACCATAGATAATCGATTATCTGCTCAAAGTTTTGTTTTTAGAAAACGCACTGGAATAATCGATTATCACTAGTGATAATCGATTTCCCTGGTAGTTTGAACATGACTGTTCAGTTTTTGACCTTATTTTTGAAACCCCTATTCAAGGAACTGCAATGCTACTTCGAACTTACCTTTTTGAGAGCCAAAGTCTTAGTGTTGTATTTGCAAAGAAGTTCTTTGAGTGTTTTTAAAAGAGCTTTGAAAAGCTTAGTGTGGGTAGAATGATAACTTTTCTTAAGAGGGTTTCCAGGAGATTGAGTGCTTCTATGTTGCTAGGAAAGCTAGGTCGAGTTCTCTATGTGATTCCGAGAAAGTTCTTTCATCTATTGTGTCTTCAACAGATGTGTTTTCTTTTCCCTATTCTTTTGTTATCTGATTGTAATCTGATATTTTTAGTGTTTGACTTAATCTCTTTGTTTAAAGAGATTAACAACTGGATGTAGGATCTTTTGATTTGAACTAGTATAAATACCTGTGTTAAATCTTCTTCCCTATCTCTTTATTTTATCTACTATTGCATTTAAAGGAATTGAGATTTAAATTAAACGGTAAAATTTTGGAAAAATTTTAAAGTATTAATTTTAATATTGAAAACCAATTCACTCGCCTCTTGGTTTTTTTTTCCAAACGCATAAACATTTCGCTGCGCGATACCAACAATTGATATCAAAGCTTGCTTTGATAGTTTTTCAAACATTTTTGAAAATGGTTGGGCAAAACAAAACTTTTGCTGAGGGTGCGTCTATAAATAGACCTCATCTTTTTACTGGTGAAAATTATCCTTTCTAGAAACTTAAGATGGAAAATTTTTTGGAATCAGTTGATAGTGGTATTTGGGATGTTGTGTTAAATGGTCCATTTGTGCTTGTTAATGTTGTTAATGAAGTGCAAGAACCAAAGCCATTTTGACAATGGAATGTAGATGAAAATAGACGGGCTCAATACGATGTTAAAGCTAGAAATATTATTTCATCTGCTTTGATCCTTGATGAGTTTTACAGGATTTAAGTCGGCACCAGTGCACGTGAGATGTGGGAAATTTTGCAAGTGACTCATGAAGGAACAAAAGATGTAAAAAATACACGCAAGAACTCCCAGATTCAAGAATACAAAATGTTTTGTATGCATCAAGGAGAAACCATCTATGATGTGTAGAAAAGATTCACACACATCATCAATCATCTCATGGGTCTAGGTAAAAATTTTGACACTAATGAATTAAATATAAAAATTCTTAAATCTTTGAACAGAACTTGGCAGCCAAAGGTGACGACCATCACACAGTCACAAAATCTTGCAACGATGACAATGGCGGCTCTATTTGGAAAGCTAAGGGAGCATGAGCTTGAACTGGGTAGATTAAATGAAGAAGAATATCTTGGAAGAAAGAAAAATATTGCCTTTAAGTTTGAGGTCATCAAAGGCAAAAAGCACAAAGAAGAAGAAGATTTTGATGATGATGATGAGAATCTAAGTCTGATGATTAAAAAATTTACAAAATTCATGAAGGCTAAAGGTAAAAATCAGTTTAAGAGTAATAAGAAGGAGAATCAAGGATCATCCTCAAACTTCAAGTGCTATGGATGTGGGGAAACTGGATATGTCAAAGAAGATTGCCCAAATTCAAAGAAAAGTGAAGAAAGGAAGGGCATACAATTTTTTAAGAAAAAGGCATACATAGCATGGGAACATAATGTCTCAAGTACATCAAACTCTAGTGATTCTGATGAGGAAGAAGCAAAGTTTTGTTTGATGGCTGATCATGATGTCTTTGACAGCGAGGTAAGTTCTACTTGCAATGAAAATGATTATAAGGATCTTTATGATGCATTTCAACAATTGCTTTTTAAATATAGTAAATTAGATACTGCTCACAAGAAGTTAAAATCTGAGTTTAAAGAATTACAAAATAAACTTAAAAAATCTCTTGAGGAAGAAGAAATTTTAAAAAAATAAAATTTCAACTTTAGAAAACAAAGAAAAAGAAATTGTTCAATGTGCTTAATGTAAAACTTACATGTTTGATATATGTATTTTGGAAAAACATCTTAAAGATGCATTAGAAAATAAAAATTCAAAAATCTTTCTCTTAAGAAAAATTCAAATAGAAACAAGTATGCTTCTAATTATAATAAGAAAAATAAAACTAAAAGAACTCGTAGAGTCTGAGTAGAAAAAGGAACTGCTTACTCTATGAATGCATGTGCTGCTACTTGTTTTTATTGCATGAAAAAGGGTCATACTTCAAATAAATGCAACATTAAACATTTTGGTTCTGTTTAATTTTGTGTAGAATCTCTAGTGAATTATATGTTAAAATCCTGAAGTGAAAAGAAATAATGCTTGGGTTATGATATGATGATCGGGTATGGTTGATCATAGGATGATGTTATAAGCATGTATGTCTGGTTATGGTGATGGTGTATGGATTCTCTTGTAACCGTAAAACTAGGTTGGTTCTTTTACCCGGAGGGCTTTAGTGAGTCAGGTAAAAGAGTTTATTTCAGCCATAAAGCTTTGGCATGAATTTAGCAAGAATGCTTTTACCTAAGGATTTGGTGAATAGGTAGAGTTATTGCTTGTATGTAATATGGAAAGTAGGGGAAAGACCTTTTCCAAGAGGTGTTTGTGTGTAGGAAAGGTAAATTGTTGGTTAAGAGAGAATGTCATACTGTTTGATATTACTTGGTGGTAATATGGCTCAGTTGAATGTATGAACTTGTGTGAACATGCTAGATCAGTTTTATGTTGGAATTATATTTGTTATGTGTTGCATTATCTGGTTAGGTATAACTTGTGTTATACGGGAGTAAATGTTGATGCAAATGTAGTTGGAGAAACATAGTTGTTAGGAGACTCATTAGGGAAATCTTTTGGGAGTTTTTGGAAAGCAAATGGTGTTGTCTTTTGAATAAGATGTAATAATTTACTTTAGTAGAAGTATATTTTGAATTGGAAGGATTTGTAATGTTTCCTTTGATGACTTACATTGGTATGGTTGATTTTAAATGTTGATTTTACGTTGGAGAAATAAAGTATTTTTGAATTTTTCACTTTCAAGCGATGGGTATCATATATTTGCATTGAAACAAATACTTCGCAACTTTGTCTTTCTATATACTAATTGAAATTAATGTCTTTTTTTTTCATAGATTCAACAGTAGTGCACCAATTTTTGATAAGTGCATAAAGTATGGTAGGATAACTTGCGCAAAATTTATAAACAAATGTGCATAAAGTATGATAGTCCACTAATTTACTATGTTGTAAGAGAAGACTTATAATGGTATTTGGATTATTTTTGGTTTGATAAAATGTATTCTAATGTTTTTTGTTCTAGTTTGAAAATATATGCAAGTTTAAAATGTTCGAACAAACTAAAAAAAAAATTTAAAAATGCCCACACTTGGCTTCGGTTGTTGCCTCAACCGAAGCATAAATATGACATTTGGCTTTGGTTATTGACTCAACCGAAGTCAAATATCCTTCTATATTTAAATAAATTGTTTAGTATAACTACATATGGCCTCAGTTTATGCGACAATCGAAGCTGAATATTCTTTTTAATTTAAATTAATTATTTAATTTTAATGCCATATGGCCTTGGTTTCTTGAGCAACCGAATCCAAATAACCTTCTTAATTTAAAATATTTACTTAATGTAAAGGTTTAGGCTTTGATTATCTTTTGAACCGAAGTAGAATGTCTAATTTTTCATTTTTGGTTGACAATCGAGGCCAAAAGACCACCTATTTTACATCGTCTAAATACGCATGGGTTGAAGAACTGAAGACCAATGTCAAAAATAATTCCTGCCAAAACCCTTTCTCGCATTAGTGACACAGAAAAAGCTTTCCTACACAAAGAAATTTTAGTAGTAGAGGAAAAGGTGTTTAGCAAAATCATAAACATACTCTAAAAAAGTACAGACACAAGGAAAGGATTTGTGTTCATATTCTAGTAATAATACAAGATATTTAAATAGAAGTTTTCTCATGTAAAAATGATTATTGAATCTAATTTTTTTCTATGTAATTTATTATTTTACATGCAAAAGTTTTAGTAGAGCTTCTTAGTTTAAGAGTAATAAAGTGACTTTTCTTTATTAAATTTTTTGTTACATAAATTGATGTTTATAGCAACAAGTGTTTATAGATCATATCCTCTTTACCAAAACCTTTTATTGTACTCTCTTAACAATCAACTTCTATTATAAGTTAGGAATGATAAATATAAAATATTCAAAAAAATCTACAAATTGTTTAGTGTAAAAAATAACTATAGGAAAATTGCATATTATTATTAATAGCCAATATGTGTAGGTATTCATAACATTCGTCGATAATACTTTTTTTATAGATTTCCTACATTAAATTTTTGTTGATAATTTCGTTGTTAATTTCATTATTCGTCACTATGAAATTTATCTGTAAAATTTGTTGAAAAGATCCATTAGTAAATTACAATTTTTATTATTGATAGATATTTTTTTGTAACTTATCATTACAATTATCGATGACAACAGTCGTCCGAATTGTTTGTCGATAAATTACAATTCTTATTATTGATGGCTATTTTCATTTGTACCTTATCATCACATTTACCAATGGTCTCATTCTTTTGATAAATTCGTTGACACTTTGAGCAACAAATATCTCACCTAATTTGATGGAATATATATATATATATATATATATATATATATATATATATATATATATATATATATATATATATATATATATATATATATATATATATATATATATATATATACATATATATATATATATATATACATATGTATACATATGTATACATATGTATATATATACATATGTATATATATGTATATACATATGTATGTACATATGTATACATATGTATACATATATATATATATATATATATATATATATATATATATATAAATATGTATATACATATGTATATATATGTATATACATATATATATATAAATATGTATATACATATGTGTATATATATATATATATATATATATATATATATATATATATATATATATATATATATATATATATATATATATATATATATATATATATATATATATATATATATATATATATATATATATACTAAGTGAAGATGGGTGAGATGAAGAAGAGAAGAAGAAAGGAATAGGAGGACATAACACAATGGTGATGATACGAAGGATCATTGATGACGTGCTAGTGACGCCAATGCTCATGGCTAACGCGTAGGTGGAGGACCTACACCGATGATGGTGACAGTGGTGGCTAGAGTTAGAGAAAGAGGTAAAGGAGGAGAAGGTGGAGGAAGAGAAATATGAAAATGGAAGACAAATAGGATGAGGATGAGACCTCAAAGGATGAAAATGACTTGGAGGTAGCAATGGTGGCGCATGACCCATCGACGACGAGGAGGAAAAAGACAATGAAATAAAGGAAAAAGAGATGAAGGAAAGGAGAAAGATGGAGCCCTATTCGTGCATTTTACCAACGTACGTTACCATAAGATATTTACCGACAGAGTTGTGGTTATCAATATTTACTAATGTCGATAAAGTTTTTCAACAATCACATTACTTATGGATTTACCAACGAATATTTGCTATTATCGACGAAATGAGTCCATCAGTAATATGCAATTTTCTTGTAGTGCATTGATAAACAGTCTACCAAATCCATACAAATTTAGTCAATAATAATGTTTAAACATATAAAAATATCATTATCAAATAGATTTTTATCCTTTGATAATCCCCAAAGTTTAAACAAATTTTTATATTGATCATATGAATTTAAAGAATCTGCTAATAATTTTTTTAGCGAAAAATATTTTACTTTTATTAAAATAATTCCTTTATTTAAGATTAAACAAAATTCATGTTGTATTAACTTTATCCAAAGGCCTGATCAAAATATTATCAACTAATTATATTGAATCTAATTCAATCAATTATGATTAATAATTAGAATTTATAAATGATAATAATTGTTGACATACGTAGCCTAGATGGTGTGTTACTTGAAGATTTGATGAAGCTTTGATGAAGGTACTTGAAGCCATTGCCTTGGAACCATGCTTACATTGATGAAGATATGGAGATTTGATGTTACTCATGTTGATCAAGCCTTGTATGCATGCCCTCTATCTAGATCAATCATGGGGAAAACAAGCTTGAAGATTGTAATTCATTTTGTAGACGATTTAGTATTAATTACATGTATATGGTCTTAGTTGCGTCTTTTAATCTGTTCAAATGTTTTTCAACAAGTTAAATGGTGTCTTTTAATTTGTTGAATGGATATTTAACAAATTAAAAGGTTAGTTGTAGTAGTCTTAACTAGGACTTATTCAATCAGTTGATTTATTTTGTAATCGACAAATTTCACTTAACCGATTGATTTGAAAATCAAACTGTTGAATTTCATAACAGTTTAACTATAAGAGTTGTATTTTTCGAAAGAGAGGAAGCAAGACCATGTTCTAGCGTAAAACCATTCTGGAAACTATGGAATTCTCTCTCTTTCGTAATCATACAAAATGGAGCTGGTAAAGATTGATCTTGGATCAATTCTTAGAGCATTTTGCTTAGTGTTTGAAGCTTGGCGAAGGTGGTTGTGGTAGGCAGGATTGTGCTACCACTGAGGTTTGATCTTTCTCAAGCTTTGTTGTTATGCCTAATGATTTTTCAGGTCTGCAAGAGGTGTCTTGCTATGTTGATTTGATTCTTGTATGATTCAAGAGTTTTTTGTGTGTGTTTTTGCATATTTTGAAAGTGTAAGGGTGTAGACTTTGTAAATAGTTTGAAATAGTACAAAGTCAGGCTCAGGTTGCCTTGACAAACTGGATGTAGCTTAGGTTTGAGTGAACCGGTATAAAAATCTTGTACATTACTCTTTTCTCTAACCCTTCTCTCTTGCATTCCAATTTAAAGTTTAAAGAATTGTGATCTAAATTATCTTTTTGACATTCTTGAGTGTTTTGGCATTACTTGCAGCATTGATTGATTATATTAGTAGTACATCTGTTTAATAAAATCAATCGACTAACTCTGTTTTTTATCGGTTAAAAGTGTTCAGTCCAGAAGTGTTTGCATCTTTACTTATTGGTTGGGTTGATTCAATTGAGAACAATTTTAAGCCTTATTTCTTTTTCTAATTTTTTAACTAGCCAATTCAACCTCCCCCCATCTTGGCATTTCAACCATTTCAAAACTTACAATAATAATTTAAGGACATAAATAATTAGTTAGATCAAATCACTATCAACATCATTCCAACTAAAAAACTCAATATATAAAATAACATAAAAATATGAACTAAACCCATTAGTTTCTAATAACTTAAACATAAGTATCTTAAGTTTAATTATTCCTAACTTAAACATAAGTATCTTAAGTTTAATTATTCCTAATAATTTTTAATTATTATGTGTTGTCGTGGATTATCGTCTTTGTAAATATCTTCTTGTTAATGATTTTATTTTGTTGTTAATTCTGGTCTTGTTGTTGAAGAACGACTTGGATTGGGGAGAGGATTTGAGGGAGAGCAAGTAGATGAATTATAGGAGATAAAGAGTGGATTGTTATGTTGCTTGGATTAAGGAAGAGATGGTGCGAATTAAGTAGATTTGAGATGAAAATTTGTGTATGATGTTATGGATATAATAAATTAAAAATAGTGTTTTAATTGATAACATTAGATGATTTCTCTTTTAACCTTGAAGATAACTATGATATAAATTTAAATATAAATAGTAGAAATTATATTAAAATAAAATTAAAGTTGTTATTTAGAATTACAAAAATACATTTTATTTTATTATTATTATTTTATTACATTATATTATATATAATAAAATAAAAAATTGATTACATGATCTACACGGATTTTTCTTGTTCTTTTTTAAATTCCCATTCATATACACGGGTTTCGCTTGCATGCTCTACTCTTCCACTCATTGAATACTGATTTTTTTCTTTCTCCATGAAACTACATACATCCATAATGAGAAGAGATGGGAAAAACTATAAAAATTGAAGTAATGAGCTCCCGTCTCTCTCTTATGCACAAATAAAAAAATAATACTCTCCTTCATATCCGTCTACACAAACTCATTTCAATTCTTTGAAACAAACACTTCAAATCCATTCAATCACTCGGTCGCCCTTTCTCACGCACAAACAAACATAGGCTAAGAATGTCCATCACTTGATCAATAAAGAATATAAGCGATCATTGTTTTTCCTTATTTGATAAATGTTCTCCTCATTTGTAGAACTTTGTTGTTTGAGTTGGTTACCTGAGTTAGTTAATATGTTATGAATTTATAAATAAATAACTAAATGCTTGTATTCGATGTACGAGGTTCTCATTTCAACCAAAATAATCACAAGCAAATTGTAAACATATGAACAATCCTGAAACCCAACATTGTTAAGGTCTACTTTCCAAATCCTCATATTAATAAAATAAAGATAATGTTTGTATCAATATCCATGAGCCACTATTCAACAAACAAATTTATTATGCATAAAGAGTCACTACAAACAAATCAATTTTTATCAACGGTTATTTTTCAGGTATTATGAAACCGTTAGAAAAAAATAAGTTTGTCTTAGGAATTGTTAACCGCAACAATTATTTATTATTTTAACGTTTTTAATCTTTTACACTTTTTCTTCCTAGTTCTCTTCTTCAAATTTTCTTCTTGCATAGTCTACGTAACTTGAAATTTTCTTGCATCAGTTCATAACCTCATACTGAAGTAAGGAGAAGAAGCTACATTGGCATCTCGCAGAAAAACTCTAACTGGTTCCTCTTATCGACGAATGATTTTCTGGATTTGAGCTTCCGCTTCGCCCAAATTTGAGTTTCAACAGCGTCGTTTTCCCTCTTTATCTTAAGCTTCAATGAATCCAAAGGTGTTAGTGAGTATGTTTTAGCTTGAATTCCATCGAAAGTGGAAATGGTGAAATCAAAGAGATTTGAAGAAAAGGTAGGGATTGTGACGACTTCCACGCAGGGAATCGGTTTAGCCATAGCCAAGAGGCTTGGTCTCAAGGGTGCTTCCGTTGTTATCTCTTCTCGCAAACAGGTCAAATTCCCCTTTCTTAATTTCTTTTTAATCCACTCAATTTTAGGTTTTCCCTTCATATCCTTCATTTACACCCCTTCAATTATCAAAACAAAATGTTGACGCAGCGGCAAAAAACTTGAGGGCTAAAGGAATTGAAGTGTTACGAGTTGTTTGCCATGTTTCTAATCCTCAGCAACGGAAGGACTTGATACACAAAAATGTGCAGGTCAGATCTTCAGATCAATTATCTACGCTATATTTTTCACATACTAATATTTTAACGCTATTAATTATAGTTGTAAAAGTTTGTTACATTAATTTTGTAATAAGTTTAACTTTTATCTTCAGATTAATTTTTTGTACAAATGGTTTAAATTAGTCAATTAGAATATGTAGAATCCATTGATGAGAAATACACATACCTTACTGTAATATGGTTAAATTATATTCTTGATGCAAGAGCTAGCAGAAAATCCACCTAACTAGATATGAAAGGATAGATGAACATGGAGTTATGAACAGAAATATAAGCTTATGATAACTTACATGATTTTGGTATAGGGGATAACATTAACTTCTATACATTGTGCTTTAGGTTTGATTAACAAATTATTGAAAAAATCTATTGAAGTTTCATTGATTAATCTAACTTGTGCTTTTGTTAAATTTTGCTAGAATGATTGTTATTGATAGTAATTCAAGGTTGTGAAAGGGATAGTTGAAGGGATAGAGAAAATATGTAGATAGTAGAGTGTGAAAGTAGTAGTTGGAGAAGTGTATTTGTAGTTGAGAGTAGTTGTATTGGATGTTGTGTTAGTTGTTCTTGATGTTACAAAATGGTAGGATACATGGGTATTTATAGTCCCATAGATTATTCTAGAAACTCCTAGCTAGAACTAATGCAAATAGTTCTAGATTTTTCTACATAGTTGAATGTTCTTGATTTTTCTTTCTATCCTAGGCTTTTCTCCAATACTCTAGAAGTTTCTTTACATTTCAATAACTCTATCTTATATTTTTTTTAGATTCTTCTAGAATTTGCATTATACTTTAATACTCCTCCTTGATGCAAATTCAGTAACTCCAAGCATAGCGCGTAGTAGTTCAAATCTTGGTCTTGGTAAGGCCTTTGTGAAGATATCTGCAATTTGATTTTCTGTCGGGCAGTACTCAAGTCGTATCTTCATATTTGTTTCTGCTTCTCTGATGAAGTGGTATTTAATTGCTATGTGTTTTGTTCTACTATGATGTATTGGGTTCTTCATCATTGCGATAGCTGATTTATTATCACAGTTGATTGTAGTAGGTCCACTTTGTTTCTCTCCCATATCTTTGAATATCTTTCGAAGCCATATAGATTGACTTGTTGCTTCAGCAGCAGCCACATATTCTGCTTCAGCTGTTGATTGTGCAATAGTTGCTTGCTTCTTTGATGCCCAAGAGAATATTCCCGATCTAAGCGAGAAAGCATAGCCTGAGGTGCTCTTCATGTCATCTATTGATCCTGCCCAATCACTATCGGTGTAGCCAATGATCCTTGAGTTAGTCATGGTTTTGTACCATATTCCAAACTCCTTTGTGCCTTGTAGATATCTTAAAAGTCTTTTCCCTACTCCATAATGAATCTGACTTGGCTTTTGCATGAATCTTGATAGAAGACTTGTGGCATACATAATGTCTGGTCTTGTGGCTGTGAGATATAAGAGACTTCCAATCAAACTTCTGTAGCGTGATGCATCTGTTTCTTGTGCTCCATCATCTTTTTGTAGTTTCTCATTTACCACCAATGGAGTAGCTACAGGTTTACAATCATACATCTTGAACTTCTTCAATAGGGCTTCAATATATTTCTTTTGAGAGATAAATATGCCGTCTTCTTGTTGTTTCACCTCTATACCGAGGAAATAGTTCATCAACCCAAGGTCGGTCATCTCAAATTTCTTCATCATGTCTTCTTTAAATTCTTTCATCATCTCCAAATTGTTTCCTGTATAGATAAGATCATCGACATATAAGGAGACAATGAGGTGATACTGACCTTGTGCTTTAATATATAGTGTTGGCTCACTTTTGCTCCTCCTGAATCCATGATCGATGAAGTATTGATCAATCTTGCTATACCATGCTCGAGGAGCTTGCTTCAAGCCGTATAAGGCTTTTTTTAGTCTTAGTACTTTGCCTTCATTGCCTTTATTGATGAAGCCTTGAGGTTGTTCAACATAAATCTCTTCTTCGAGCACTCCATTTAGGAAGGCTGATTTGACATCTAGTTGATAGATGTTCCATCCTTTTTGTGCTGCTAGGGCTATTAGAGCTCTTATTGTATCTAGTCGTGCGACTGGAGCAAATGTCTCATTGTAGTCGATTCCTGGTTGTTGTGAGTATCCTTTTGTGACCAATCTGGCCTTATGCTTTTGTATAGTTCCATCAGGATTGAGCTTTGTTTTATATACCCATTTCACTCCAATGGTGTCTTTTCCTTGAGGACAGTTTACGAGCTCCCAAGTGTTATTCTTCTCAATCATTTTAACCTCTTCTTCCATAGCCTTGACCCATATTTCTTGCTTTGATGCTTCCTCATAGCACTTAGGCTCAATCATGGCCATATTGCAGGTTTCGTATATGTCTACCAAAGATCTTACTCGTCTTGGAGTGGACTCTAGTGAAGAATCTTCTAATGGAGGTGGAGAAGGCGTACCTGAAGCTTCTGCCTCTTCTTGAATTTCTTCTTGATATTGTTGCACTGGAACTAAAGTGGTGCTTTTAACAACTTTTTCTTCTTCCCAATTCCAAGAAGCATTTTCATCAATTTCAACATCTTGACTAATGATGAGCTTTTTTGTTTGTAGGTTGTAAACTCGATAGCCTTTTGATTGTGTGCTATATCCCAAGAATATTCCTCGTATAGTCTTGTCTTCAAGCTTGTGCCTCCTTTGATCAGGAACATGTATGTAGCAGATAGATCCAAATACTCGTAGGTGTTTGGCTGATGGCTTTCTTCCACTCCAAGCTTCAATAGGAGTCTTGTCTTTGACCGCCTTAGTTGGACATCTATTTAAAATGTAAACTGCAGTGTAGACTGCTTCAGCCCAAAAAGTGTTAGGCATACCTTTCTCTTTTAGCATTGATCTTGCCATTTCCATGACTGTGCGATTTTTTCTTTCTGATACACCGTTTTGTTGTGGAGTATATGCGACTGTGAGTTGTCTCTCTATGCCTTCATCTTCGCAGAATTTGTCAAACTCGCGAGATGTATACTCCTTTCCACGATCACTTCTAAGTACTTTTATTTGTTTTCCATTTTGCTTCTCAACAAGGGCCTTGAATTTCTTGAATATTCCAAAGACTTCTGACTTTGCCTTTAAGAAATAAACCCATGTCATTCAAGAGAAGTCATCAATGAAGAGGATGAAATACCTATTGCTGTGATGTGAAGGCGTCCTCATTGGTCCGCAAACATCAGTATGGATCAACTCTAGTAAGTCTTTTGCTCTCCATGCTTTGTCGGTCGAGAATGGTAATCGATGTTATTTACCAAGGAGACATCCTTCGCATGATTCATTATTCTCTTTTAAGCATGGAAGATCTCTCATCATGTTTTTCTTATATAGAAGCTTTAAGGCATATGTGTTGAAGTGGCCAAATCTCCTATGCCAAAGCCACGAGTCATCAACTTCTGCCTTCATGGCAATATTAGTACCAGGTTTGAAGCTTATGGGAAAGCTTCTATTTCTCTTCTCCATTTTTACTTGGCCAATTTTTGTCTTTCTACTGTCATAAATTTTGCATGTATCTTTCTCAAAGTGGAGAGAATATCCATTCTCCATCATTTGACCAATACTTAAAAGATTCTCTTTAAGATTGGGAACCAATAAAACATCCTTGATGAATTTTGTACCTTTATTTGTCTCCACCATGACAGTTCCTTTGCCTTGAGACTCCACTATGGTACCGTTTCCTAGTCGAACTTTGACATTGACAGATTTATCAATGCCTTTGAAGATGCTTTGATCTTTGGCCATGTGATTGCTGCATCCATTATCCAAGTACCAACTTTCTCCTCCGTTAGGAGATTCTTGATTGGCATAAAATAAGCGTTGTTCCTGATTATGTTCTTCAGCAAAGTTTGCTTGATGCTTATTTTTATTATGACAATACTTCTCTACGTGGCCAAATTTCTTGCAGTATTGACATTGAGGTTTTCCATGATGCCAACAATCTTTTTCCATGTGACTTGTCTTTTTACATATGCCATATGGGGAATATTTTCCTTGACGAGTCATAGGGAAGCTTCTAGAATTTTCTTTATTTATAGAAATTTCTCCTCTACTTTTATTTCCTTCATATTCTTTATTCTGAGACCGTAATTTTAGTTTTGATTGAAAGGCATTTTCGACTGAGTCTTCTTCATGCCTTTTCAATCTTTGTTCATAAGCTTCAAGAGAGCCCATTAGTTGTGTTACTGACAATGTGGCCAAATCTTTTGTTTGTTCAATCGCGGTTGCGATTGCATCATATTTTTGGGGAATAGAAATTAAAATTTTCTCAACGATTTTTTTGTCAAGAATAGTTTCCCCATAGGCTCTCATCTGACTAACTATTTCCTTTATTCTAGAATAGTAGTCTTTAATGGTCTCAGATTCTTTCATTCTTATTAATTCAAACTCTCGTCTTAGAGAATGAAGTTTAACATTGCGTACCTCATCACTTCCTTGAAACTCTTCTTGTATTGTGTTCCAAGCTTGCTTTGCGTTTGTGGCACCTATTATTCTCTGAAAGATTGTGTCATCAACTGCTTGTTGAAGAGCAAATAAAGCCCTTGAATCCTTCTGTTTGTTTTCCTTCAACTCCTTCTTCTGAGCTGCAGTAAGAGTGGAAGTGTCTTCTGGAATAGTGAATCCCTCTTCTATAATGTTCCATAAATCTTGGGAGCGAAAGAATGTCTTCATTTTGACACTCCAAAAATCATAATTTTCTCCTGTGAAAATAGGTACTGGAATTGATGATGTTTGATTGGTAGTGGCTATAGGTTGAGAAAATATTTTGGAAGTAGTATAGAATGGAGTTCTAATTTTGTTTTTCAAGTAGTTGAAAAGTTTATCTACGCCAAGTAGATGACCGAACGTAGCTCTGGTACCACTGATAGTAATTCAAGGTTGTGAAAGGGATAGTTGAAGGGATAGAGAAAATGTGTAGATAGTAGAGTGTGAAAGTAGTAGTTGGAGAAGTGTATTTGTAGTTGAGAGTAGTTGTATTGGATGTTGTGTTAGTTGTTCTTGATGTTACAAAATGGTAGGATACATGGGTATTTATAGTCCCATAGATTATTCTAGAAACTCCTAGCTAGAACTAATGCAAATAGTTCTAGATTTTTCTACATAGTTGAATGTTCTTGATTTTTCTTTCTATCCTAGGCTTTTCTCCAATACTCTAGAAGTTTCTTTACATTTCAATAACTCTATCTTATATTTTTTTTTAGATTCTTCTAGAATTTGCATTATACTTTAATAGTTATTTTGGTTGATGAGTAAGACTTTCAGTTGTATTTTGATAAGTGTTATCTTTTAGGCCCAAATTTGAATATTGTCACTTTATATTGTTTGAACTGAAGCATGTCTATTCATTCAAGAAATTGAGTCTTGAGTTGGAATGTTCAATAGGGTGGAAACTTGAATTGGAGCTTGTGTAAATAGTATGAAAGACTTAAATGGTTCTTAGCAATAATGAAAAGTCCTTGATATGGGCTTTATTCTCAAACTATGTGAAAATTGTGAATTTCTCCATCTAGTGTAATCTAATTATAAAGAAAGATTTATTGGTTATGAATAACCTAATGAAAATTTTAAACTATGAGATGACGTGGTTCTTATTGAGGATGTTAGTTGTTTGTTGTCTCTCCATCTTATCAGAGAGATAGACTATAATATATATAGACCAGATGCCATTGGAAATTAAGATTGTTGCTAAAGTGCCCTGATACCTTCGTCCCATAGCCTTGCTTATTTAGGCAATAGGATGATTTGAAGCATCCATCTCTATAGTAAAGGGTTGCGAGAAATCTGACATAATCAAATAAAATGTTGTGTTAAAGCCTGTTTTAACTTGAAAAAGATTCGTCTGTATCAATAGTCCAAATAAATGGAGTATTCTTTTGTATAAGAATGGTTAAATGTGTTGCTATCTATACCCCTGTATAAATCTTCTATAATACTCTAATAATCCTAAAAACTTCTAAATTCCTTCAAACTAGTTGGTTGAGGCCACTATTGGACTGTTTCAATTTTATCAAGACCAGGATGGTCCCTTGTAGCCGAAATCTGATGACCCAAATAACTCACCCTTGATATAGAACAACTAGATTTATTTTTATTAGGAACCAACAAATTATTTTGCAACATAGTTAAAGTGATGATGAGCAAACACCTAATATTATCCTCCCATGTCTTAGTATAAACCATTGTATCATCAAAAAAGACTAAAATGAAATGTACCAATTCAGTGTATACAAAATGAATAGACTTTTACCATATCAGTTTATATAGAAAGTCTCAGAAAATATTTTGTTTCCACTGTTAAATTCTGATTATCCAGTCTCAGTTTCTATTTCCATCTCCCTCTGTATTAATTCCCTTCAATATTTAAGAATAACTGAAACTGTTAGTTGTGTGAGCTGAAGTTTGATGTCAGTGCCACTAAAACAAGGCTATACAAGCTTATAAGAGGTTTTTGCTTTGGAAGGTTCTAACGAGTTTTCTCCAAAGGACTAGTGGTGCCTCGAATCTGTAGGCCACTGACCTGAGGCATTGCTTTACCAGGTTCGAGAATTATTTCACTTTTTGTGTTGTCTTATTATTCATGAAATATCTTATCATTTAAAGTTTATAACTAAATTGAAATCTTTGTATACTTTTAAGAACCAAAATGAATATTTTACTTGAAAAAAAATCATGAAATATCTAAAGGAACCATCAATTAATTGAATATAGTTTCCTAAGTGTGTTTCACTTCACACTTTCGGAATAAACACATTAACATACTTATACAAATTTATTAATTTCTTAGAACAAAAAAAGTTTAGCTTTTGAAAATCACCAATTTAACCTTCTTTATTGGTCTATGAGTTAACAACATTGTTACCATTTAAGATATTATTTCTTTTATAATAAGTTATGTCTCCCTCAAGGAAAATACCATCAGATGTAATCACAAGAGGTAATATAGACAACTCTTCACCGTCGCCAGTTCATTATACAATCAACAAGGGAAGAAAATGCAGCGCTATAGAGAAAATGGTTGAGAAAAGACAAAGGAGAATGATCAAAAATAAAGAATAAACTGCCAGGTCACGGGCTCGTAAGCAAGTTAGTACTCATTACTGCATTAGTTCCATTATTCTAACATATACTTAGAGAGAAGTAAGGGTAAAACATGTTTTTATTTTTTAAACCATCCCAAAATTAAGTTTAGCTCAAGCAATATTAATAAATTTTAATTTTATATTTGTACTATCCAAGGTCCGAGGTCGGTATCTGATCAACGTATGCCCCTGGCATGTCCTCAACACAGTCAGACTCCTCGCCCTGGTCAGAATCGGTCATATGTAGGTGTTCGATTAAATATAAACGTGATAAAGGGCAACCCATTAATATGGCCCAAAACAACGTGGCCCAGAGAGAAGGTTAATTTTTGTTCTCGATTTTGGCCCCAAAGTCGAGACTGGAACAATATTCATACAAATTTATGTGACTAATTTCTTGTGAAAAAATAAACCTCTTTGAGAAAATATTCTTTTGTTTCTCACTTATACAAAAATGTTAGTTTTATTCTAAAGATTTTTATAGAAAAAAAAAATGTTTACTCTTTGTAACTAAGCATTATGCATTCTTGTCAACTGTAAAATTACCGTGTGGGTGGATCATCTATAAAACACCTTTCATATTGATCGATATGAATGTAAATATGGCATTTTGATGTGTGCTTGTGATGATTGGAGTGTGCTAGAAACTGTCAAACAGGGACTTCTAGAATGTGTGGCGCCTAACGGCGTGTGGTGCCCGTCAGGCGATCTGGAGCGATATTTCGCCTGGCGATACCACGTGCAGGGATTGTAAAACCCCAATTTTGGGATGTCATGGAACGTTAGAAATTTTTTGCGTTTAGCGGAAAAGGAATTAACATTGAAATGTACTTAATAAAAACTTTTAATTTAATTTAAATTACATAGTTCAAACCGTCACTTTGTCAAAAACATCCAATAACATTTGCGATCAAAAGAAAATTACATAATTTTTATTATCTAATTTAAAACAACTAAATAATTATAAAAACTCCCGAGTTCACCCAGCCTCTCGTCAATCTACTCCATGCCAAAAGCTTCTACATTATCATCTGCTCTCGTATAACACACATGTTATACGATCATCGCACAAACAATAAACACACAAACAAACAAATAGGGGTAAGCTAACCACAAACAATGATATTCATAAAAGAAATTCATAAATAAAACTTGTCCAATAATACTCAACTTCGCATTCAAGTAACACGAAAACTTTATGATCACAATTCATCATTGGTTTGAACTCACAAACCACAAATCCAAACAATCATACTAAACCAAACATAGCATCACATTCATCTAAAATCTTCATTAAATTCCACCAAGAACTTTCAAGCAAGGCAAAACACTCTCAACATGCAACACATAAGAATTTCATATTGCCAACAAAGTATTCACCATCACATCATGCATGGTAAATAAAATTCCATAGCATAAACCCATCAACTTTTCAAATAATACATTCATACAACGAACCCAACAAGTGACATTCATTCAAACACAGTATAACATCATACACAAGTAATTATCCTCAAACCACCACTTAAACTACATAACCATGCAACCCAAACAAACCAAGAAAAAACACCAATCACATAACCCATTTATTCACGTCACTCTCCCACCATGAATCACAACCTTGCACACCTTCATGCCTCAAAATCCTCACTTACATCTCTCTCTTTTGGAAAATAACTAATTCTAATAATTTTTATCCAATCCAACTTACCAACACATTATGCAAACGATTTGGGATTTTAGAAATAAAATTGCAGCTTGTGTAAAACTCCAAAAATTATGTATTTATATTCAAATTAAAGATCATTGAATCAAGAATCAAATGCAACAAAAACCAACTTAATTGAATAAGTATAGAGAAAGTTATGCACCAAATAAGCAACAAAGGTCAATGCTTTCAACAACCAAACAACAAGGACCTTGCGATAAAAATTGTTCTCACTATAGAACTCAAATTCAAGATCCGACCGGTCAAAGTCAAGAACTATGTGTTGAGGATAAAGAAAAGGAAAGGTCTTGCACCAAAATAAATAGCTCACGTACAAGCAAGTGTTCAATCAATCTTTGGCCTCATTGAAATATAAAATCATGTACTGGACCCACATCAATATGCATGATATCAAAAAGAAGAAAGAAGAAAGAAGAAAGCTAATAACTCTGCACCACATTCACGTAAATCAAAAAGGAGAGGTAGAAGAGTTAATCTCATGCAAAAAAACTTGCTCCAGCAACGTGAATGAAGGAGAAAACAATCACATATGCAGGCACTGGAATGAAGAAGGATATATCAAGTATATTCATTAAAACCTCATGCACCAATCAACAAAATAAAGAGAAGAAAAAACATAAAGCTTCAAACAACACAGAAAGCAAACTCAGCTTCCCCTACCTCGTGTAGTCGTTTCGCAAGAGACTACTCTCGCCGCCTCACCTCACTCTCCACATTTTCCCTCTGGCTGCCGTCTTCCCTCTTCCCTTCTAAAGCTTTTTCCTCCCCCAACCTAAACCTTGAAGTGGAGTATTTTATTTCCCCTACCACAAACCCTAGAATCAAAACCAACTAGAATGTATTTCTTTATATTTTTTTATTTGGTTTCTACGGTAATAAAAATAAAAACTTATTCCTAAAATAAAACCAATGATCTTTTTCTTTTATTTAAGGAGAAATCATGTGAAAAAATATATCATGGTGCGCTGCAGGGGAGAATAAAAACAGAAACTTGATGCTACAATTGCACTAAACGGGAGAGAGAGAGAGAAAAATATGAAAAATAGAAGGGCTAGATTTCTAGATAAGAATCGAACTCTCTCCCTCTACAAACATCATCCACAACATTAACCACTGGACTAGATATTTTAATCAGATTTTAAAGCGCACCACACGTTTATAACCAACTCTGTTTCATATTTCATAGTTAAATAAAATCATTAAAATAAATAAAACAATAACTTACATCACTTAAATAATTATTATAAATACTACAATAACTTAAATCACGCAAATAATAATTATTTCATATTTACGTAAATAATTAAAATAAAAAAACAACACTTAACTTAAATTAATCATTTAATTATTTCATCATATATCAAAATTAAATAAAATCCTTAATTTAAATAATTTCACAATGTCAAACAATCCATCAATTTTTCCATGTGTTTTCCTTTTATTCTAATTTTTCCCGGGTCTTACAGGGATGAGTTGCGTTGGAAGATTTTTACGCAGCTCTAGATGGTGGCCTTGAGGATATGACTTGCTAGGGGCCTATTTACGAGTTATAGCTTGTAATGAGGAGTTAAATGCGTGACCATTCCAAGTTGTAGCCTAATGGTAATAGAAATTTCAGTGTGAGCTTGCTAGTTGTAGCTAGTACGGATTGGTTCACTTGATTGCCCTTCACGGTCAGAGCTAATGAGGCTTGTAGTCTTGTGATAAATACGGATTGTGGTCCATATTGGGGAGCTTCACTTGGTGTTGCAGATTGTAGTCCATAACTGCATAATTCCCATGCGTGATATGTAGGTGGTGGCCAGTAGATGGTGAAACCACGAGTAGGAGCTTGTGGCAGCAAGAGTCAGCTTAAGAACGTCATCAGAGTGTGTGGACTCGAGATGCACACGGTGGTGGCGATGATTTTTGATGCATGAGGGTGGGGGTCCACAGAAGGGGTTTGAGTTAATTTTAAATACTTTGGATGATGGCTTTGGGGTGGAGACTTGTTATGACCATTCCTTGAGTTGTGACTCGGAATGAAGGGTACACACGTGGCGACCTCGGGTAGTGGCCTGGTGGTATTGAAAATCTACTGTGAGTATACAAGTTATGGCTCATATTGGCTGACTTCACTTGATTTACACTTACAGGTAGGGAAGGCAACGGGTCAGGTCGGGCACGGATAGTATGATACCCGTACCCGACCCGCTAAAAAAAAATCCGACCGTTAACCGCCCGTTTACCCGTCGGGTATCCGCTTAAAAAATACCCGCGGATATTTTTAAAATCCGCGGGTACCCGTGGATACCCGATACCTGCAAATATTTTTAAAAATATGTATTTTATAAATTTTTTAATATAAGATTATAAAAATAAAATATAAATTAAATTATAATTATAATTATAATTATAATTATAATTATAATTATAATTAAATTTGACATAATAAAATACACTGTTACTTCTAATTTTAATTAAATTTAACTTAATAAAATATAAATTAAATTTTAATTTTAATTTTTTGCGGGTAACGGGTACCCGCGGGTACGGATAGTATGATACACGTACCCGACCCGTTTATAACCGAGTATTAAAATACCCGCTACCCGCTACCCGTTACCCGCAGGTAGTAGCTATCCGTCGCGGATTTTATCCGCGGATATCTGCGGGCACGGGTATTTTTGTCGTCCCTACTTACAGGTAGTGGCCTGTGATGTGGGGAATATTGTGTTGAGAATACAGATTGTGGTTCATATTGGGCAACTACACTTGGTGTTGCAGATGGTGGTTCCTAACATGATATTTCTACACGTGTGATTTACAAGTGGTGGCTCGTAGCAGTGGAATCATGAGTGGTGGCTCGTGGCAGCAAGTGTTATCTTAAAGTCATTATCAAAGTGTGTAGAAGCTTGAAGAATTAAATTATATTGAGCTCACCCTATCTGCTTGTGTTTGGTGATGATCGTGTAACTTGTCACATGGGAGCAGATGATGTTTCAAGTGGATTTGGTGATGCAAAGAGCCGGAGTGAGGGCTATCGTGGGGATTATTTTAATTAAGCATGATTTTCTTGTATTTCCTTTATGAAGGATGTTACACTTTGGAACTTATAATATTTCAGTTTTAAATTGAGAATTTTGGAATCGCGTGCATTAATAAAATTTTAAATTTCCAACGTTTTGGGAAAAAATATTTATTAAATGTTGATTAATTAATAATTTTCTACTTTTATTTATTTAAGTTAGTAATATTCGGCCAAGATGTTACAACAATCATAAGTCAAAGAGTACAAATCTAAAATAATCCAAAACAAAATTCCTAGCTAAAATGAGATTTGGATCCTAAAAGAATCCAATCTCTTATCATCAAAGGTTTGAGATCCACCTCCAGCGTCAAACACCCACCTACAAAAGACATCAAGTAGTATTAAAGAAAATATGTTATTCATAAAGGAAAACAAGAGAATATTACCCAGACAAAACAACCCAACTATAAGTCTGACTTTGACTGTCCATAGGTTGCTCAGTGATGGACAAACAAGCTAACACATGAGCATATATTTCCAAGCCTGTGTACTTCTTTTCAGTTATTCTTTCTTCTTTGCATTGTTGATGCCATTGCGCCATGATAAATAAGTCTTGGTAGGTGGTAAAAGAAGATAAGATGAGTTATCATGTTTTTCCAATTGTTAATGCTCCAAGGCAATCGATTTTCCAACAGAAATACTAGGTAGATGTAGTACAATAAGTGTTGTATCCACAAGGATTTGGAAAAATACACAATGTTTTTAAATTGGTTTGATTTGAAAAAAAATAGTGTTTGGGTTGTGTGAAAAGTGTGTCAAAATAGATTTGAATAAAAGAGTTGATTTCAATATAATAAAAACGTATTGAGGTCAGATTTCACCACTATATTCCCCTCTTGTATTAGTTCAGTTATTATTCACAAATATGTAATTATTCATTTCCTAGGAGTTCTCTTGAGTGTAACTTTAGGTCCATTCCTAGAACCTAGAGCCCACGATCATTAAACATCAGTATGTAACTTTTTGACAACTAATGTAATTTGTTTTCCACTTGTTACATCGCTTGATACAACATCCGTTATAAAATTGATGTAATATGCTTTAAAAATTGATATAATATCCCTTTACTGTCCTAGTGAAGGGTGGCTAGAAGAGACCAATGGGATGCTCTAGCTTTAACTTATAAGACTAGTATGATGACACAAAATTTTGGCAACATTTAATTACATATCTCAAAGTGATTATACAAAGGGGAGACACCTTTATTTATAAGAGAAGGTGTCTTCAAAATGTGTAGACAAAATACCCTAAAAATCCTACCTTGGCCACCAAAGGTAAAATGGTACATGTATAGAAATCTTCTCCATTGAGAGGAGGACATGTGGTCACTACTTATAAAAAAGCTTCTTTATTTCCAGAGTTCCATGTGGAAAGCTTCTTTTGCAAAAGGTAACTCCAGTACAAAAGTGACACATGGCCACTACCTTTGAGAAATATTACGCCATTAAGAGCTTGCCACATGACCAACACTCTTAAAGTGAGACGCCCTCCACCTTGGCACCAAACTAGGGTTACAAAACTCAATCATCCATGATTAGTCTTTAGTTAGGTGTAACATCCTAGTCAAATATTACTAGTTTAAAATTAAATAAAAGAATATGAAATACCAAACAACATTTATTAAACCACTTTCCCAAAAACGTAGGAAAATTAAACTTTATGAAAAGCTCCAAATTACAAAACATAAATGCATTCAACATTTACAAATACCAAAAACCGATTATAAGTACCTGATTACAAAATAGTTAAGAAAATTCATAAAAGTCCTCACACTAGCCCCTCTTCAGCTCTAAGCATCCACATGCTCACCTGCAACAACATCTGCTCCCGTGTAACCATATCCACCTGATCATCGCCAAACACACGCAGATAGGGTGAGCTAAAAAATAAAAATAGAATACAAAATATAGTAAATATAAATTTAAACCCACGACCCTTATGAGAACTACAATCCTCAAACCTAAGCATTAACATCTTCCTTTGTACGCTTCCTGGTTCTACACTCTTTGATGATATTCTTAAGATGACTCTTGCTACTACAAGCTCTAACTCATGGCCCATCCATCTACTAGCCACCACTAATAGATCACAAGTGGGAATTATCCAGTTATAGACTACAATCCGTAACATCGAGTGGAGCTCCGTAATACTAACCATAATTCGTATTCGTCATGCCACCAGGTGCCATGCGTATTCGTCCTATTTCAGATCGTTTCTGCCTGGTGGGACCACCCTTTCTGCCAGGCGCCATGCGTTGCAAGGCTTCCCTGTTTTTTCCTTATCGCCTAGCGGCATCCCCCACATTGCTAGACACCACTTCAATAGCATCATTGCTATTGGCTTTTAGAACTTTGGAGCAGGTTCCAAAGACCCCAAGCACTCAACATACAATCCATAACATCAAATATGCTTATCTAGTCATAATGACATGATTAGATCACAGTCCAACACAAACACATACATCATGAATTCATTACACCATCACTTAAGGTTTCACAAGAATCTCTTAACCATTTTATTTTACCAATTAATCATTCCATATTGATTTCCAACTAACATCCAACTTACACATAAAAGGCAGTCCTCCAACCAGACATTGTTACAACACCACTGTCAAAATGAAACATTCCTTTTCCTCTCTTTTAAAACCAATTATCACATGCTCATCCCTAGGTACTCACATTGCATAAATATATTTTCCTGCTCAATTAATCAATATTATGCACATCAAATGACACATAACCCCCAAAACACCCACGCGATGCAGAATCAAAGTAAACATTGTAACACCCGAGAAAATTAAGTAAATAAATAAATATTTATTTAATAAATGTGAGGGAAGGAATCTATAAAGTAATTAATGCGGAGAATTAAGACAAAGGATCAATGGTTGCTCAAGTGGTTAGACATGCTTGGTGCATTTGAGGGGGACTTAGGTTCAAGTCTTGCGTATGCCATTAATGTGATGTTTTAATTATTTAATTTATTGTGGGCGCATATATGAACATATGGCATGATGTTATGAATATATGTGTGCATGATATGTCAAGAAACATTTATATGTTGGTGGTTGTGCATATGCTTAATAATTGGGTGGATGCGTGGATGCCTAAAAGGGTTTTCCAAAACACCAAAATTGAACCAAAGGGAAGTGTTTCAGGGGAGAAGGTGCACTCAAGTATAGGAGAAAATACCAAAGACAAATTTGGGCCAAGAAGGGACATTAGGAGCACAAATGGAGTGGGAAATCCAGGTTAGGGGAGCTGCCATTTCCTACTTTAATGATATTATATGCAATTGCGTTATATATATTGATACATGAAAGTCTTCTCCTAAACCAAATTCTTGTATCGTATAACTTCTTGATGTTTGTGTTGTATGTGGTTTTAGAGAGACTATGTGTGTGCTTGTAGTTTCCATTATATTGAGTTGTCTTTGTGAACTTATCAATGCTATGATTATTATGATTCTTCTTCATGCCTTGGCGTTATGTTTAGAGTTTTTCTTCTATATACGACACACTTATGATTATTATTGACTATTATTATATTACTATTACTATTATTATTATTATTATTATTATTTTTTTTTATTATTATTATCATTGTTTTATTTTAATAAAGATTTTATTATCATTATTATTGTTTTATTATTAATGATTTATTTTATTATTATTGTTTTATCTTATTAGTATTACTACTTTATTATTATTTTTCATTTCATTTTATTATTATTTTTATAATTATTTTTTTATAGTTACGTTTTATTATTATTATTATTATTTATATTTATATATTATATATTATTATTATTATTATTATTTTTATTTTTATTATAATTATTATTTCTATTCTTATTATTATTATTAATTTCATTTCATTTTACTTTTTAATTATTTTTATTAGTATTATTATTTTATTTTATTTTACTATTATTTTATTATTATCGTTATTATTATCATTGTTTTGTTTAATTGATGATTTTGTTATCATTGTTGTTGTTTTATTATTATTGTTTTATTTTATCATTATATTATTTTATTATTATTATTTTATTTTATTAATATTTCTATTTTATTAATATTTCTATTTTTTTATTATTATTGTTTTATTTTATTTTATTTTATTATCATTTTTATTTTTAAAATTTCGATTTATTATTGTTATTATTATTATTATTTTTATTTTTATTACTATTTTTATTTTCACTATCTTTTTATTATTACTATTATTATTATTATTATTATTTTATTATTATTTTATTATTGTTATTTTATCTTATTATTTTATATTATTAGTATTATTGTTTTATTATTATTGTTACATTTATTTTTATTATTATTTTTATTTTTATTGTTTCGTTTTATTATTATTACTATTATTATTATTATTATTGTTATTGTTGTTTTTTTTATTATCATTATTACTATTTTATTGTCTGTGCGATATTTTAGGGCAATGGTTATGTGTTCTTCTTGGTTTGTACTGGGCTTGGACCAAAATCCAATGGGTTGGCGCCCAATGACACCAAGTGTTCTGCCAGGTGGTCTAGAACGCGAGTTAACCTAGTGACGTGGATGTTGTGCTAGGCAGTTTTGGATGCAATGATGGATTGCGGAGGGATTCTACACAACTTTTGATGGAGGTCTTGATGCGATGCTTTGTTGGGAGCCCAGTTACGAGTGTAACTTGTATTGGGGCAACACGTGGCCACTCGAGGTTGTAGCCTGCTGGTTTTGGAAGTCTAGTGGAGTGTGCGAGATCTTGGCTTGTACGGATGGGTTCTAGAAGATTGCCATTCTCGGTGTTATCCGACGAGTTTGGTAGTCTTGGGACAAATACGGACTACAATTTGTATTAGGGAACTCCACTTGGTGTCGCGGATCATGGTCGTGGCAAATTTATTCCTGCGTGTGGACTATTAGGTTGTGGCCTGTAGTTGTAGGGGCGAGTAGACACTCGTGGCAGCAAAGATCGATTAATGTAATCATTAAAGTGTGTAGAATCAAGAGGCGTCCAGAGGAAGATTTGGAAGTCGAGGATTACGGATGATGGCTTGTGAGTCTTAGGAAAAGCAATGCTCTTATCGGGTTTTGGTGAATAAGTAAGGGTTGGGCTCTTGCCGAGTTTTCATGAGCAGGCAAGGGTGGTTGCTTGTAAGTCCTAAGGAAAATAATGCTCTTACCAGGTTTTTGTGAACATGTAAGGGTTGTTGCTTGTTCTTCCCAGGAGGCGTTGAGGCGTAGGAAAGGAAACTGGTTGGTTATGAGACAATAGTATACCATGTGATGAGACTTGGGTTTATTAGAACTATAGGAATATTTTATGGTTATTTATTATATTGTGTAGTGCACTTTTATTCTGTTGAGCTAACCCTATCTTCTTGTGTTTGGCGATGATCGTGTAATGCTTTACACGAAAATAGATAATGTTGCAGGTGTTGTTGGTCAAGCATAGTTTCGGAGAGGGACTAGCTTAAGGAAAAGCCTTTATGATGTTTTCTTGTTTTATGTATTTTCAACATTTTGTAAACATTTATCTTACTAGACTCAGAATTTGTAATCGACAATTATAGTTTGTAGATTTTTATTTATTGTAGTATAATAAATGTTTTAAATTTTCTAATGTTTTGGGAAAAGGAATTATCATAAATGTGATTTTTATACGTATTCCCTATTTTAATTATTTAAACTAGTGATATCTGGCTGGGATGTTACATTTGGTATCAGAGCAATGGTTTTCAAATGATTTTTTGGTCTTGGGGAGTGAGCTTGTGGTGTTTCAGTTGTGAAACCTTGTAGGAATGGACTGGCGGTCTATTAATCATATTATTGATTATGGATTGCGCATAGTGGTGAAACTAGAAGCATTAAGAACATAAAATATATTGGTAAAGTGATGATGGTGCACACTCATTACTATATTAGAGATAGTTTCCTTTCTTAATTCTAAAGGTTTTAGTAAAGAGAGAGGGAAGTTATAGGTTGAGTTTGTCTCCTATACCTTTTCGTATTATGTTTGCACTTCTGTGGTATGTGTTTGTTGTCTATAGTGGCAAAGGAATGCATATTCATTGTCAAACTTGACTTGCTTATCTTGTAAGGGTTGGGTAGGGCTTTTGAGGTAGTCTCTTGATTGAAGATACAAATATGCAGAAGGATATATTGATGGACGAGGAAAACTAAGTTTGGTTTGATGAGCTTAAAAGTGATGTTGGAACTCAAAAACAATGTTTTAGGCAAATGGATCTTCAAGAATAGGTTTTTGGAATTAATACCACAAATTTTGCGAGAGGAATTGAATTCAAAGGTTAGAATAATGAGAGGTGTTTAGCGCATGCTTGTGCTGTAAAGTTGAGAAGTCAAATTGGTATTACATCATAGCATAGGTATGAGACTGGAGGTGGAAAGTGGTGGAACGTTTAAGGCTAAGGCTAAAAAGGTAGAAACCATGAAGGGAATAAGGGAGGAAGAATCTCAAGCGGGAGGTTAAGTTGAGGCAGAGCTTGGAAGATTATTCTGACAAAGCGATGTTTTAAGATAAATGGGTGTCTCTAATGGATAACGTTGAATAAGTTGAAGCAAATAAGTAAATTCAAGGATACAAGGCATAAAAGTAGTGTCTGGGGTATGGATTTTGGTTTTGATTAAGATAGTATATTCTTGGTTATCACCAATATAGGAATTAGGTTGTGGTGGTCTACAAGAGGGAGCTGGTAGTGAGATGTTGGTTTTGGCTACAGTTGCGGCTAAGTATGGAGTACTCGGGTTTGGTGGTGTCTCGAGATGATCGTAGAATCCATAATCAATGTTACTTGGAATTGATTCCTTTGTGAGATTGGGACATAAACACAAGAGTGAATAGGTTATTTTCTAATTTCATCCCAGAACGATGCGATCCCCAACAAAGTGGCATTCGATGATCCAAAGAGATAAGTCGATGATGACGTATCAATGATGGATCAAGCAGAAAGGTGAGGGTAGAGTGTTGTGTGAATCAAAGTTACCTAGCAAAGACAAGTAAAGAATAGACACAAAGGATCTTAGTGGTGGAAGTATCCAAGACATGTTTTGAGGTGGGTACTAGAATTTCATGTTTGGAGTGGTGAAGTTCTTTGCATTAGTATTTAAAGTAGAGTTGGTGCCAACAGTTCCTAATTAGATGGTTTTGCGGGAAATGAGAAGTAAGAGAAGTAGGTGAAAAAGCTTTTTAAACATAATGGCAAGGACTCAGTATAAACATAGGAAATACATTGCAAGTTCCACTCATGTACTAGAGGGGAATGAGGTTCAAATGAGGATGAGGTTCAGATTAAGGAGGATCTGACTCTGAACATAAGGTCAATGAGAATATTAGATTCTCAGGTCATGAAGGTGAGTGGGAAGGAGATCCGGACAGTGAAGTTTCCTAGGGATGAATCTACGCACGAGAAGACGTGGGAAATGGAGGACCTCGAGAGGCAATCATAGTCGTAGTTGTATCTGGGTAAGTGTAATATTCGAGGACGAAAATTCTTATAAGTTGAGGGAAATGTAAGACCCGGGAAAATTAAGTAAATAAATAAATATTTATTTAATAAATGTGAGGGAAGGAATCTATAAAGTAATTAATGCCAAGAGTTATGACAGAGGAGCAATGGTAGATCAAGTGGTTAGACATGCTTGGTGCATTTGAGGGGGACTTGGTTCAAGTCTTGCGTATGCCATTATTTAATTTATTTTAGGCGCATATATGAACACGTGGCATGATGTTATGAGTATATATGTGCATGATATGTTAAGAAACATCTATAGGTTGATGCTTGTGCATAAGCTTGATAATTGGGTGGATGCGAGTTCGAACCTTGGCTAACGCGAAATAGATCTTTTTGGTCATGAGCTGAAACCACCAGTTAATTATGTTTGAGGGGAGAAAGTGCAATTGCGTTATATATATTGATGCATGAAAGTCAAGGTTCTATTGAGTTGTCTTTATACTTATGATTATTATTTACTATTATTATTATTATTTTCTTTTTTTATTATTACCATTGTTTTATTTTAGTAAAGATTTTATTATTATTATTGATTTATTTTATTATTATTGTTTTATCTCATTAGTATTACTATTTTATTATTATTTTCATTATTATTATTTTTATTTTCTATAGTTTCGTTTTATTATTATTATTATTATTATTATTATTATTATTATTATTATTATTATTTTTTTATCATTATTATTTTTATTATTATCATTTTTTATTATAATTTTTATTATTATGTTTCTTATTATTATTATTATTATTATTAATTTCATTTTATTTTATTTTATATTTATTTTTGTTAGTATTACTATTTTATTTTACTATTATTTTATTATTATTATTATTATTTTATTTTATTATTATTATTACTATTTTATTATTATTGTTTCATTTTATTTTATTATTATTTTCATTATTACTATTTTTATTTTTAAAATTTTGTTTTATTATTATTATTATTATTATTATTTATCTTATTAATATTATTATTACTATTTTTATTTTTACTATTTTTTTTAATTATTATTATCATTATTATTATTTTATCTTATTAGTATTATTGTTTTATTATTATTGTTTCAATTTTATTTTATTATTATTTTCATTATTTTTATTTTTATTTTTATTGTTTCGTTTTATTATTATTATTATTATTATTATTATTATTATTATTATCATTATTGTTATTGTTGTTTGTTTTATCATTATCATTATTATTATTATATTGTCCGTGCGCTATTTGGGGCAATAGTTGTGTTCTTTCTGGTTTGTGTATTATTTGATTGTCTAGGATTGTGTGTTGGGTATAACACTTTGTTTTGATGGTTTTATGGAGATTTATTGTGATTCTCCGAGATGTATAAAAGCAAGAACATGGTTGTGTTTGATGTATGACCATGTGATATTGTGTAGTTGAGATTAACTTAATGATATGAAAGTGTATTTACTTGTCATGGATGCATGTTTTGCGTGAACTTAGTGTCTTGTGTAAATAGATTCATTCGAACCTATTCTGGAGTGCCAAATACCAGTAAATTACCAATTACTGGTGTGGCGTCTGGCGAAACGATGTAAACTGCAAGAAGATAGGCCACAAAGTGAACTCTAGAGTAAAACCCAAGAGTTGGCGCTTGGCGAAGGAAGTGGTCTCGCCAAGCGGTGTGTTGTAGAACTGGGCTTGGACCAAAATCTAGTGGGTTGGTGCTCAACGGTGCCAAGTGTTCTGCCAGGTGGTCTAGAACACGAGTTAACCTAGCAACGTGGATGTTGTGCTAGATGGTTTTGGATGCAGTGATGGATTACGAGAGTGATTCTACTCAACTTTGGATGGAGGTCTTGATGCGATGCTTTGTTAGGGGCCCAGTTACGAGTGCAATATGTATTGGGGTAACACGTAGTCACTCGAGGTTGTAGCCTGGTGGTTTTGGAAGTCCAGTGGAGTGTGCGAGATCGTGGCTTGTACGGATGGGTTCCGAAAGATTGCCCTCCTCGGTGTTATCCGACGAGTTTGGTAGTCTTGGGATAAATACAGATTGTAGTTCGTATTGGGGAACTCCATTTAGTGTCGCGGATCGTGGATGTGGCAAATTTATTCCCGTGTGTGGGCTATTAGGTGGTGGCATGTAGTTAGAGGGGCGAGTAGACACTCCTGGCAGCAAAGATTGATCAATGTAATCTTCAAAGGGTGTATAATCAAGAGGCGTCCAGAGGAAGATTTGGTGGTCGAGGATTAAGGATTATGGCTTGTGAGTCTTAGGAAAAGCAACACTCTTACCGGGTTTTGGTGAACAGGTAAGGGTTATGCTATTGTCGGATTTTGATGAGCAGGCAAGGGTGTTGTCTTGTAAGTCCTGAGGAAAGTAATGTTCTTACCGTGTTTTGGTGAACAGGTAAGGGTTGTTGCTTGTTCTTCCCAGGAGGCGATGGGGCATAGGAAAGAAATTGGTTGGTTATGAAAGAATAGTATACTATGTGATGAGACTTGGGAGTATTAGAACTGTTGGAATATTGTGTGGTTATTTATTTAATTGTGTAGTGCACTTTTTTCTGTTGAGTTCACCATATCTTCTTGTGTTTGGCGATGATCATGTAATGTGTTACATTGGAGCAAATGATGTTGCAGGTCTTGTTGGTGAAGCATAGTTTCGGAGAGGGGCTAGCTGGGGGAAAATCCTTTATGATGTTTTCTTGTTTTATGGATTTTGAACATTTGGTAAACATTTATCTTAATAGATTTCGAATTTGTAATCGACAATTATAGTTTGTGGATTTTGGTTTATTGTGGTATGATAAATGTTTTAAATTTTCCCATGTTTTGGGAAAAGGAATTATCATAAATGCGATTTTTATACTTATTCTCTCTTTTAATTATTTAAATTAGTAATATCCAGTCGGAATGTTACAAACGTCTACACTTATGTGTCGTCCGACAATAGTTCATGTACCACTAGGTGGTGGGTGCAATTATGGACACTTTCCAGATTTTTCTACACCTACACAATTCCTTAATTTTCCAATTCTTCGTTCCTAT
This sequence comes from Vigna unguiculata, assembly GCF_037176805.1. Taxonomy (NCBI): domain Eukaryota; kingdom Viridiplantae; phylum Streptophyta; class Magnoliopsida; order Fabales; family Fabaceae; genus Vigna; species Vigna unguiculata. Next base: position 31,471,348 of record NC_140802.1, read on the forward strand.
AATGCAATTTCCCAGAAAATTATACAATTATAGTCCAAGCCTTTTATACGGATTCTAATCAACTCAAACAACACATTATTATACAATTATAGTCCAGCCTTCTCGAGTCTCAATCACAATACATTACCCCCAATTATATAAGGGTTCATACAATTCCCTCCATTAAAGCCCCTTCAAACATTCAATCACAAATAAATTCATACAATCACAAATACAAGTACAATTCAGGCCTTCCAATCATCACGAAAACCACAAGAAACCACAAGAAATCAGGGTTTACAATCGTTTTCAAAACAAATAAATACATATAAAAGTTTCCCAAGTTAATCCCCTCTCCGCGACTAAGCTGCACCAGAGCCACCTGCATCACCAACATCTGCTCCCGTGTACCGCGTACACGATCATCGCCACACACACACAGATAGGGTGAGCTTAACAATTAATTCACAGGTATAAAGTTGCAGAATATAAGCATATAAACTCAAGGTATCATACATAACATCAACAGATCACATTGCCCAGTTCTTTAATTTCTACCATCTGACCCCCAATTAGATTACTCGTATTCTACAACGTCTAAGGATTACTTCAAGGTGATTTGCTGCCATACCTATCGGCCACAACCGATAGAGCACGTGCGGGAAAACATGCTACGGATCATACACCGCAACGCCAGGTAGAGCTCCCATATACGAACATAGTCTGTATCGTCCCAAGACTACCAAACTCGTCAGCCAACAACTGAGGAGGGCAATCTATCCGGACCCATCCGTACTGGCCACAACCAGCACACTCACACCGGCAACACTCGCCAACCCGAGCCACAACTCAAGGGTCCCTCGTGTTCATCCGCCATCTCGAGCCACAACTCTAGAGATGCTATTCCGAGCCACAACTCAAGGAATACCACGTGCTTAACCCCTATCCCGAGCCACAACTCAAGGGATACGTTCCGAGCCACAACTCCAGGAACACCAGCAATCTCACCCTTGAAGCATCACTAGACGCACTGTAGATTACGAATTCAGAATCAAAACTCAAGCTGCAACAGTATCAATCGCCTGGCGGGGGACACGTACCGCTAGGCGCTGCCAGCTTCCAGACCGCCTGGCGGGGGACACGTGCCGCCAGGCGCCAAGCGCCCCATAAATCACCATTTCAGCAACTACCGACTGGCGGAACCGTTTCCATCGCCAGGCGGACGCTGCTCCAGAGACCACGAATTTCTTCGCCATCGCCTGGCGGGACCCCCTTGCCGCCAGGCGCCTCCTACACCAGAACCCCACTGTTGTCTCTCTACCGCCTGGCGGACCTAACTCTGTCGCCAGGCGCGTACTTATGCAGTACTGGTTTTGGTCAATTACTCTTCGCATCTTGCCCTCACACCCATCCTCAATCCATTATACTCCTAGCTCAGGGCATTGTACTGTTCACTTAGATGAAACTTTACCACTTTCCCTCTCTACTACAACTCTCCACAAAATAATTACAAGCCAAGGAACTCACCCATGGTTGGGTGTCATTCTTATTTTCCCCAATTCCAACTGTTCCTATTCTAAGACTTTATTTCAAGCAGTACCATGAACCCAAGCAACCAAATTACTAATACCCACATTAGAAAAATTAGTTCAACATCTCAGGCCTTTCTTGAGCTCGTTAATTCATAAAACATACCCAACATACGTGACCACAATCAAGGCAGAAAAACAATTTGTGACCCATGGATTTCCCAACACTTATTCTACCATACTGAACCAATTCCTTCCAGAACAAACCCCCAACTCTCCAACATTGGTTTCATCCAACCTGGTTACAATGTCTGCGTCGACGCTTGGCGGAAATCCTCGTACCGCCAGGCGGTGCATACCATCTGGGTATTTCCAGATTCGCCCCAACGTCACTGACTTCACCATTCTTCCTACTACGCGACTCCTCATCAGTCCCCGCTCATATTCCAACGCAATCAAGATAATTCGAACTCAAATACAATGATCGATTAATCCCACTATACTCCACGAGTATCCCATTTCGAATCATAGCTAATGGAATCCCAACATTCAACCCTAGAGTTCTTTTACACTGTTCCATCAATTTACGACTTCAATTACGTTACAATTCAATAAAACACATGTCAGATCACCCCCTAACATTTACTTCTGACTTTCTATCCAGTCATACTCACCCTAGAACCTAGAATATACCAATGTCGCTAACACTAACTCGCGTCGCCTGGCGGTTGATCATTACCGCCAGGCAATTCATACTAAAATTCCAGAAATTGGTGAAATCCCCATGTGTCGCCTGGCGGTCGGGTATGTACCGCCAGGCGGTTCCTTCCCAGGAACCCAAAATAGGCATTCTCTGCATGCGCCGCCTGGCGGCTATGAACAGCCCGCCAGGCGATTTCTAGAAAATTTCCAGAAATAAACAATATAAGACGTGGTTCAGCTCCCCTAACCTGGTTCTCCTTCGCTTAAGCTTGACAATTTGTAGGATCCCCCTTGATCACCCACCTTCCTTGCTTCCTGCCTATTCAGCCACGTAAATTCACCCAGAACCTCTCACACTCTCTCAGATTTTCGCTCTCTCTTTAGGTATAGTTTATCAGCTTATCAAAACCTTAGCCCTTAACCTAATTTTCCCTTTTAAAGTGTGCCTAAACTAAGGGATTAATTACTAAAACGAAAATGGCATTGAATAAGACATAATGTGCCATTCAATCCCTCCCTTGGCTGCCCTTCCAGCCTCCTTTGTCTACCCACTCACTTAGGTTTCCTCCCCACCTTTCCATATGCACGTCAAGACCAAAAATGCCAAAAATATAAAGTTTAATGTAAGTTCTCCAAGACTTGAACCCATAACCATGCAATTGCCCAATCAATATCAAACCATTTAACCAATCCATATTTCATGCTAGGAATAACAATTCAATTATCATAATATACAAGAACATGTTTTCATAAATTTAAATAACAAAACCATAACATCAAAAGTTAGCATACATAGGACTCGAACCCAAGTCCTCTCGCACAATCAAAGTGCTCTCAACCATATGAGCTAGCACTTTTCCACGTCATACCAATCATAATTTAATGTCATAATTATTACCCCTCCCGTATTTATTAATTAATTATTTATTTAATTAATTAAATTCTACGGGTCTTACAATACTCCCCCCTTTTTAAATTTTTCGTCCTCGAAAAAGAGAACTTACCAGTGAAGAGATGAGGATAGGACCGCCTCATGACATCGTCCATCTCCCATGTCATTTCTTGAGTTGCCTCATCCCATAGGACTTTCACGGTTCTTATTTCCTTCCCTCTGAGCTGTTTTGTTTGAGAATCCAAGATTCTCACTGGTCCGGCTCCAATTGTTAAGTCCTCCCGTATCTGCACATCGTCATCCTCCAGAATATGTGTAGGATCGGCTACATATTTTCTCAACTGTGACACATGGAAAACATTATGCAAGTTTCCCAAGTGTGGCGGCAATGCTATCTCGTATGCTGCAGGACCAATCCTTCTCATGATCTGATATGGTCCGATGAATCGAGGTGTCAGCTTCCTCGATTTAAGTGCCCTGCCAATACCTGCAGTAGGGGTAACTCTGAGAAATACGTGGTCCCCTGCCTCAAACTCAAGCGGCCTCCTCCTCTTGTCCGCGTACGACTTCTGCCTACTCTGAGTCGCGCGCATCCGATTCTGAATCACCCTCACCTTCTCAGTGGTCTGCTATAAGAACTCTGGCCCAAGAACCACCGCCTCGCTATCCTGTTGCCAACACAATGGCGTCCTACATCTCCTACCATACAGGGCCTCGTAGGGAGCAATCCCAATACTGGTATGGTAACTGTTATTATACGTGAATTCTACCAATGGCAACACATCACTCCATGTACCCAGATGGTCTAAAACACAGGCCCTCAATAGGTCCTCCAACGACTGTATAGTCCGCTCAGACTGTCCATCTGTCTGTGGATGATAGGCGGAGCTCATCCTGAGCTGAGTACCCAAAGCATTCTGCAACGACTGCCAGAACCTCGATGTGAACCTCGAGTCTCTATCTGACACAATACTCGCTGGCAGTCCATGTAATCTAACAATCTCTCGCACATACAAATCCGCCAGCCTATCCATATTCATCTTCTGGTTAATCGGCAGAAAATGAGCACACTTCGTCAACCTGTCTACTATCACCCAGATTGAGTCGTGTCCTCTCACTGATCTCGGCAGGTGAGTGATGAAATCCATGGAAATGCTGTCCCATTTCCACTGTGGAATATCCAGAGGTTCTAACATACCACCCGGTCGCTGGTGTTCTATTTTCGCTTTCTGACATACCAAGCAAGAAGCGACGTAATCAGCCACATCCGTCTTCATACCCGTACACCAGAAAGAGGCTTTCAAATCTTTGTACATCTTAGTCATACCCGGATGTATGCTAAGACGACTCTTATGCCCCTCATCTAGGAGCATCTTCCTCAGAACCCTGCTGTTTGGAACACACACTCTCTCCCTGAACCGTAGGATCCCGTCTCTGCCCATTCGGAAATCCTTCCTCTTCTCAGTGCCCAACTCACCAATTATCATCTGCAGTTCCTGATCCTTCCCCTGTTCCACCCGAAGCTCATCTAGGAACTCATTCGTGATCCTCAACATGCTGCATCGTATCTGTCCAGGCCCTATATCCAACCCCAGATTCATGTCCCTCAACTGTTCTATCAGCTCCAACTCCCTAATCATCATAGCTGATACATGAATTCTCTTCCTACTCAAGGCATCCGCTACGACATTAGCTTTACCAGGGTGGTACAATAGCTCAAAGTCGTAGTCCTTTAAGTACTCCATCCAACGCCTCTGTCTCATATTCAGCTCTTTCTGATCAAACAAGTATTTCAAGCTTTTATGATCGCTGAATACCTGGAACTGCGCTCCATACAGGTAATGCCTCTATGTCTTGAGGGCAAACACGACTGCCGCTAACTCCAAGTCGTGTGTCGGGTAATTCTTCTCATGCACCTTCAACTGTCTCGATGCATAAGCTACAGGCCGTTTATCCTGCATCAGCACACAGCCCAACCCCTGATACGAGGCATCACAATACACCTCAAATGTTTTAGTCGTGTCAGGGATTGCCAATATCGGTGCGGTGGTCAATCTTCTCTTCATATCCTCGAAGCAAGCTTCACACTCGTCCGTCCACGAGAAAGGCTGGTCCTTTCTCGTAAGCTGTGTAAGAGGACTCACCATCTTGGAGAAACCCTCCACAAACCGTCGATAATAACCTGCCAAACCCAGAAAACTACGCACCTCTGAAACTGTTTGGGGCCTCTCCCACTTCACCACAGTCTCTATCTTTGCCGGATCAACGGCTATTCCTTGGGCTGAGATCACATGACCCAGGAATTGTACCTCTTCCAACCAGAATTCACATTTCGACAATTTCCCATACAACTGGTGCTCTCTGAGAATCCCCAATATTACTCTCAGATGTTTTGCGTGTTCTTCCCTACTCTCGGAGTAGATCAGAATGTCATCGATATACACTACTACAAACTGATCCAGATATGGCCTGAAAATCCTATTCATGTAATCCATGAATATAGCCGGCGCATTGGTCACCCCAAATGGCATCACTACATACTCGTAGTGACCATACCGTGATCGAAAAGCTGTCTTCTGGACATCCTCCGGCCTGACAAGGATCTGATGATACCCAGATCTCAGGTCTATTTTTGAGAACACCGCAACTCCCCTCAACTGATCCAATAGATCGTCAATCCTCGGCAACGGGTACTTATTCTTTATCGTTAGCTTATTTAGCTATCGGTAATCAACACACAACCGGGAACTACCATCTTTCTTCTTCACTAACAGAACTGGTGCTCCCCACGGTGATGCACTCGGTCGGATGAACTTCTTCTCAAGCAGATCCTCAATCTGTTTCTTTAGCTCAGCTAACTCAGCAGGCGCCATTCTGTACGGTGCCATAGAAACTGGCCCAGCGCCAGGGATGAGATCAATGGAGAAATCTACATCCCTGCTAGGCGGTAGTTCTGGAATCTCATCCGGGAATACATCTGCATATTCATCCACTACCGGGATCCTGCTGATCTGCTCGGTCGTGCTCATCTTTTCTGCCTGAGCCACAATCATGTAACATGTAGCTCCAGCCTCAATCTCCCTCACCGCCTGATTAGACGAGATAAGTTCTAACCCCACCGTATCAGGAAACACTATCTTGCGCTGCCCGCAATCAATGACGACATGGTTATTCGACAACCAATCCATGCCCAAAATCACATCTAAACCCTCCATCGGCAAGCATATGAGATTCAGCCTGAACCTACGGCCTGCCACCTCCATAGGACACCCCACGCACATAGAAGTGGTGAATACCTCTCCAGACGCTGGCGTCGCAACTAAAAGCTCGCACCCCAGCTCTCGCATCGTGAGCCCGAGCCTCCTCACACATTCATTTGACACAAACGAATGAGTGGCTCCTGAGTCGAACAACACCACTACCTCGTGGTCACACAACAGACATAGAAACTGCAAAAGGTTACCTGACTGTTTCGCCTCTGTGGTCGTCAAGGCGAACACACGCCCTGGTGCTCTGGGTCGGTCTCCTACTGGTCTCGTAGCTAGCGCACCACCAGCTTGTCTTCTGTTAGGACACTGACGTGCAAAGTGCCCTGTCTGCTGGCATACGTAGCACCTACCAGTACTACTGCCTCCACTTGTACTGCTGGCCAGTTTAGTACAATCCCTCCTCAAGTGTTCCCCGCCACAGTTATAACACCGTAACCTTCCCCAGGTAGTCGGCGGTCTGCTATAAGGTTTCCTCTGAGGTCTGACATCTGGAGTAGTCCTCTGCTGTTTCCCTCCACTACTAGACCCGGTCTCCAACTGCTCCACAGTTTTGGCCTGCTCGACCAAAACTGGGAACTCTCTAATCCGAAGCGGCACAATGAAGCGGCGTATCTCATGTTTTAATCCGCCCTCGAATCTCCTACACCTCCACTCCTCGGTGACCACTGGAGTGTAGAAACGCGCCAGATATTCGAACCTCTCTATGTAGGCCGCCACAGTCATGGTCCCCTGCTGAAGAGTAAGGAACTCTGCCTCCCGTTCGTGCCTCGCACTGTCGAGAAAGTACTTCTCCAGGAACCTCGTCCTGAAGGCAGTCCACGTCATCTGCTCCCCACGGGTCTGCATCAACTGCTGCATCCCCTGCCACCAATACTCTGCGTCTGCCACTAGAAGAAACGTGACAAACAACAGTCTCTGCTCATCTGTGCATCCCAGTACCCTACAGATCTTCTCACATTCCCACATCCAGGCATCTGCCTCGTCAGGAGTGGCCTTGCCAGAGAACTTGGCAGGCCAGTGTTTCATGAAATCCTCCATAGCTACTGGCCGGGTAGGTGCCACTACAGCTCTGGGTGGCGCCGCTATGGGCTGCATCGCGTCCACCATACGATGGATCGCCTGAGCTATGTCATCAGCTCCAGCGGGGTTCCTCCTCCTCCTGTTAGCCATAGCTCGTGCACGCCACATATTATAGCTGGTTCACACACACAGCCCATATTAGGATTTCATATTCAGAAATAAACTAATAACACAGACAATTAGTCACGCAAACGTAACACGGTATGCTCACTCCCCATAGGCCCCAAAAATCATTTTGAAAACCATTGCTCTGATACCAAATGTAACATCCCGTCAGGATAGTACTAATTTATAAATAATTAAATGGAATAAATAAAAAAAACAGCGCATTTAATAATACCTCATTTTCCCAAAACGCGGGAAAATTTAAAGCTTTATTAATTGAGCGGATAATTTTTAGAGCGTCCATTACAAAACTAAAACCACAATAACCTCAAGTCACCCATCAGGGTTTACAATCGTTTTCAAAACAAATAAATACATATAAAAGTTTCCCAAGTTAATCCCCTCTCCGCGACTAAGCTGCACCAGAGCCACCTGCATCACCAACATCTGCTCCCGTGTACCGCGTACACGATCATCGCCACACACACACAGATAGGGTGAGCTTAACAATTAATTCACAGGTATAAAGTTGCAGAATATAAGCATATAAACTCAAGGTATCATACATAACATCAACAGATCACATTGCCCAGTTCTTTAATTTCTACCATCTGACCCCCAATTAGATTACTCGTATTCTACAACGTCTAAGGATTACTTCAAGGTGATTTGCTGCCATACCTATCGGCCACAACCGATAGAGCATGTGCGGGAAAACATGCTACGGATCATACACCGCAACGCCAGGTAGAGCTCCCATATACGAACATAGTCTGTATCGTCCCAAGACTACCAAACTCGTCAGCCAACAACTGAGGAGGGCAATCTATCCGGACCCATCCGTACTGGCCACAACCA